>NW_011489494.1:8855-15117 GCF_000754665.1 Bison bison bison | reverse complement strand
GGTGTCCCTTCCCCTTCTTACAGGGGCGCAGGGCCTACTGGGTCAGGGCACCCCGTGACCTCATTCAGCCTGATTTCTCCCTGAAGCCTGCGTCTCTGAGTGCAGTCACCCTGGGGGTTAGGACGTCATCCTGTAGCTCTGGGGACATTCAGTGAGTGGCAGAGTCAGATGGAACTAGTCCACGAAAAGCTCCCAGGTGTCTGGCACACCGCAGGGCCAGGTGGGGCAGGAGCGGTGTGGAGGGGCTGTCAGGTCCAACCAGGTGAGGACCCGGGAGCCTGTGTGGCCGTGGAGAGGGTGGGGGGGCGCCAAGGCTGGCACCGGGCCCTGCGCTCAGCTCACGCCCCAGACATCTGCAGTGAGGCCGCATTTGCCCGTCTCCAGAGCGCAGGAGGCACGGAGGAGGCCCCTGGTTTGCCCGAGGTCACTGCTGCACTGCGGGGTGATTTGCCCCGGGACTTCCCGACCCGGTCCGGAGCTCCTCCTCCCAGCACACCACCCTCCGCACAGCGTCCGTGCCACGATGGGGGATGGACTCTCTGGATCCGCCGGTCAGAGGCCCCTGGCCGCCAACAGTGGCGGTTCCGGGCTGACACTGGAGCCCTGGACTCAGTTACCCTTTGTCCTCCAAGTCATCCCAGTGGAGGCAAGAAAGAAGCAGAGCCTCGCCTCGGGCCGGGGCCAGGCCACCGGGAGGTGAAAGGTCATGCTGGGGTGGCAGCCCAGCCACGGGCAGCTTCTGAACGAGATCAGACGTGGAGAGACTCCGGGTGTCCCAGCCAGCACTCGGCCACCACCACCCCGAGGGAGGTCCTTGTTGAGCAACGCAAGTGGGGAGACAGACAGACCACCTGGTTCAGGCCCGCAGCTGCCCTTCCCCGCGCCCCAGCGCCTGTTCCTGGCTGCAAAATGGAATCTCTCAGGGGTTGGATGAGTTCATCCCTGGAGGAGGCACACACAGCAGGCGCTCAATAAATGTAGCTAGCTCTCAGCTCGGTGCCTCCAAGGTCTCTGGATTCTGGTGCTCAGAAACTCTGAGACCCCATGGGAGAGGACCCTCACCCCGCTGCAGCTCCCAGCTGGACAGAGCCCCCAGAATGGAGGCTTTCAAGTGGGGACCCTTTAGTCTTTGTGCCCCTAGAAAACTCCTAGTGAGTGTGAGGCCAGGAGGGGAGCCAGGACAGCCATGACCCCCGGGAGAGCCCTGCCATAGGGACCTCCCACAGCCACTAAGGCACATCCCACAGGGACTCCCGGGGCAAAGGAGTCTGCGGACCCTACAGCATTTCTGACCACTATTTCCCCCACAATTTAAAGCCCTGGAATGTTAGCTCCATGAAGGCAGGGCTGTGTCCTGTCTTGGCTGGGTTGCCTCACCTAGGGCCCTGCTTGACCCTGGGAAGGTTACGCTAGCTATTGGATGGATGGGTGGGTGGGTTAGAGGGACAGAGGGACAGAGGTGAAGAGCTTGGCAGCCCCACTGATGGGCTGAGTTCAGGAAGCCAAACAAAGGTTGCACACGTTGTGGCTTGACTTACACAAAACCATGAGAAACGCCAGCCAACCAGCCTGAAGCGACAGGCAGTGGGGTGGGGTGCCGGGGGGGCGCTGCGGGAAGGCTACCCAGGGCACCAGGAGGCTGTGGGCGACAGGCGTGTTCACCACCCTGATTTTAGGGATGGGCATCCCTTACTGATGGTGCGTACTGAAGTCAGGCTTTACCAAAGTATGCATTCCAAATATGTGTACTCAGATATCTGAGTAACGTCAATTTTACCTCAATAAGGCTGTTTTAGAAAGAAAGAAAATGTGGCATCGGGGTGGTAGGGTACTCAAAAGAAAAAGATTAAATTGCATTCTGTCCTTGTACTTGATACCAGCAGCAAACTGGAATGGTTCAGAGACACAAAGTCAAACAAGGTGACACCGCCACGCAGGGGAGCATCCCGCTGGCAGCTCGGTTCTCGGCCCAGCAAGCCTGTGCTCTGCGCATCTGGGAAGCGCTCTGTCCCAGCCGACGTTCTCGTCTGACCCCCCAGGTCAAGTTCACCCACCAGAGGGATCAGGTGGCCGGAACCTCTGTGCTGACCTTGCCACGTCCTGTGATTCCGTCACTGCCTCACAGTGAAAAATCTTCTGCATAAGCAAACAATCCAAAGACCTGCGAGAAAACATGGACGGGTTTTCTATGGTTTTTTTGTTTAAAAAGAACTTTTGCTTTGCAGAGAAATTAGAAATTAGATAAATGACAAAGTGAGAAAATACCTTCAAACTATATCATGGGCCAAAGGTTACTGGTGCTGATTTTTTAGATAGCTTTTACAAATAAAGAAAAAGGCTAGCTCTATAGAAAAATGGGCTAAAGAAATGAAAAAACCACAAATGGACATCATATGAAAACATGCTCAAAAACAGCAGGTAGGAAAACTCTAAACTAAAGTTGTTGTGTCGTTAGAATGTGAATATTAGAGAAAAATGACTTAGGGGGCATTTGAATCAACTGGAAAGCTTTCAAGGATGGGTCAGTCAGCCCAGCAAGTGAATCTACATTTCAACTGTAAACTTCATGGAATCTAAATACAGAGGAGGTATTTCCAGTGAAAACGCAGGATGCAATTTCAGCTGTGCCGTCAGTGTAAAATAAGCCTCAGACACTGCATAAAAAGGGAAACGGCTCATTAATAAGCTGTTCATCCACCCCTTGTTGACGGGTGGCACTGTGCTGACCCGGCGGGATGGTCCTCTGGGGTCCAGGCCTGATCAGCCTGGACAGACTTGTCTCCCAGGCTTGCGGCCGTGACCCCCTTCTCTCAGACTCTTCTGCCTGGTTTAACTGCAGGGCCAGGCCCCGACTACCCCAAGTGTGACCGCAGGATCCAGGGGGCTGCCGGGTCTCAGCGGGGACGCTGGCTGCGGGCCCCTCGGCCGCCCTGTCCTCCCTCCTCCCCGTCACCATCTTTCTTGGTCTGTGTCTGCTGATGGGTTTTGGTCTCTGCGGCCAGAGTCCTCCGGGCCCCCAGCAGGGCGGGGGTGCACCTGCCGTGCGCCCTCCCGCAGGGCCCCGCAGGGAGCGGGCGGACCACGCGGCCTCCCGCCAAGTGTCAGCAGGAACCCGACTTCCTCCCACCACCCCTCCCCCCACCAGGAGCCGCCAGCGCTCGCCAGTGCCAGCTGCCAGCCAGCCCGGGCCACAGGCAAGCTGCATGCAAACAGGAGTTTTCTGGGCCGTGACCCCAAAGGGGCAGAATGGAATTTAAAAGCGAGCTGGGGGGTGAGGCCTGACCCCGCGCCCCTCCTGGGAAGCTGTCCCAGGTGCCGGGATGGATGAGGCAGTGAACGAGTGCGTGGATGAGTCAGGGTGTGCTTCTGACCTCTGGGACCCTGCCTGCCGGCACTGTTTGAGGGCCCCTGAGGTGGAGTTCCCCTGCCCCGTTCAAGAAGGCACTGCGCATGGGCCCAGAGGCCGGGGCCCAGGCTCCCCAGGAGGGTCTCTGCTTCTTTCCCTGTTGCCTGAGTCTGTCCGGCCCCAGCTCCCAGCTGGGCGGGAGCTGGGGACACTCCGGGGACCCTCTGTCCCCTCAGCCCCCAGCTGGGCTGTGCTGCTGCTATAGGGATGAGCAGGGCCCCGGGGGGTGCTCTGCCCTGCCCCCTGGGAGACGCCGGGGTCTCAGTACTGCAGCCGCGCAGGGACCGCCTCACTCAGAGCATGTGGAGCCGTCAGAGCCTGGGCTCCTGGGCTCTGAGGCCGGATGACCTGCTAAAGTGGGGGCGTCGCTTAGCCCCCTCTCTTCCAGGCCTAAGGACGGGCCAGCCTCCCTGGGAAAGACAAAGGCATTTGGTCATTTCCCTGAAGGCGCGCATCCAGCGGCCCCGTCCTAAATAAACAAACAGACAACTTGCCCAGCGTGCTGACATTTCCAGACGCGCACTGAGCCCCATGGGGCCGGGGCCCTCTCAGGAGGGGAGCGCTGTGCCTGCCCGCAGGTGACTGTCCTGGGGTCACCCGGCGGGGCACCCGGGGTCCCACCCTCGGCCTCACTCTGCCCCACCCCGCAGAGCCCCTATAATTTGGAGTGACATCACCCCCGTCTTAGCCGAGTCCGATGAAAAGTCCCGTTCACAGGAGAAGGGTAAAGTTTGTGGTGATCCCAAAATAGCCCCGAAGAGCTGCCTGCCACCCCAGGAATGCCCGGAAACCACGCCTGGCTGAGGACAGAGGTCACCCAGCTCCCAGGCCTTTGAAGCTCGAGGGGACTTGAAGAAGCTTCCAGAAGCACAGCAGGGTCACAGCTCCTCCCCTGCCTGGCCCACGGGAGCCACGGAGAAGCATCTGCACGGGGGTGAAGGAAGGAGGAGCCCAGGAGCCGGGAGGACAAGGATCAGTTCTCCGGGCCTCGGGGGCTCTGGCCCCGCCAGCCACACGCTCCATTGTCCCTGGAATGCAAGGGCTTGAGTGCCAGCTGTGGGGGGCAACCCCAGGACACTTGTCAATCGTCACGCTGGCACCACTGGGTGACCCCCGAGCTGAGTGCAGGACCCTTTGGGGAGGGCTGGGCAGCCGCCCACTCAGCCAGAGTGAAGGGAAGGCCTCAGGGCGTGGCCGGTGGCAGAGGGCCAGCAGGGGGGTGCAGGCAGACCCAGCTCTCGCCCGCGCGGCCACGGGCAAGCCACTCACAGCTTCCTGCCTCAGTTTCTGCACCTGTGAAACAGGGCCCGTTCTGAAACGCTGGAGGTCTGTGAGGCCAGGGTCGCCTCCCGAGACCGTGGTCAGAGCTGCCAGCCTCCGCCCATCGCCCAGCCGCTCCCTTTTCCTCCCACGGACAGGGCCGGTCCCCTGCTGACCCCCGGGGACACGCACAGGCAACGCTGCCTTCAGGAGGGATGCCCCGGGTCCCCGTGGACACGGTGACGGGGGGGCCTCGGAAATGCAGGGTAGTGCCCCGGGCATTGCCCTCTCTCCGTGGGCCGGCAGCTGCTGCCCATTTCCTTTCCAAGCGGGCTTTTGCTGAGGCTTCAGAACATTCCAGAGAGGGGGCGTGGGCCTGGCCCTCTGTCCCTGGGGCAGCTGCGTTTGGGCCTGGGGTCTGAGGAAGGGTGGTCTCAGCCAGTCCAGGGGGTCACAGGGCAACCCCTCTCCACGACGCGCCAGACGGGTATGCAGGGGCTGGAGGAACTGCCTGGGGCAGCTCCTTCCCCAGAGGGAGCTCCGGGAGCAGGTCCCACCACGTCCACCACAGGGCACTGGGCGATGGGCCCTGCAGGGTCTCACGCCCCCTGAACGGCCGTGGGCTCTCGGGGGCACCGTGCCCTCCTGGAGGATGGGCAGCGGCTGGGTCCCGCCCCGGCTGCTCTGGGGCCGCAGCCACCCAGCCTGTGTCCCCCATACCCCCATCAGCGTCCAGCAGAGCTGTGCAGAGAGGCCACAGACACACACGAACAGGGCCAAGGGTCAGGGTTAGGGCCTGCTCTAGTTCCAGCAAACCTGTGTGTGCCACGTCCCGAGAGCACGTGCACTCACTGAGCGCCTACTGCATACTGCTGTACGTCCTAATCCATCAGCGCTCCGGTCAGACCCTGGCGACAGAGAGACTGCAGACAGAGAGGTCAGCGCCGTTCCCAAGGCCCCGTGGCTGGGGAGGGAAGGCCAGTGCCTGAGTCTCAGTCTGCACATCAGACCCCGTGGTTCAAGTGAAAGCCGCTCAGTCGCATCCGACTCTTGGCGACCCTTTGGACTATACAGTCCACGGAATTCTCCAGCTAGAATACTGGAGTGGGTAGCCTTTCCATTCTCCAGGGGGTCTTCCCAACCCAGGGACTGAATGCGGGTCTCCCACATTGCAGCAGGTTCTTTCCCAGCTGAGCCACCAGGGAAGCCCCCAGTAGTTTACGTGGCCCTGTAACTTTAGGGTTCCTGCTGTTCCTCTGCTGAGCTGCTTTTGGAGGCCGTGACCCAGGCCCGTGTGTTGCTTGGTTCCCACCTTCCCGGCAGGTGTGTCTCACGGCTTGACAAGCACAGCTGTCCCTGGAGTGAGGCGAGCTCGTCCCGCGGCTCCGGCCCCAGAGGCAAGCTGTCCTCCGGCTACTGTGCGAAGAGGAAAGGGAGACCACGTGTCCCCTCCCCGAGTGCACCCCCCAGCAGCCCTGAACGCCACCCCGCCCCCTCTCCGGAGCCCCTGAAGGCAGATCCTGGGCCGGGCGGCCCCACCAGCAGCTGGCGAGCGGGTCTGAGTCAGGTTGGGAGCCTGGTTTGCATCGCCCGCAG
>NW_011489494.1:5336-7681 GCF_000754665.1 Bison bison bison | reverse complement strand
GCCTGCGGGGCCCCCTGTTACGAGTGGCGACAACTGCACTCTATTTATATCAGCAGCCCCGCCGTCCACAGGCCGGCTAGGCTGCCACCATGATCAGCTTACATTTAAAATAAATGTTTCCTTAGCTCGAATCCGATCTCCAGTGGCAAATTTCGGGAAGCGGTGAGACAGGTCAAGACTCTGAGCAAGGCTTGCCTGCCGGGCCCAGGGCGGAGGCCGGGCCAGAGTGTCCCCAGGAGGGCACCTTGGTGATCCCGAGAGGCCGGGCTCCCCCACCTGCGCCTCACAGGGTCCTCACAGGGGTCCTCACGGGGCTCTGGGTGCCCCTCAAGACGGGTGAGGGAAGGGACACACGTGGCCACATGGGGCCCTGAGTCCGGATCAGGGGGTCAGACCCAACGCCACAAACGCAGCTCTTTTCAGAGGCACTGCCGCCTCCTGGTTTGAGGCAGGGGCTCTGAGTGGGAGGGGTCTTCAGAACTTGGGGGGCAGGAAGGGCAGCCCCCTTACTGTGGCAGCTGTGGCCAACGCATCTGCCCCTCTGGCACTCGGGCCGCCCCGGTCCGGGGACCCTCCACCTTCCCCAGGAAGGCAGGCGGGAGTGGGGCTGGCGAACCGGGGCAGCAGGGTGTGCGGGCCCCTCCCCAGGCCACCTGAGGTCTCGGGCCCCCTGTGGGCGAGGACCCAGCGCCAGACAGGGAGGGCTCAGCGCCGGCCTGGACTCCCTGCAGAGCCCCAGAGGCTCCCGGGGGAAAGTCTTCTAAGATGACTGCCTCTCCAGCACCCCCACCCTTCTGGGGAGAAAGCCTTCTTTGAAGCCAACTGGGAGCCCCTGGGCCGCCCTGGGAGAAAGGGGTACGGGCATCAGCCCCACCCTGGGGGGTGCCTGGTACACAGGGCCAGAGTGGGACAGACAGCAGGGGTGGGCACGCCTGGTACACAGAGCTGGAGTCGGTAGACGGGGTGGGCCTCCCAGGGACCAAGAGCCCCGCTGATGACCCCGAGGGGCCAGGCCAGCTCAAGCCCAGACATCAGGGCTTCTGCGAGAGAGGCGGGGGCCCCCTCTGAATCCCGCCCCTGCCGCCCACTTCCCTGCCCCTGGGGACCTGAGTCGCTTCCACAACAGAATTACATCCAACTCTGGGGCAAACCAAACCCCCAGCCCACGTGACCCCCTTGCCCATGACAACCTGAGCAGTGCCCCCAGGAGCGAGGGCGGCTGGGGAGGCTGCTGGGCTGGGCTTGTCCTTCTTTCTCTCTCGAGGCAGGAATGCTAATTACCTCCCCCGCTGGGGCAAAGGAATCCCAAGGGGGGCCCTCCCAGCCTGGAAATCGCAATTGCCGGGGGGCCCCCCTCCTTCTGGGAGGGTAAGTGCCTGCTGGGTGTCAGCTGCGGTACAGAGCTTCACTGGGACCCCCCCCTCAGGTGAGGTGCTGTTCTGCCCCCTTGACGCAGGAGGAAACCGAGGCTCCAGGGGCTGGGATAGAGCCTGTGGGTGGTGGAGCAGACAGGCCTGCTGACTTTGGAGGCCACGTCTGACCACGCCAGGCTGCGCAGGCACGGGGGACTGATGGTGAGAAAGGGGGGCCACGGTGGTTGAGGGCTGAGTCCATGCGGCTCCCGTGGCCCAGGAAAGAGAAGACCCTCTCTGATCCCAAGGCCGTTCACTCAGGCAACTGCAACGCAAGTGCTCATCTCCAAGCCCAGCAAACACTGGCTGCCAACTGTATGCTCCACCCAGCGCTGCGGCAGGCGCAGCCACAGTCCTGTGGAGGAGACAGAGGAGCGTGGGGCGGCCCCAGTGCAGGGGAGGGGGTCTGGGCTGTGAAACTGAAGGAGGGAAATGGAGGGGCCCAGCATCATGGGTTGGGGGGCTTCAGGGATAGCTGGGTCCAGGAACTCGGCCAGAGCTGGGTCCTGAAGGCTGGACAGTCTTCCCCTGGGGAGGAGCCCTCCAGGTGCAGAGGAGTGTGAGTGCGGGTGTCACACGTGCCAGCATCTGGGGCCCGAGAGGTTGGTGGGGCTGACGGAGCGGAGAGGAAGCGGTCCCCACCACCCCACGGCCCTGTCTGCGCCCAGCCCTCCTCCTGGGCAGCCTCTGGCTGGGAACCGGAGGGGGCGCGGGGCGGGCGCCCACCCCAAGGGGGCCTGAGCTCCTCCGGCCAAGACACCAGGCACTTCCTGACTCTGGGCCCAGATCTCCGGGCGGGGGCGGGCACCGAGGGGCGGCATTCCAGCTGGCATTCCAACTCCTCCCCCACAATTTGTCCATTTCCTGCCCTGGCTGCAAATTTCAACCATTTCCTTCTCGGGCCACCTCCGGCCTCTGCCGCTGCCTGGCCCT
>NW_011489494.1:3867-5236 GCF_000754665.1 Bison bison bison | reverse complement strand
GCCTGGCCCTGAGCTGACCCTGGCAGGGGACAGGACGGTCCTTGTCCTGCCAGCTCCAGGCTGGGAACCAGGCTGGCCCTCAGTCAAGCATCCTGCCAGCAGGCCCCAGGATGCTCAGAAGGGCGCTGAGCCAGAGCGGGGTGCGCCTGGGGTCCAAGCTGGGCTGTGCGAGCCCCAGCCCTGTGCCTACCCTCAGGGACATATACACGGCGCCTACTGTGTGCCTGAGCAGAGCTGGTGTGGAGACTCTCTAAGATGGGAGGCAGCAGCCACGGGCAGGATGCGGGCAGCACCACGTGCCAAGGGTGAGCGTCTCCCTGTTCACCTTGAAAGCACGGCCTCCCATCCCAGGGAGGGCAGGCTCCATGGAGAGGGGCCCGCAGAGTGCAGGGGGCCCGGGGTTCAGCGCGTGGATGCCGGCGCCCCTCACCTCAGCAGATGGATCTCAGCAGATCCTGGCAGAGGCTGGCAGTGCTCCTTCCAGAAAGTTGCAGAGCGGAGGGACAGTCGTTTCTTTGCAGGCGCTCTCCCTAAATTCAGAGAAACTGCCCCTAGGAGACCAGTGCCCCCAAGACGAGGAGGGGGCCTCCCAGTCCCCCAAGCAGGGAGTCTCCCACCCTGGACGCGGGCTCTGCTGGAGGCCCTGTGCAAGCATCCTCCAGGACAGCCTGGCCCCACGCCCCTCCTGAGGTCCCCGGCTGTGGGAGCCGCAGGCCTGTGGCTGATAGCACCCTGGGGCGTCAGGCTTGTTCAGGAGTCTGCGGGCCTCCCTAATAAGTGATTTTTGCCAAATGTCTTCTCGGCATAAACCAGCCGGAGTGGCGGCTGCTGCTTGCAGCTAAGCATCGGCGTGGGTGCTGGATGGGAAGCTGGGGGAGAGGCCCCCCGGCTCCGGGGCCCACAGCCACTCAGTCCACAGCGGCAGCTGCCTGTGTTTCCCACCCAACCCAGAGACCCTTCCCGCCAGCTCCCAGCTTCCAGCCCCCGGGGTGGCCTGCCAGGAATGACCCTTTCCTGACAGGCTGGTCAGTGTTTGTCCCCAGAAGCAGGCACCCAGCTGAGGTCCTGAGGTGGGGCTGAAAGACCCCCGCTCCCTGCACACAGCGCAGCGAGGCCTGGGGCTTCCTGGAGGTGGGGAGCTCAGGGACCACGGGGAACCCACGTGCAGCCTCCTCTCCCAGCTTAGGCCCAAGTCCTGAGCCGGAACTCTGTCCCCCAAGGACCGCGTCCAGAGGCCCCTGGGGACAGCCAGACATGCCCCGTGCAGGGACTGCACCATCGGGTTGGCACAGGGGGGTGCACACCTCCCCTGGGGTCAGCCGTGCCCTGGAGTTTGCACCACGGCCCACAGGAGACACTGTGTCTTTAA
>NW_011489494.1:3454-3560 GCF_000754665.1 Bison bison bison | reverse complement strand
GATGCACTGTGCACCTTGGTCTCTGTGATGAGCACCCCCCAACACACACACACTCCCCTCACACACACCACACGTACACACACACACACACACACGCCACCCACAC
>NW_011489494.1:297-1861 GCF_000754665.1 Bison bison bison | reverse complement strand
GCAAGAGCGCCTTTGGGGCGGCAGTGTCTGCGCCCTGCCTGTTCTGAGGGTCCCCAATGCCAGGCTGCTCCACCCGTGGCACGGCTGGGCAGAGGCGGCCTGCAGACAGGGGCTCCGTCAAGCACCATCAGGGCACTCGCCTGCCCGCAGGCACCCAGAGGCAAGACAAGGGGGGCCTGCTCTTTCTGGAACCTCGAGCCCACCGACCACGTCGTGCCACGGGCCCGGCCCCCGCTCCCCTGCACACACATGGCAGGAGAGGGCTGGGGAGCCCGGTCAGTGCTTGGGTGCCGGCCTACCCAGGGCCGCTGGGCTGTGGGCCGGTAGCAAACACGACCCGCTTCTAATAAAACAAATCATCTGAGGCTGGGAAGCCGCAAGAGGAAACAGCTGTGCACTGCTGGCTGTGAACATGTGTTTCCACGCCCATCCCTCAGCTCGCCTGCTCTGCTCCCGGAATTCTGGATAGTTGGACATTTTCTGACAGCAGAACGCTCCAGGCTATCGAGAGGGAGTTTCAGAGGCCAAGGAACGCGGGCACACAGAAATCAGATGGGCAGACCCCTGCACAGTGGCCACTGTGTGCCAGCCAGAGACTGTGGTCCTCGCACGATCTGACCCTGAGCGGCCCTCAGAGCAGCCAGAGGGACAAGGCTTGTGAACGAAAGCGGCAAGGATGCTCATGCTGGCTCCGATGGGCCGAGGCCTGGACAAACGCAAATGCTCATCCAGGTGACAGATAAACAGGGGTCACACGAAGGAGCCGCGCCTGCCTGGGCCCAGGGCTGGACACTGTGAGGACCACGTGGAGATGGGACCCCACACAAGCAGGGCTCGGGGGTCCAGCCCACGACGTCCAGGAGAGGAGGTTGACCTACGCTTATGGGAGTCAGAACAAGGTTTCCCTCGGGTGGGGATTGGTCCCAGGGGGTCGGGGGTGTGGGAGATGCATGTACCTGGACCTGTGAGGTGGTCCTGGGCCTGCACGTGTAAGTGGGAGCTGTGCACACAGGTCCTGGATTCCCTGTGTGCAGCTCATACCTTAGGAGAGCGCTGTAAAGGACGGGGACACACTCAAGGGCCCCACCCCACCCCACCCCGCACACAGGGCCCTCCTCCAGCTCAAACCCTGCACAAGACGGGAGGCGGACGCCGGTCTGGGAGAGGATGAGCTTTCTCTCATCATGGGGGCTGGGCTGCAGCCTCTGCAGGCCAGTGGGCAAGGGCCCTCATGGTGGGTCTGGCCTCAGAGACGCACCAGGGTCTGGGCCCAGGTCTTTCCAGCCTTGTGATGCTAGAGTAAAAAGGGGTGAGGCCCAGCAGACCAGCAGGTCCCCGGGGTCTTGACGACACTAAAAAAAAGGGTCTGGAGCATCATCACAACCTTTATCCTGTCTCCTCCTGAGCACCACCACCGTTATCAGCCCACTGCCCTTCCCCCAGGACCACCACCACTCTGCCACCATCTCCTCTTCACCGCCACCACCACCACCTCCATCACCTCCAAGATCGTCACCACCACCATCGCCATCTTCATCACCTCCAGCATCACCACCAACACCTT
>NW_011489494.1:0-197 GCF_000754665.1 Bison bison bison | reverse complement strand
ACACATGCACACACACACACCACCACATGCACACTTACACACACACACCAGACGCAAACACGACACACACTCACACACACACATACCACACACACACCCCACACATACACCACACACACATACCAGATACACACACCACACACACTCACACACACACAGGATGCACACACCACATACACTCACACACACACACACAC
>NW_011489493.1:15851-16479 GCF_000754665.1 Bison bison bison | reverse complement strand
ATTTCAGTGCTTGTTACTGGTCTGTTCATATTTTTAAATTTGTTTTGGTCAGTCTTTGAAGGTTGTACTTCTCTGAGAATTTGTCCATTTCTTCCAAGTTGTCCATTTTATTGGTGTATCGTTGCTCATAGTAGTCTCTTATAATCTTTGTATTTCTATGGTGCCTGTTGTAACTTATTTTTCATTTCAAATTTTATTGAGTCTTCTCCTTTTTTCTCTTGATGAGTCTGGCTAATGGCTTGTCATTTCTGTTTATCTTTGCTATTGTTTCCTTCATTTCTCTTTCATTTATCTCTGCTCTAATCTTTATGATTTTCTTTTTCTTCTACTAACTTTATTTTTTTGTTGTTGTACTTTTTCTAGTTGCTTTATGTGTTGACTTAAGTTGTTTGTTGTTTTTCTATTTTTTTTTAGAGGTAGGCCTATATTGTTATAAACTTCCTTCTTAGCAATTCTTTTACTGTATCCCATAGATTTCGAGTTATTCTGATTTTGTTGTCATTTGTATCTAAGTATTTTTTGATTTGCTCTTTCATTTCTTCATTGGCTTCTTGGCTCTTAAAAATCATATTGTTTAGCCCCCAATGTTTGACATTTTTATAGTTTTTTTTTTTTTTTCCTGTAATTG
>NW_011489493.1:10768-12675 GCF_000754665.1 Bison bison bison | reverse complement strand
TTCTCTCTTTTCCTCTAAATCTCCTACCAAGGGCCCTGGTCCAGATATGATTATTTATCTTCCCTTCATACCTGATTATATATGAATCTTTCTTACAGCCTTGGTTGTACACGAGTCTTTCTGCCAGTTTTTAGTTAGTTTTCAGTAAGAATTGTTCCACAGATAGATGTATTTTTTATGTGTTTATGGAAGGAGGTGTGTTTCATGTCTTACAACTCCATCATCTTAATCTGTCCCCCAACTTATCATTTTGATTCTTTCTTCAACTTTCCACACACAATAATACATTCCTAATTTAAACCCCTGTCATTTCATATCTGATATTATGTAATATCTCCATAATAGAACTCTCTATCTATAATTTCTTCCTTCTTTATTCCATCCTACACAATACCACCAGGAATTTCTAAACTGCAATCTGATTCTATCACTTTTTTTACTCACAAAGTAATTTTAAGCTTATGTATATAACCATATGGGCTTCCATGTTGGCTCAGTAGTAAAGAATCCATTTGCCAAGCAGGAGACATGGGTTCGATCCATGAGTTGAGAAGATTCCCTGGAGAAGGAGATGGCTACCCATTCCAGTATTCTTGTCTGGAAAATACCATGGACAGAGGACTCTGGTGGGCTACCGTCCACGGGGTCACAAAGAATCAGACATGACTTAGCGACTGAATAACAACAACAACAAATATAGCCATATAGCTTGCAGCAGCTGCTGCTGCTGCTAAGTCGCTTCAGTCGTGTCCAACTCTGTGTGACCTCATGGACTGCAGCCCACCAGGCTCGCCCGTCCCTGGGATTCTCCAGGCAAGAACACTGGAGTGGGTTGCCATTTCCTTCTCCAATGCATGAAAGTGAAAAGTGAAAGTGAAGTTGCTCAGTCGTGTCCGACTTAGTGACCCCATGGACTGCAGCTTACCAGGCTTCTCCATCCATGGGGTTTTCCAGGCAAGAGTACTGGAGTCGGGTGCCATTGCCTTCTCCGAGCCATAGAGCTTACAAAGATCTTAAAACTATGGCTCCAACTCACCGTTCTAGCTTCATTACCTTCCAGTTTTTCCCTCTATATGTTCTCTCTCTCTCTCTTACATCAATATATGACTATTTGCCATTTCCTGAACATTAACAAAAACAATTTTAGCTCTATCTTTGCTCATACCATTCCCCTTCGTGGCCTGAGAGACATCCTTCAAGGTGCAGCCCAAAGTTCTCCCCCTCTGTCAGAAAGACTTCTCTAAATCTAGAATTCTAGTGCACTTGTCATTTGTGTGACCTTGGACAAGTTACTTAACTTCTTTAGGTTTTAGTTCCTTCGATCTGTAAAAAGGAGATAATCAAAAGTAATTTAACATTTCTTCTATCTACAGTTTTGTGTGAGAACAAATAAAAGCAAAAGTGAGAGGAAAATAGAAACATGATTGCTGAACAGTGAGGTTTTGAAGCAGAAAATTTACTTTTCCACTAGCAAATTTTAAAAATGAAAATTTTAAATACTCATAAATTTTATGAGCTTTATATGGCATATGAGCTTATATGTAGCTTATGTGTAGACATGTATATGAAAGTATATGTAGACTTATATGTAGACATGTATATGAGCTTGTAGGTACACATATATGAGCTTATATGTAGACATGTAGGCCATGTCAACATGACAGTTGTTTAGGAAGAAGCACCCAAAAAGTTGACATTTCAGCTTGAATAAAACATCATACAGTTCACAATATACTTTTTTTTTTTTTTTTTTATTTTTAAACTTTACATAATTGTATTAGTTTTGCCAAATATCAAAATGAATCCGCCACAGGTATACATGTGTTCCCCATCCCGAACCCTCCTCCCTCCTCCCTCCCCATACCATCCCTCTGGGCCGTCCCAGTACACCAGCCCCAAGCATCCAG
>NW_011489493.1:9568-9837 GCF_000754665.1 Bison bison bison | reverse complement strand
GGCCTCCCTGTCCATCATTAACTCCTGGAGTTTACCCAAACTCATGTCCATCAAGTCAGTGATGCCATCCAGCCATCTCATCCTCTGTTGTCCCCTTCTCCTCCTGGCCCCAATCCTTCCCAGCACCAGGGTCTTTTCCAATAAGTCAACTCTTCACATGAGGTGGCCAAAGTACTGGAGTTTCAGCTTCAGCATCAGTCCTTCCAATGAACACCCAGGACTGATCTCCTTTAGGATGGACTGGTTGGATCTTCTTGCAGTCCAAGGGA
>NW_011489493.1:3825-7686 GCF_000754665.1 Bison bison bison | reverse complement strand
TCTTTAGGGTTTTCAATGTAGAGAATCATGTCATCTGCAAACAGTAAGAGTTTTACTTCTTTTCCAATCTGGATTCCTTTTATTTCTTTTCCTTCTCTGATTGCTGTGGTTAGGACTGCCAAAACTATGTTGAATAGTAGTGGTGAGAATGGGCACCCTTGTGTTGTTCCTGATTTTACAGGGAATGCTTTCAGTTTTTCACAATTGAAGGTAATTTTTGCTGTGGGTTTGTCATATAATATATGCAAATCAATCACTGTGATACACCATAGTAACAAATTGAAAGATAAAAATCATAATTATTTCAATAGATGCAGAGAAAGTCTTTGACAAAATTCAAAACTCATTTATTATAAAAACTCTCCAAAAAGTAGGCTTTATTTTTTTTATACTTAAATATCTGATCTTTATATAATTTGTTCTTTTATATAGTTTGAGGTATGCACTTTTTTCCTAATCCTGATATAGTTTTCCAGTTACCCTTACACCAGAAGTCCATCTTTTTCCTACTGACTTAAGCTCTGGCTAAGGCAGAACCTATCAGTGCCCTGTCTATATTGCCTTACTCTTATCACTTTAATGCATGCCAAACAAGATTTCCTATTACCACAAACTGCCTTTCTTTACCTTTGGAAAAGAAAGATACTGGCCACCGGTACCTTTTTGCTCATTGAGGCTGGAAATACCTGGGAATTAACATCCCTCAGAAGCAGTTTACAAACAATGACTAGCAAAATTTGCAGGGAAAATAAACATCAGGAAGGGTAACCCTGAAGTACGTGGTTTCCCCAGAACTACTTAACCCAAGTGAGTTTTAAATAGTCACAGAGGTAATTGCTTGATAACCAACCCTTTATTGGCTGCCTTCCCTTTCCTGATTTATTATCTCACCCCTATGGTCTTTCTTAGGAACACTTCACAAATAAACATTTGCACTTCAATCTTTGTCTCAGGATCTCCTTCTGCAGGAATCCAAGCTAAGACATTCCTTTATCAAATACTAAATGTGCCTGTTTTACTGAATTTTCTGCTCTCTTTCATTGATGTTTATTCATACTCAAATTGTATGGTTTCAATTATAGAGGCTTTACAGTTAGTGTTAAAATCTGGTATGGGCAGCTCCTCCTGCTGTTTTATATGAAGATTTCAATAGTTCTGCTTGATTGTTTAGTCTTCTATATGAACTTAGTAATACCTTGGTTACCCTCAAGTAAGGGGGAAAAAAAAAAAAACTATGACATTTTTATTGAGATTGCATTAAGCTACTGATTTAAATGTAATTGAAATTATTATTTCTATTTTTCCTGACCAAGAACATGTATTTCTATTTATTCAAGCTTACTTTTTTGTATTTTAGGAATATTTTACAGTTTCTTCCTACAGGTTTTGGACATTTCTGATTAGATTATGCCTATGTATTTAATTTTTTATCATATCATAAATAGGGCCTTCTCTTCCATTATATCTTCCTTCTGACTTTATATATATACAAGCTATTGACTTTTTGTATATGAATTTTATAACTTGCTAATTAAGTTCTCTCATCTTTTGTAGTAGTTAAAAAAAAAGTTCTCTTGGATTTTCCAGGTATACAATAAACCTTATACAAATGTAGTTTTACTTCTTTCCAATTCTTTTTTTTTCTTTCCAATTCTTATGCACTTAAAGAATTTTTTTGTTGTTGTTGTTGCTGCTGTATCATAATAAGGAAATATCCACAGATTCCTTTAATACTTTTTACTGTTTTTAGCAGGATTGCTAGTTTTGTGAAAAGGCTTTACTGCACATGTGCACATTATTATATGATTGTTTTCTTTATCTTTATTAATAAAATGAATGATAGTCATGGACCTCCTAATATTGAACCACTCCTTTTTTCATGAGATAAACCCTACTCAGTTGTGATTTATATATATATATATCTTTAAGTGGACTGTAGGATTTCATTTGCCAATATTTTATCAAATATCACTGCATCAAAATTCAGGCATAATAATGGTCTATGATTTTCATCTTTGGTATAACCATTTTCAGGTTTGAGGATCAGTGTTATACTCTGTAAAATTAATTTGACAATTTTCTTTGTTTTTATGCTCTGAATTACTTAATTTACATTGAAATAAACATATTTTAAAGTTTACTAGAATTCTTAGAATTCCCCCTGTGATACATATGGGCTATTTTGTCTTTTGTTGTTTTCAGAGGGTCTTTTCAAGCTATTTCTTCTATAGTAGTTTAGACTTTCTCCACTATGGTCAGTTTTGGTAAGTAGCATTAAAAAGGTAATTTTATCTGCACATATACACAATGGAATATTACTTAGCCATAAAAAGAAATGCATGTGAGTCAGTTCTAATGAGGTGGGAGAACCTAGAACCTATTATACAGAGTGAAGTGAGTTAGAAAGAGAAAGATAAATATCGTATTCTAACACACATATACAGAATCTAGAAAAATGGTTCTGAAGAATTTATTTACAGCAGCAATGGAGAAACAGACATAGAAAATAGATTTATGGACATGGGGAGAGGGGAGGAGAGAGTGAGATGTATGGAAAGAGTAACATGGAAACTTCCATTATCATGTGTAAAATAGATAGACAATGGGAATCTGCTGTATGGCTCAGGAAACTCAAATAGGGGGTCTGTATCAACCTAGAGGGGTGGGATGGGGAGGGAAATGGGAGGGAGGTTCAAAAGGGAGGTGATATATCTATACCTATGGCTGATTCATGTTGAGGTTTGACAGAAAACAACAAAATTCTGAAAAGCAATTATGCACTTCCCTGGTGGCTCAGATGGTAAAGCGGCTGTCTACAATGTGTGAGATCTGGGTTCGATCCTTGGATCGGGAAGATCCCTTGGAGAGGGAAATAGCAATCCACTCCAGTATTCTTGCCTGGAAAATCCTACGGACAGAGGAGCCTCGTAGGCTACAGTTCGTGGGGTCACAGAGTCGGACACGACTGAGCAACTTCACTTTCACTTTTCAATAAAAAATATTAAAAAATGTTATTTGGACAGAACACATAGTTTCATGATTTAAAAGCAATTCTTCTATTTTGATGATTATTTTCTCTTTGTCATTTCTAATTGTGTGTATTTGAATTTCTCCCTTTCTTTCTTTGATTAGGTTAACATTGTAGGTTAACAAAGTATGTTAACATACTTCACTGAGTTTTTTCAAGATATTATTTTTTAGACTTTATTCCTTTTTATTCTAAATAATTGATTTCTATTTTTACCATTTCTATATATATAGTTGTTTTGTGTCTTAGTTGCAGCACACAAAATTGTCATTGTGGTGAGCTAGCTCTGTAGTTGCAGCATGCTGGCTTAGTTGCTCCACAGTATGTGAAATCTTAGTTCCCTGATCAGGGACTGAATCTGCATCACCTGCATTGAAAGGCAGATTCTTAACCACTGGACCACCAGGGAAGTCCCCACTTTTAATTTTTATTAATTCTTTTCTTCTATTTCCTTTTATTTTACTTTGTTGTTCTTTTTTAGTTTTCTGAAATATGTATTTAATTATTTTTATTTTTATCTTTATTGATGTAGGTGTTTGTTGATATAGTTACTGGTACTATATTTCATCTAACTGATTTAGCTGTATACCATAGGTTCTGATATTTTGGATTTAATTTATAATTAAATTTAATAAATTATATCTCAGAGTGATTGGACTAAGTGGAATCTACTAGTAGTGTAAATAAAAGCCCTTTCTTCAAAAAATAAAGTACATCACTTTATTTTCTGTTTCCCTTTGACTCATGAGTTGTATAATACTTTTTTTTAACTTGGAGTATAGTTAATTTACAGTGTTGTGTTAGTTTCAAGTGCATAGACTAGCAAATATATG
>NW_011489493.1:206-932 GCF_000754665.1 Bison bison bison | reverse complement strand
AATCAGTGAACTAAAATGGACTGGAATGGGTGAATTTAACTCAGATGACAATTATATCTACTACTGTGGAAAAGAGTCCCTTAGAAGAAATTGAGTAGCCATCATAGTCAACAAGAGAGTCTGAAATGCAGTACTTGGATGCAATCTCAAAAAAAGACAAAATGATCTCTGTTTATTTCCAAGGCAAATCATTCAATATCATGGTAATGCAAGTCTATGCTCCAACAAGGAATGCTGAAGAAGCTGAAGTTGAATGGTTCTATAAAGACCTACAAGACCTTCTAGAACTAACACCCAAAAGACGTCCTTTTCATTATATGGGACTGGAATGCAAAAGTAGGAAGTCAGGAAAGACCTGGAGTAACAGGCAAATTTGGCCTTGGAGTACCCAATGATGCAGGGAAAATGTTAATAGAGCTTTGCCAAGAGAATGCACTGGTCATAGCAAATATCCTCTTCCAACAACACAAGAGAAGACTCTACACATGGACATCACCAGATGGTCAACACCAAAATCAGATTGATTATATTCTTTGCAGCCAAAGATGGAGAAGCTCTATACAGTCAACAAAAACAAGACCGGGAGCTGACTGTGGCTCAGACCATGAACTCCTTATTGCCAAATTCAGACTTAAATTGAAGAAAGTTGGGAAAACCACTAGACCATTCAGGTATGACCTAAATCAAACCCCTTACAATTATACAATGGAAGTGACAAATAGATTC
>NW_011489493.1:0-106 GCF_000754665.1 Bison bison bison | reverse complement strand
GCCCTCTTGGAGGAGGTAGCCATTAACCCCACCATAGAGCCACCAGAACTTACACAGGACTAGGGAAACAGACTCTTGGAGGGCACAAACATAAACTTATGCACAC
>NW_011489492.1:20355-20998 GCF_000754665.1 Bison bison bison | reverse complement strand
CCCGCCGTGACACATCTCTCCGTCACTTCCCATGAAGCTGGGCACCTCGGTGTGTGGCGATCTGTTGGACGACCATGGCTGCCCTTTCTTCCTGCTGCCTCTCCGCCCTCAACGTTCGAACATTTTCAAACTCAACATTCGACAAACGAAGATCATGGCATCTGGTCCCATCACTTCATGGCAAATAGATGGGGAAACAATGGAAACAGTGAGAGACTATTTTCTTGGGCTCCACAGTCACTGCGGATAGTGACTGCAGCCATGAAATTAAAAGATGCTTGTTCCTTGGAAGAAAAGCTTGAGAGGTGAGGGTGGTCATGTGCAGACTGAGGACCACATGTCTGGATGTGGCTGCAGACATCTGCTTTGGGGGACCATCTGCCTCCATCTGTTGCTGTTCATTCGTTCAGTCATGGCCCCAGAGCCATCCCAACAGCACATTGGGACGTTTGGTTGTTGCTGTTCATTATTGTGTCCAAATCTTTGCAACCCCATGGATGTAGCACGCCAGGCCTCCCTGTCCATCACCAACTCCCAGAGCTTGCTCAAACTCACGTCCATTGAGTTGGTGATGCCATCCAACCATCTCATCCTCTGTCGTCCCCTTCTCCTCCTGCCCTCAATCTCTCCCAGCATCAGAGTT
>NW_011489492.1:15334-17134 GCF_000754665.1 Bison bison bison | reverse complement strand
AATGACTGGCTGGATCTCCTTGCTGTCCAAGGGACTCTCAAGAATCTTCTCCAGCACCACAGTTTGAAAGCATCAGCTCTTTGGTGCTCAACCTTCTTTTTGGTCCACCCGGACCCAAGACAAAGAACCACAGAGTTGGGGCTTAAAACATTAAGAATAGATCTTCAGGGTCTCTGGAGACCAGATGTCTGAGACAAAGGTGTGGGCCAGCTGGGTTTTTCTGGAGGCTCCAGTGCAGAATCCATCCCTGGTCTCTCTCCCAGCTTCCAGGGGGCTGTCAGAAATCCTGGGAGTCCCTTTGTTTTGTAGAAGTGTCACCCAGCTGCCTCAACTGTCCCCCGACTGTCTCCCCCCACCTGCGTTTCTGTGGCTCCTCTTTTTTCTCACACGGACACTGTTCTACATCTCCTTCTGGTCCTCCCATGCAGGATTCCATGTGTGTTAGGGCTTCCCAGGCGGTGTTCGTGGTAAAGAACCTGCCTGTCAACACAGGAGGCGCAAGAGCCATGGGTTCCGTCCCTGGGTCAGGAAGATCCCCTGGAGGAGGGCATGGCAACCCGCTCCAGTGTTCTTGCCTGGGAAACCCCATGGACAGAGGGGCCTTGTGGACAATCCATGGGGTCACAAAGAGTCGGACAGAACTGAGTAACTGAGGACTTCCTCAAAAACTCATCTTGGATCCTGCAAAAAGACAAATCAAAATAATAAAACCGCCACCGCCACCCAAAACCCTCTTGCAGGCTCTTTTTTAATAACAGACTTTAGTCCACTGACACAGCTCACACCCGACAAAATTCAGAATATATGCACGTCTGCATTTCCTTTTAAGACTCCTCATTCCAGAGGAACAGCCGTCCTGCCTCTTTGACCCGCCTAGCAGGACTCCAATCAGAAAAGATAAGAGCATGTTTAATTGATTAGCCCGCATCGGCAGAGCGCTTTGAAGGTGAGCAGTGCAATATTATTCTAATGATGGGGTAGGCGCTGTGATCTTTGGAGAATTTCGCCTCTCGTCTGAGCTGCCGTTCTAATTTGAGGCACGCTGCCCCAAGAGTGGACTGGTTCTTGATCCCGGCCAGGGGTCGCCTGCTAGGCTGCTCGGCGGGAAGCGCCTTGGATGTCTAGCAGCAGCTCCGGGTGTGGGGGCCAGCATGGCTGCTGAGAGAGTGCAAATGCTGTGAGCTCTGCCGGCGAGTGGACGGGTTCAAGATGGCGCACGGGGGGAGCTCTTGGGCGGGTTCAAGATGTTGCATGGGGAGCTCTGTCGTGGGTGTTGGCTGGTCGTCACCCTTTTCTCTGAGATGCGTTGACCAAGTTTTCCTAAAGGTGGATATTCTACCTTTTTAAGGCATCTCCATTGGGGAAATTTTCCATTGCTAGGGGTAGCTTGCTCTTTCCCTGCAGTTTCTTTGAACTTTGCCTGTTAGCGTTGGAGATACACACACACATATATGTATATACACACACATACTCACCTATACATATATATGTATGCCTGTTCCCATTCAGTTCAGTTCAGTCGCTCAGTCACGTCCGACTCTTTGCGACCCCATGAATCGCAGGATGCCAGGCCTCCCTGTCCATCACCAACTCCCAGAGTTCACCCAGACTCACGTCCGTCGAGCCAGTGACGCCATCCAGCCATCTCATCCTCTGTCGTCCCCTTCTCCTCCTGCCCCCAATCCCTCCCAGCATCAGAGTCTTTTCCAATGAGTCAGCTCTTCGCATGAGGTGGCCAAAGTACTGGAGTTTCAGCTTTAGCATCATTCCTTCCAAAGAAATCCCAGGGCTGATCTCCTT
>NW_011489492.1:15095-15234 GCF_000754665.1 Bison bison bison | reverse complement strand
ATCTACTACTGCGGGCAGGAATCCCTCAGAAGAAATGGAGTGCCCATCATGGTCAACAAAAGAGTCCGAAATGCAGTATTTGGATGCAATCTCAAAAACAACAGAATGATCTCTGTTCGTTTCCAAGGCAAACCATTCA
>NW_011489492.1:12869-13089 GCF_000754665.1 Bison bison bison | reverse complement strand
GCTTTTGAACTGTGGTGTTGGAGAAGACTCTTGAGAGTCCTTTGGAGAGCAAGGAGATCCAACCAGTCCACCCTAAAGGAAATCAGTCCTGAATATTTGTTGGAAGGACTGAGGCTGAAGCTGCAATACTTTGGCCACCTGATATGAAGAGCTGACTCACTGGGAAAGACCCTGATGCTGGGAAAGATTGAAGGCAGGAGGAGAAGGGGACGACAGAGGA
>NW_011489492.1:10346-12163 GCF_000754665.1 Bison bison bison | reverse complement strand
AGAAGACTGGAGTGGGTTGCCATGCCTTCCTGCAGGGGGTCTTCCCGATCTGGGGATCCAACCTGAGTCGCGGGTTCTTTACCACTGGCGCCAGCTGGGAAGCCCAAGAATACTGGAGTGGGTAACCTATCCCTTCTCCAGGGGATCTTCCCAACCCAGGAATCAAACCACGGTCTCCTGAGTTGCAGCCAGATTCTTTAACCGGAGCTACCAGGGAAGCCCTATTGAAAATGAGCTTCCCAGGTGGCTCAGTCGGTAAAGAATCTGCTTGCAATGCAGAAGGTGCAGGAGACGTGATTTCTGTTTCCCAGCAACCCAGGGGATTCTCCACATACATGGAACCAGGGGCCACCCCCAGGAACCAGGGGTTGCCTCACCCTCCTGCCTCCCTAAGTCTCAGGGGGAGTCACACTGTTCTCCTGAGTGAGCTTTCTGGGGCTCTCTGTGCTGAAATGTTTTCATTCAGACCTGACAAGGGTAGGGAGCGGTTAGCGTGTGCACCATCAGACGTGGTGCTCGGGCAACGCCAGATCAAATCCTGCACACAACAGGCTCACAGCATCGTGCTGTTCAACCCAGAGATGCTGCGGATTCAAAGCGGCAAAACCCAAATGAACGGAATCCTTGTGGGGTGAAGAATTGTATAGATATGCACCCAAGAATACTCCAAGCTGCAAACACGCCATGTCTGCTTTGTGCGTGTCAGCTCTCTGCTTCCTGCTTTTAAAGTTGGAGTATAGTTGATTTACCACATCATGTTAGTCTCTCCGGGACAATAACGTGAATCAGCTGTGTGTGTGTGATAGTCACTCAGTCGTGTCCGACTCTTTGCCACCCAGTGGACTGTGGCCCACCAGGCTCCTCTGTCCTTGGGATTCTCCAGGCAAGAGCACTGCAGTGGGTTGCCATGCCCTCTTCCAGGGGATCATCCCGACGCAGGGATTGAACCCTACATTGCGGGCAGATTCTTCACCATCTGAGCCACCAGCGAGTAAGTAGACATACATCCCCTCCCTCTCGAGCCTGCCTGCCACCCCCACCCACCCTCTGGGTCACCACGGAGCCCCGAGCTGAGCTCCCTGCCTATCCCCAGCTTCCCACTGGCTGGCTCTTTCACACGTGATGGAGTGTGTATGTCAGAGCTACTCTCTCAGTCCACCCCACACTCTCCTTCCCCGGCTGTGTCCACCAGTCCGTTATCTATGTCCACCTCTTTGCCAAACCTCCGTGCTCTGTCCCTCGGCATCCAGCCGACAAAGCACGCTATGGGAGGGATGCATAAAAGGATGAGGGGGGAAAAAAGATAAGCAAGCTGGTTCACCGTCACGGATACATAAAACAATTAGCGATGAGCTACCGATATGTCTACACGACTGTATTTCTGATGAACGTATAAATAATTTAACGGGGTATCTCTTTCGTCTTGGGAGCGTCTGCCATTATTTACCGGCCTTGTGTTGACGGCCTCTCCCTGGTCCGTCAGAGGGACTGGCGGGTTTTAATGCTCTTAAGGGCTCCGCCAGCAGAGCCATTAACAAGCCGATTAGCATAATCCGTTGTGATACATCAACCTATGAAAGTCCGTCCTTCCGTGGGGCTGGATGGAATGGGGCCAGGGGGAGGGGTCGATGGCTTTGAAGATTTTATGATTCAATAACTATCCATTTGATAAGCAATTAAAAAGATGTTTGGAGACACGGAGAGTGGAGACAATGGCAGGCGTGGGGATGTACCAGGACCCAGAAGAGTTGCTGGAGACTCGTCTACTCGCCTCCTCTAAGGCAGGGGCAAAGGGTGGGGTGTCCCCCGGGGGAGAG
>NW_011489492.1:5329-9854 GCF_000754665.1 Bison bison bison | reverse complement strand
CCTTGCTGGTTCTCCATGTTAAACTCAGCAGTGTGTCCATGTCCATCCCAGACTCCCTGACTGTCCCTTCCCCCATCCTTCCCCCCAGTGACCATAAGGTTTTTGAGTATTGAGCAGAGTTCCCTGTGCTGGACAGCAGGGCCTTGTTCATTATCCATGTGAAATATTCACCTTCTTTTTCTGGGATGTTGTGGCAGTTATCTGGACCTGGATATGAGCATGGACTAATGGAGATCACAGGTTTTAAAGAAGGTGGCTGTGGTGATTTAGTTGCTAAGTCGTTTCCAAGTCTGGTGACCCCATGGACTGTGGCCCACCAGGCTCCTCTGCCCATGGGATTCTCCAGGCAAGAATACTGGAGTGCGTTGCCATGCCCTCCTCCAGGGGATCTTCCCGACCCAGGAATCAAACCTGGGTCTCCTGCATTGCAGGCAGATTCTTTACCGAGTGAGGTATAAGGGAAATTCCAAGAAGGTGATTAAACATATGGAAAAAAAAAAAAAGAAGTGAGAGTGTTAGTCACTCGGTCGTGTCCAACTCTTTGTGACCCCACTGACTGTAGCCTGCCAGGCTCCTGTCCGTGGAATTTTCCAGGCAAGAATAACGGAGTGTTTGTCATTTCCTTCTCCAGAGAATCTTCTTGACCCAGGGATCAAAGCCCGTTCTCATGAATAGATAAAACATAAAAACGTCTGCTTTCATCATCTTCAATTTTGTGGCTTAAAATACACGAACCATGATACGCCACCACCACCACCATCTAATTCCAAAGTTTTGGGTTTTTTCCCCCTCATCTCAAACAGAACCCCTGTCCCCAGGAAGCAGTCACTCCCCCCCGCCTCCTCCAGCCCCTGGTAACCACGAAGCTACTTGCTGTGTCTGTGGACTTGCCTGTTCTGGAAGTTCCCTGTCAGTGGACTCACACACTGTGGTTCTTCTGTAATGGTTTCTCTCTCACTGAGCAGCGAGTGTTCAAGGAGCATTCACGTTGTAGCCTGTGTCAGAGCTTCACTCCTTTTCGTGGCTGTGTAATATTCCACTGTGTGGATGGACTTCATGATGTTTATCAACCCATCTATCCACCCTTCCATCCATCTAACCTTCCGTCCATCCACCCATCCGTCATCCATCCATCCACCCATCCATCCACCCATCCATCCATCAATTCACCTACTTATCCATCCGTCTATCCACCACCCACCCATCCACCCATTCACTGTGGACCGTTGGGTTGCTTCCATCTTTGGGAGGCCTAATACAATGTTGCTGAACAGCAGAAATGCTCTTCCCTTTTGCAACGATTCTGACTTTCCAAGGAGAAGGGATCCATGTAGCGTGCACTTGGGCTGTTTCCACTTTTAGGACTTTGTGAATAATGCGTGTACAAGTATCTGCTCAAAGCCCAGCTTGCAACTCTTCGGACGTCTGGATAGGAGATGTATCGCCACGTCATGATGTCCGTCTTTAAGCTTGACCCTTCAGACCCCTGCCTGGGACACCTCTCCCTCTGTAGTCACTACAGGGAGTGTGGAGGCGGTAAGACACTCCTGAGGAGTATCCACGCAGGTACGCAGAGGACACCCCTATGGATACTCATGCGGGCAGCAGGTGAGGAGAACAGTATCCACATTGGGACTGAAGAAACCGTGCCACCGTCCAGGGCTCCAGTGGACTCTGGCTTTGCCGTCTGTCTGTCCACATGCTTCTCGGGCTGAGCCTTTGCATATGCCAGTCTGCGGGGTGTGGTTGGTGGGCAGAGCAGGAAACAGGCTGAGCGCATCTGGGGATCACGCCAAGACATAGCAGTAGGGGCTTTGTGGAGGACGCTGCGTCGTCCAGTCCCAAGAAGGCCCACCTAAGGGTGCACCCGATCTAAGGTTGGCATGGTGGGTGCAGCTCAGTGTGCCTGGTACAGAGCCTTGGTGTGTGTGTGCATGCGAGGCTACAGGGTTTGTACAAACACCAAGGTCCTGATGGCTTTCCATGGGCTTTGTTGTTGTTCGGTCGCTCAGGCGTGTCCGACTCTTTGCGACCCCATGGACTGCAGCACGCCAGGCCGCCCTGTCCTTCACCATCTCCTGGAATTTGCTCACAGGCATGTCCATCAGGTCGATGACGCCATCCAACCATCTCATCCTCTGTCGCCCCCTCCGCCTCCTGCCCTCAGTCTTTCCCAGCATCAGAGTCTTTTCCAATGAGTTGGCTTTTCCCATCAGGTGGCCAAAGGATTGGAGCTTCAATGTCAGTCCTTCCAGCGCATATTCAGGGTTGCCTGTCCCCTGAACCCGGATTTCAGGAGTGCCCAGCTGAGCTGCACGGGAGGGGCCAGGGTGGCCTTGGATGGCCTGGGATAGATCCCTGTCCTCCCACTGGTCACCCAGTAACCCGGGTGTGAGACCCAGTGGCTTCGTGACTCGGTCTCCCTTCCGTTTGTGGAAGGAGGGCCGCACCTGGAGTCTGGTTCTGTGAATCCAGCAAGTGGCACAGCCCTTGGATGTGTGTCTGTGGCTGTCGGGGTGCGGTCCCTCTGGCTCTCTAGGTGAGCTGGGGGCCTTCGTGGTCTTTCCCCAGGCAAGTCACTGGTGGCTCAGATGGTAAAGAATGTGCCTGCAATGCAGGAGACCCGGTTCGATCCCTGGGTTGGAAAGATCCCCTGGAGGAGCGCATGGCAACCCACTCCAGTATCCTTGCCTGGAGAATCCCATGGACAGAGGAGCCTGGCGAGCTGCAGTCCATGGGGTCAGAAAGAGTCAGATACAACTGAGCGACTAACACTTACTTACCTAGGCAAATCAGGAGCTCAGAAAGTGTAGATTCTGCTGGAGGATGGAGAGATGAAGCCGGGTTCCCATCAGGAGAGGCGCAGGGTGGGGGGAGCCTGTGAGTCAAAGTCCCTGTCCCCCTCCCCATGAGGATGCGAGATGCCGTGGGTCTAGTCCCCGCCCCCGCGGGCTGACTTCCAGGGCACAAACACTAAACTGGGAGGCTGTGCTGGGTGGCCCGCAGCTGGAGGTGACCTTCAGTGAGTAAGCGAAACTGTAGCCCGCCAGGCTCCTCTGTCCATGGGATTCTCCAGGCAAGAAGACTGGAGTGGGTGGCCATTCCCTTCTCCAGGGGATCTTCCCTACCCAGGGATCGAACCCAGGTCTCCTGCATTGCAGGGGGATTCTTGACTAGCTGAGCCACCAGGGAAGCAGTAGCAGTGACCTTAGTAGAGGGCATCTAGGTTCCCCAAGTGTTGGTCATGCAAGCTGCCTCTAGTGAGACGGGGAGGTCCCTGTAGAGGGTCCATTCTGCCCTGGGTGGGAGCTGGCGGGCAGGGAGTCCCCAGGCTGGACCCCCAGAGCATCTTTGTTGCTGCGGGGGGGCAGTTGGCTGAGCTGCTGGGAGCCCCCAGGCTGGACCCCCGGAGCATCTTTGTTGCTGCGGCGCGGCGGGGCGGGAGGGGGCAGTTGGCTGAGCTGCTGAATTAACACAGAGGGTCATTAGTGAGCCCCTAGGGGCCTGAGGAAGTGGAGGAGACGTGTCCATTTCTCCAGGGCGAGAAACTCTGCTGGTTCCTCCATCCGTCTCCCCCATACTCCCAAACAGGGGAGTAGTCGGGGGGTCCCAGATGAGATCATTGGAGCTGACGGAGAGACCCCCGGAACGAGGGGACAGGCATTTAAATACCAGAAGCTCTGGCGTGACTGCAGACAGAGGTGCACTGCTGGCGTCGGGGCAACAGGTCGCAGGTCCCCCAAGCCCAGAGGCCCCCGCCAACCCTGTGCACGGGGCCTGCTGCTCCCAGCATCCGTGTCCCCGTTTTCACGTTCCTCTGAGTCTCTGACACCGTGGGCTGAGCTTTCGCTGTAGCGAGAATGTGTGTGTGTGTGCGTGTGTGTGCGTGTGTGTGTGTGTGCGTGTGTGTGTCTCATTTACATTTCAATCTCGGCCTCATGAATGTAATACCAAGAGCTGCAAATTAATAACGGGACTGCGAGGAGGTTGCCCCACCGCCACGGAGGAGGGAGGAGACCCCGGAGGGGGAGTCCGGGCCCCCCCACTCCCACCCGCCGCTCCCACCGGGTGCACCGTCTCTGCATTGTGTTTCCGAGGGCGCCTCATTTGCACGGCGCGGTGAATGACATTACAGAGAGCCGCAGATCTGTAGTGACAGAAATTTATTTCTGTCCCCGGCTCCCGCGGTATATTCTCATACAATCGGGGGGCTATTTGTCTGGGGACAATTTAGTTTCCATGAAAAATTTAAATGGTTTCTGTGGCGAGAAAATTTAATTTGTTTCTCATTTGCTACAGCAGGTATGAAAGGAGAAAGGATCGGGTGTCTGACGGGCTGGAATTGTCACCGTCCCCGTGCTGGGCTTCCTCGCCCTCCCAAGGCCGAGGGCGGGGGAGATGGTGGGGTGGGTGGGAGGCGGCCTGGGTCTTCCAGACGACATGCCTCCCCTGCGCCCTTCACCCTCCGGCCCCAACTCGGAGAACCGGTAACCTTAAACCAACTTACAGAAAACCTTTGGGGAAA
>NW_011489492.1:2797-5112 GCF_000754665.1 Bison bison bison | reverse complement strand
AATTAGTAGGAAGATTAACAAGACTCAACACCGCAGCGGGGTATGCGCCGCTAAGCGCAGCAATTTGTCAAGCCTTTCTTACCCCCCCACCCCAACACACACAACCCCGCCACCTCGCGCGGGGGTCCCCATCTAATTGAATTTGGGGATGACGCCGAAATTAATTGGATGCGGGCAGCTTTTCCAAATGGGAACCCAGGGGCGGGCAAGGGGGCGCTGCTCTTGCGTCCCCTGCGGTCCTCAGCCCAGGGGTGGGGGTCTCTCTACTCGAGGGCTGGCCGGACCCGCGGGGCATGGGTCCCGCTAGGGTCCCACGCAGCCGCCCCCACCAAGAAGGACGGTAGCTGGGGAATCCAGCTTGTGTCCCGCAGGGAGGCCGTCGGTAGGCCCATATGAATGGTGGGGCGGCTCATTTTCTCTGACCGTATCAGGATAAAGTTTTGAAAATGTACTTCTTTGCAGCTGTTGTAGGAGAGGTCGAAATCGCATTGGGGAATGGACTCTGGGGCGTTGTGGGCAGGGTCGGGGCTACGGACACGGAAGGACACAGACCTCCCGGCAAGAGTGGGAGTGAGGTGGCTGCAGCCAGCGGTCTGCAGGGGGCAGGGGAGGCGATGCTGAGAGCCGTGAGGCCCCCAAGGGCTTCCTTCAGCCCTGAAAGCTTCTCTCCAGCCTCTGAGATTTGCATATTTAAGGGTCTCTTTACATTTGAACAGAAATGCACATCCCCTGGGGCCCAGATCTGGCTTCTCTTTCCAGGGGCTGTTTTCCCTGGGCTCCAAAATCACTGCAGCCATCAAATTAAAAGACTGTTTGCTCCTTGGCAGAAAAGCTATGACAAACCTAGACAGCGTATTAGGAAGCAGAGACATCACTTTGCCGACAAAAGGTCCGTCTCGTCAAAACTGTGGTTTTTCCAGAAGTCGTGTACAGATCTGAGAGCTGGCCCATAAAGAAGGCCGAAGTGAAGTGAAAGTTGCTCGGTCGTCTCTGACTCTTTGCGACCTCATGGACTATACAGTCCATGGAATTCTCCAGGCCAGAATACTGGAGTGGGTAGCCGTTCCCCTCTCCAGGAAAGAAAAGGAAGTTGAACGCTAAAGAATTGATGCTTTTGAACTCTGGTGCTAGAGAAGACTCTTGAGAGTCCCTTGGACTGCAAGGCAATTCAACCAGTCCATCCTAAAGGAAATCAGTCCTGAATATTCATTGGAAGGACTGATGCTGAAGCTGAAGCTCCAAGAGTCTGGCCACCTGATGGGAAGAACTGACTCCTTGGAACAGACCCTGATGCTGGGAAAGATTGAAGGCAGGAGGAGAAGGGGATGACAAAGGATGAGATGGTTGGATGGCATCACTGACTTAATGGACATGAGTTTGAGCAAGCTCCGGAAGATGGTGAAGGACAGGGAGGCCTGGCGTGCTGCAGTCCGTGGGGTCGCAGAGTCAGACACGACTGAGCAACTGGACAGCAACATATTGGCGCTGGATGGTGAGGAGTGTCCTCAAGGGCAACTGACCACGAAGGTAGGGAGCCATCCACGGCAAACTGGGGCAGGAGTTAGGTGCCCCCCACCAAGGGAAAGCAATAGAGATTCATTCCCTATTGACCGAAACTCCAAGGCGAGACCAGCAGGGAGACTGAGGGTGGACACTGGGCCCTGCACAGACCACGTGTTCCTCGTTCCTGCAGTCGGGACACTTCCTGAGCTAATGTGGGCAGAAAAGTTCCTTGGAGACTCACGTCCAGGGATGTTTCCTCCCCACAGGACTCTTCCCTGGAGCCTCTGGAGGGAGAAACAGCCCTGGCACACCTTGACCCCAGACGTCCGGTCCCCAGGACTGGGGGAGGGTGGACGTCTCTTGTGTGAAGGCACTTGGCTCGGGACCCTCTGTTGTGGGGGCAGAGGAAGCTCGCGCGGCTTGGGTCCAGGCCGCGTGCATGCTGCTACAGTTGTGGGCGGCTTTCTGACCCCGTGGACTGCAGCCCGCCAGGCTCCTCTGTCCATGGGATTCTGAAGGCAAGAATACCCGAGTGGGTTGCCTTGCCCTTCTCCAGGGGAATCTTCCTGACTCAGGGATCGAACCTTTGTCTCCTGTAGCTCCTGCACTGCAGGCAGATTCTTTACCTCTGAGCCACCGGGGAAGCTTTTATTTATTTACTACAATGGAGTGCAAACTGCGTTCAGTTCAGTTCAGTTCAGTTCAGTCGTTCAGTCGTGTCCGACTCTTTGCTACCCCATGAATCGCAGCACGCCAGGCCTCCCTGTCCATCACCAACTCCCGGAGTTTACTCAAACTCACGTCCATCGAGT
>NW_011489492.1:206-514 GCF_000754665.1 Bison bison bison | reverse complement strand
ACACGCTCAGTCGTGTCTGATCCTTGCGACCCCGTGGACTGCAGCCCACCAGGCTCCTCAGTCCATGGGATTCTGCAGGCAAGAATACTGGAGTGGGGTGGCCATTTCCTCCTCCAGGGGATCTTCCGGGCCCAGGGATCCAACCCGGGTCTCCTGCATTGGCAGGCAGGTTCTTTATCAACTGAGCCACCAGGGGAGCCCATTCTTTAGATACGTGAGGGCAAAGGCAACTTTGTGTTTTAAAAATGTCCTGGGATTAGGTAGGAGATGTAGGTGTTGACACAGCTGCTGCTGCTGCTGCTAAGTCG
>NW_011489492.1:0-106 GCF_000754665.1 Bison bison bison | reverse complement strand
TGCCCCTCCACTACTGGGTCTGCGAGCCTCAGTACCGAAACCTGCAGAACCTGCAGCCCGTGCTCGGCACGGAGAGAAGCCAGCACACCAGAGAGGAAGGCCCCGC
>NW_011489491.1:44082-44853 GCF_000754665.1 Bison bison bison | reverse complement strand
ATAGTCATTGATTATTTCTAGTAATTTTCTGGTGGAATCTTTAGGGTTTTCTATGTAGAGGATCATGTCATCTGCAAATAGTGAGAGTTTTACTTCTTCTTTTCCAATTTGGATTCCTTTTATTTCTTTTTCTGCTCTGATTGCTGTGGCCAAAACTTCCAAAACTATGTTGAATAGTAATGGTGAAAGTGGGCACCCTTGTCTTGTTCCTGACTTTAGAGGAAATGCTTTCAGTTTTTCACCATTGAGGATAATGTTTGCTGTGGGTTTGTCATATATAGCTTTTATTATGTTGAGGTCTAAGCAGATTTTGAATTACAACTTTATTGAGATATAATTCACATATCATAAAAGTCACCCTCTGAAAGCATACAACTCAGTGGTTTTTAGTAAATTCCCAGGGTGGTGTGCTCCTCACCACTGTCTGATTTTAGACCATATTCACCAGCCCCCAAAGACACCCCATGCCCATTGGCAGTGGTTCCTCATTTCTAAGCAGGTTTTTCACTGAGAGGAAAGAACAGCTTTAGAGTATATATGTCATTAAATGCTCATTCTTTTTCTGTAGTAACTATAGAGAATAATTCTGAGATAAGACGTGGGTTTTTGAATTGTCACTGTAACTAAATGCTCTGAGTACATTTCAGTTACAATAGAGAAGGTTGTCCTCATAAACTCACTGGAGCTGTCCCCATTATTTTCTTTGTAGGGACAAGATGAAGACTAACAGAACTTTGTAAAGAACTGAATGCTTCAGTCCTCTCCATGAAG
>NW_011489491.1:37824-41648 GCF_000754665.1 Bison bison bison | reverse complement strand
GCAGGTATTATCTCAGTTTTTCATATAAGTTCCAAAGCAGTTCAGTGGATTGTCACAGTGGCAGGGAAGAACAAAAGCTAGCAGCTGGGTCTTCTTGGCCCTCGGCCTGTGCTCTCAGCACTGCCCCAGGTAATTAGCATGATCTCTTTTGAGAAATTTCCTGAGTATATTAACCCTCAAGGGTAAGACAGAAACCAAAATTTTCTTCAGTGTCAGAGAATTTCATTTGGGAGAGATTCTCTTTGGTGCATTGTCATTTTGCAGAGTTAGAGATCATCGAATGGATTTGGCAGCTTTTACCTAGAAAGATAGGCAACTTGAAAGTGTCTAACTGTAGGTAATTACTGGAGTTATTTAGGCTTAATTCTGTGTTTGAATGAAGTCAGTGCTTTTTGCCAGCCCTCTCATACAAAGACTCCACATTTGAGAGTCGTTGCTTTTATCTTTCAGTGGACGGGATTACAGCTTCCGTTGAGCGTTCTCACATCATTTCAGATGGCGTCTTTTATGAACAGTAACTTGGCTGGCTATCAGATTCTTGGATCACGTCTTTTTTTCCCTCGGTTCTTTAGAGACATCACTCTATTGTCTTCTAGTGTCTGGTGGTTCAGAGAGAGCTGAGTCCAGACGGATTTTTGTTCCTTTTTTGTAGATGATCTGCTCATTGGCCCTAGTACTTGTGATTTCATGTTTGTCCTTGACATGCAGTAACTTCAGTCGAGTGTATCTTGGAGCCAAGTTATCTGTTGGCTTTTTCTGGTATGCAGTGAGCATCAGACATTGACACTCGTGCCTTCCCTCACTTCTTACCCTTTGTTGGTTCTCTTTGTTCAGCAGTTTGCCCCTATATTGGCTCTCTGTTCTCTGTCCTCCACGTTTATCTTGCCTTTGATCATTTTGGTCTCCTTGTCTTTTCTTCCTGCTGTGTGATGTTTTTCCTCCAATCTTAACCTCCCATTTCACTGACTCCATTTCCTGTGATGTTGATTCTAGGCCTCGATTTGGCCTCCGTGTGGCTTTCACTTTGGCTACAGTTTTATCTTTTTTCTCTGTGTCTTTTGCTTAGCTCTGCCAGCTTTTTCTCTCATTGTGTTGTCCTCTTTGACCCTTAATTTCATTTCTTGGAAAGCTGACCTATGTGGTCTACCATTTTCGTGGTTTCTGAGATCATTCTTTTTTCCAGAGTGTGTGTATCTATCTTTTGCTTCTTTCATTCCTTTTCTTCTGTGTCGTTTTGCTTTTTTATTGTTGCACAAGTATTGCGATGGCTTTTTCTGCTTATTATTTTGGTCTTTGCATGGGACCAATTCTGTCTGCCAAAAAGAGTATGAATAAGTTGTCCTTGAACTCCTCCTTTTTCAAGTGAAACACGTTTGATCACCTGAGCCCTGAAATTGGCAGGCTGGATGCTGATGGTGTGTGGGGGCAGAGGCGGTCTTTGTTTTCCATTCTGCTCTCTGGACGTGGGGGAAGGAGCGGGGAAGCAAAGCCTCCCGGAGTGCCTTCATGGACACTGTTGAATGCTCTGCCCTTGGGCTGGGCATTCAACAGTCCCCTCGAGTCTCCCTGTCTCCACTAGAGGTCGCCCCCTCGAGTTCAGAGGGTCTGCGCCTGTAGTCAGCGTTTGTGTGTTTAGCTCCTGCGTTACTGTTGGTCTGCTCTTCACACAGATGGGGCACATGAGATGTCAACCTCCCCTCCTAGGTTTGCTTGGGGGAAATGCGCCCTCAGCTTGTCCTGACCACCACCAGGCTTTGTTTCTCCAAGTTCAGGGATAATTGCTCAAGTCCCTTGAAACCCTCTCAGCGACTGCCCAGCAACTGTGGACTGCTTGACAGATTGAAGAAGCCTTCTCTGATGAGTCCTAGCTTAGTTATCAGATGCTTCCCTGGAGTCCTTGGTATGGCGTGGTGGCTTTTATTAGTTTCCCCGTAGACAGCTTCCTTTTCAGCTTTTGGATGTGTGTGTTGAAGGGCAGGAGCACGTATATAAACATGGACTTACTCTGCCATCTTCCCAGCAGTCCAGGTGCTTAAACATTGACTTTGACGATAATGTCCTTCCCAACCATAAGCTATATGTTAGTCAGCAGATGGAAGCCATGCTGCTAGCTAGGAAGGGACCATTAATAACTTCATCAATACCGGATGTTTGTTTATTCTTTGTAAAAAGATAGCTTTTACCTTGAGTTCCTGGTCCATCATTTAGAGAGACCAGTACCTTCTGGCTTGAAAACAAGAGGGCAGATGATGTTTTAATGAACTTCAAAAGTGACTAGCCATTGACAGATGTATTAGTTCATTAAATATGATAGAATATTTCAAACTAGCAGATAATCAGTTGTTATCAAGAGAAGTTTAAACTGTTTTTGTTTTTTTTACTAACAGGTTGCTAGTCAAACTGCGTGACTGAGAGAGGTGTTCCTATGAGAGCTTTTACTGTGACACAGGTTGTCTTGTCTTTTCAGCAACCCATCTCAAAACATGATTCATTAAGAAATAGAAAGGCATTAAGTCCTCATCAGGATGGTTGCTGATATTCACAAGTGTACAGTGAGATGGTTCATAGGCCTGGGACCTACTGTCACACAAATTGGTGTTTCGAAAGTGCATTTACAGGGTGATCACAGGTGGAGTGTTTTATTTGGCCTGTTTCTAGAATTGAAGCCGCCTTCCCTCAGCGGACTGCGTATCCCACTAGGCACACTTTCCTCCTTCAGCCAAGCACACGATCCACAAGCAGGGGTAACAGTCTTGCTCAGTGTGTCTGACTCTGCCCTGGCCACCACCTTCCCCTCAATTCAGGGACTCAGCTCTGGTTCCCTCTTGGTGTGAAGCGCGGCATGGATCATGTGTCCACATGTGAGGGACGAAGGAAGTGAAGGGGGTGGAAGGAGGATTCATGGAAAGGAAAGCTGTGTTCCTTCCTCCCTTTAAATAGCTAGTGTCTCCCATGCACTTGAAATGCCCAGTGCTGGGCACACACTGTGGCGACAGCAGGCTGAGTCCCAGCCTCTCAAGTCCACATTCAGGTGGGCGAGTCAGACGAGACCCTCACCAGGGAGAGTTTCTAGTAGAGTTGGGAGAAAAGGGCGGGAAGGGGCCGGCAAGGGCCAGGTGAGGGGGGAGGACACAAAACCCTGCAAGCATTTCCATCCTCACGGATGGTATGGTTGTGTTTGTTCAACGAGGTGGCATCGGTGGGCCCTGACACCCTGTCTCCTGTGTGTGTTCCTCTGCATCTGGAGAGGCCGTGTTCCCAGCCTGGCTCTGCTGCCTTGCGTCCAGGCTGAGCCCGTTGGCGTTTCCTTGTCTCGCTGGCCATTGGGGAATGGTGGGCGCATGAGCCAGGTTCGATCATCACATTGCACTGATGGTGTGGGCCGCTGTCTTCTCACAACGGAAATGCAGGCCAAGCCACACCCCATATGGGTTTTTGCAGAACTTCAGAACTCATGACCGAAACCAGATCCTCCCACTTCTAAGCCTCTGGAGGGTGATGCCGCTTGTCAAGAGGAAAGACTGTCTGGAACACTGGCAAACTGGTCTGAGAGGCGGGGGGAGAGGGTTAGCCGAGGAGGCTTTCCTCTCAAGTCTGCAAATTGGCCTCCGTGGTGTTCAACCCGTGCCCCCCACCCACCCCCCAAATGAAGAAAATAAAAGGACAGCAATATCGAGGCCCTGGAATCCTTGAGAAACCTTTGTTTATGCCTTTTCATGTATCTCTAAAACCTGGACTTGAATTGCCCAGGATGCCGGTGATGGGTCAGTGGAGCTGGGGCGCAAGTAGCTACTTGGGGCGGGGGTGGGGGCTCTCGGTAGAGA
>NW_011489491.1:36068-37724 GCF_000754665.1 Bison bison bison | reverse complement strand
CTGAGGAGGACACTCAGGAGGTCTTCTGACAACCTACCCGGCTGGTTTCTAGGGAGGGTAGCTAGGCGTGCGTTTGCATATAAATGAAAGCACCTTAGGGCATCACTACTGAAAGCCTTCGAAAGTGGGATACAGTTAAGTGCCTGTATTAAAAGAAAGCCCAGCTCTTATCTCACATTAAGACTCTGCAGCATTTAATAAACGCGTATTAGTGTTTGACAACTCCTCGTCTCTATTCTTTTCCCTCCAGCACTGCTGTCTCCACAGGGGTGGCTCGCTTCCCAATTTGAAGTGGTGACTTAAGTCTTTGGTGGAGTCTGCACATCTCTGGAAAAGGATAAGCAGTAGAGTTTGATGTCTGGAGTCCCGTGGTCTAGTTATTTTGGGATTTTTTTTTTTTTTTTTGGGTGGGATTTTTAAAAAAATGTTAGAGAACTGAGTCGCAGGTTTGTGGTAATAGTGGATCCAGGAAGCTTGCAGTGAAAAAGAGGATGAGTTTAACCTGTAAAATATTTCTCTATTCTATAAATCTCTCAGTGACATTTGGATTAATCAAGCATAATTAAATGTAGTTAGATTTTTGTCAGATTGTAGTTCAAAATAATATTCATCTATGAAGAGGGTAATATATTCTGTAGAAATTTTATTAGGCACTTTAGTTAAGCAAACACTAAGAACAAAATCAGCCTCAGGAAGGTTAATTACCAAAAAAAAAAGTATAGTAGATTATATAAATCATTTTAATTTTGAATACCATGGCTGAAGCTTTAATTTACATAGAGAAGTATTTTGGATTTGTTTTTCACATCACATTTTTCAAAAGTACAAAATTGCAATTGCATTCTTTAAAAGTTCTCATCATTTGAGGATTCCATTAAGTCTGCTTAACTTTTTCATGTTATAGTTTCCAAAAGTGATGAATTATAGTTGCATTCTTTAATATGCCAACTAATTTTAACAATTGCTTTAAAGGGGGAGAGAGAGAGATCCAGTTGATTTTAGAAGGTTTTTGTGTGTGTGTGTGTGCTCAGAATTACATTTTCACTACCCTTGCCTGTCTCAGGGAATAGCCTTTGATAAGATTCCTCATGGATATCTCTGGAAGTCTATCCTGGTGTGCTCAGATTTGATCATTCTCGTCTAAACTTCTAAAGTTTGAAACGTGTTGTCATCTCAGGAACACAAGGTTACCCAAGAAACTTGAGTGCCATCCTTATCGGCACTCAGATTCGATGTGCTTTTTCATAATAAAAGGACACCTAAAAGTCCTTTGTGTAGTAGGTATAAAGACCTCCTTATCGCTCTTCTCTGAGATTTTCATAGAAGAACCCTGCATTTTGATTTTGTTTGATCATTTTGCTTCTTGACTTTTCACTGAAGATTCTGTTTCCCACTGGAATTGAATCCTTTTGGGATAACAAAATTTCACTTAAAAGCACATTCTGTTAGATAATTCTAACTTTTGACAACCTCCAAGTGGCCTGCTAATTTTTGCAAATGGGCCAAAGCAGCACAAATGTCAAAGATATAAGCTCTGTGTTTGCCTTGTAGTTAGCCAAGTAAAGAAATGTCTAATCCTAGCACTTAGAAGTGGCTTAATGGCTTTCGGCTTATCTCTGCATTCCAAATTGGTTGAAAATGGCACATTCAGAATGG
>NW_011489491.1:34009-35968 GCF_000754665.1 Bison bison bison | reverse complement strand
GTTTTAAAATAGTCTTACCTTGAGATTCTTTTTGAGAAAAAAATGACTCTTAACATTCAGTTCTGTTTTGGCTCTTCATACATGCCATGATCGGAAGTCACAGACATTTGCCGTTTAGCCATGCTTAATGTACAAGGACAGTGATGAAGAGTTGGCAAAAACAGGCAGAATGGGTATAAAATGTTACATTGCTGCTGAGAATGCATCATGGCACCACTTTCTTCTAAATTCCATTTTCTTTTGCCCTTTGAACTTTTATATCCATGAGAAACCTCAGTCAGTATTTTTAAAGACATTATATTTACATTAAGAATTGGCCTGTGCCTTTACCTAAAACTTCCTTTACCTAGGACTTCCCTGGTGGCTCAGACGGTAAAGCGTCTGCCTACAATGCAGGAAACCCGGGTTCAATCCCTGGGTCAGGAAGATGATCTGGAGAAGGAAGTGGCAACCCACTCCAGTATTCTTGCCTAGAAAATCCCATGGACAGAGGAACCTGGTAGGCTACAGTCCGTGGACAGAGGAACGTGGTAGGCTACAGTCCGTGGGGTCCCAAAGAGTTGGACACAACTGAGTGACTTCACTTTCACTTTTACCTAAAACACTGCTGAGGTCACTGTCTGCCATGTTTAATTAGGACAAATGTTTTAGAGTCATTACAACTGAAGCCTGTAGGGATCTGAAAACACGGGACCACCTGCCACTGCCAAGGAACCAGGCTGGGTGGCAGGCTTTGCAGCCTGGTGTGTGCCAACAGCTGTCACAACCAGTATAAAACCTAAAATAGATGCTAGCCACGATCCCGTATCTGCTCCCTTCTTCTCTACCTGCCTTTGTAACTCTTGGGGAAAATGTATGTCAAGTCCTTTGATGCCTTGCTCTTTTAAATTCCTGTTCGTGCTGGCATGTGAATTTGACCAATAAGTTGTGCATGTGCTTAAGATTCTTTTTTTTTTTTTTAAGATTCTTTTTTAAACTAGACCAAACTAAGTACTTGGCTCTGAGTAAACAGCCAAGGCAAGGTTTACCTAGAAGGTGTAAAGGTTTAAGCACTTTAAAAATGCAAGTTGGCTGTGTTCAGGGTCGGAGGAATCCAGTTCGGTGGCCTCTGTTTCTGTTGTCACTGTTGTTACTCTGTCCTCCCCGCGCGGCACTGAAATCAATGCCCCACTCTGCTGAAACGCCTAGGCTGCTCAAGTCAGTACCAGACGCATGACACACGTTTTAGGAGAGTGAACCCTACCCGATTAGCATCCTGGCTGACCCCAATCTCTGCAGGGTTCCTTGGTGTTAAAGTCATCTGAGGTTGTGATTCCTGCTTTGGGTTTATATACTCATCATGCCATCTGTTGCTCTAAGTTCACATCCTTACAAAAGTACATGAGTGCTTGTAATGTCAATATTTCCCAGATTTAGAATACAAGTTATGAATACTCACGAAGTGCTTGAACCGAAAAAGAAAAGTCAATGTGAAGTAGAATATACTATTGTGAACAAATTTAATGTTGCATTGAAATGTAAAGTCACTTGGCTGATTTTTTTTAAATCATCACTGCTTAACTCATGAACAATGTCTAAACTGAGAACGTGAGCTGATTTAACAAGAGAAGAGTAATGTATATATAAAATGAAAGTTCATTACCATGTTTGTGCCCCTAAGTCCAAATCTGACCTGCTTGGCTTTGAGCAGCGGTCAGTTTAGTTGCAGAGAAATGTACGTGTGTTTCTAGGGTTCACAAGCTGCCTCGTGGTTTCTAGAGGGAAGCCCGGCCCCCTGTGTTCTGTGCTGTTCTGTGGCCTGGCTGGTACACACTGTCACGAGTGAAGAATGACTTTGGTTTGAGGTTTTGTTTTTGTGATGGTTGGAAAAACATGACTGGGGAAGTGTGTGGCTCAGATAATGGCCCCCATCAGTCGGGGAGCCATCTGTGGTGTGTGTCATAGCCAGACGAGTCCTGG
>NW_011489491.1:31225-33909 GCF_000754665.1 Bison bison bison | reverse complement strand
CTCCCCTCGGTAAGCGCCACTTTCTGCTCTTTCAAGTGTCAGAAACTCAGTACGTGAACAGCACCAAGTAGCTTGGTAAGTTGGTGGAATGGACAAGAGGCCTTCTTAAAATTCTTACCATCACTCAAAGGGAAAACAGGTCCTTCGGATTCTCTGTGGCAGGGATCATGGGACTGACCTTTGTGGGGGGGTGGGGTTGCGGGGGCATCCTGTTGGCAAAGAAACTGCTTAACAGTTTTAACAGTAAATCTTATGTTATTATGAAAGATACCATATGTTATAGTGGTATTTTTCATACTATCCAAGGATTGGAGGAAAGGGACCAATATAAGATACTGGCCAAGCTGTAAGGTATAGTTTGGGCTGAGGCAGAAAAGGAGAGATGACCTCAACCGAGGTAGGTTACCTTTATTCAGGCAAGGAGGGGAGACTGTCTAACGACCAGGCTGAGTGCGAGAAATCAGGGAGGCTTCATATTTAAAGGGAGGTTTGTGGAAGCGATAAGGGAAATGTTAGTCAGGCCGGAGATTTTGGCTAATCTTTAGTTGAGATGGCATTTGTAGTTGAACAGGGGGTGGGAGGTTTTGGGCAGGAGTGATAAGTCACAGGTAGATGCAACTGGCCCAGAGCATCAGGGCGGGACTTAAAGTTCGGTTTTGTTTTCCCCGAAGTTAGATGATTCAGCAAAAGGGCATTTGAGACCGTTGTTTTCTAGGCCCAAGGACTCCTTCACAACCCAGGACACTTTTGACTGAGAAAGCACGGTTACTAATTATGCTATAAAAGCCATGTCAACAGGTGTAAACCAGGGCTGTCCTGGGGAAATTGGGCTTGACTGGCCATGGACCACCTATGCTAGAATTACCTGAGATGCTGGTTAAATGCAGATTCCTGGGCTCTGGGTCAGCTCTACTGATCCAGATTCTCTGGGGTGGAGGCCTTGAAATCTTGGTTTTAACAGATCCCCCAGGGGAATTCTTTTTAAAAGGTAAGTTGGAAACTTTTGCCATACAGAACATGCAGAAGATAGAAAACTTGAAATTTTCAATGAAAGAGCTGTGGGTTCCATGGTCTCTTCTGAGCAGCTGGTGCAGCATTGACACCAGAGAACCCAGAGCCTCCAAGGGCACTTGGCTGAAATTAGGTCCTTACTGAATGACTAAGAGACAGTCTCCGTGGGCTTTACCAATGTGTCACTATTTTATTATGCATTCACTGGTGAACGGGTGTCTTTTTAAAATTTGAGAGCCATATAACTGCTGTCCTGTGCATTCATCACTAAAAACCAAAACTTCTGGAAAGTTTAAGGTGAGAAACTTGGGTTTGAATGATTCTTGGGGAGCGTTAACGTCAGGAAATCAGTGTGTTTGCCTTGGTTCCACTATCAGCCAGTTGTTACCTGTGCTTTAGTTTCTTCATCTGTTAGGGAGTTGGACTGCCTGCTTCTAAGGTTCTTGCTGGGTCTGATGTTATAGGGCTCTCTTTAAAACCTAAAATGGGAAGCACTTCCTGATCACCTGTCATGTTGTGCTGTATCTTGCCCAAACCACTGCCTCTTGGAAGTGACAGTTTAGTCCGAATTTTTAAATTGTCCATCTGTATTTTACCAACAGTCAGTCACTGTGCTAAGACATCATTCACAACTGGGGAAGAGCATTTTTGTAGCAGCCACTCCTGCCCTGTTTTGAATTCAGGAGGTAAGTATGGTTTAAAACTTACAAAGAGACCCCCCACTCAAGAGTCTGTGGTTCATGAAACTGCTGCAGAGCATTGTACTGTAGTGTCCATTTCTACTTACCTGTCCTTCATTTCAAAATTCTTTCCAACAGTGAATGTTAATAAATGATTATCTGCTGGTATTTTCGGATGTTCACGTCATATTAACACAGAGATGTACTCTTTGATGACATGAATAAATCATAAGGCATCACGTAGGAGGGGTTGCCTCTGGGAAGGGTTGCTGTAGACCCCTGCCCACCACTAGAACTCTGTGAGGTTGAGAGTGTTCGCTCTCTTTGCTGTCCAATATGGCCACAATGGCACCCCACTCCAGTAATCTTGCCTGGCAAATCCCATGGATGGAGGAGCCTGGTAGGCTGCAGTTCATGGGGTCCTGAAGAGTCAGACTCGACTGAGCGACTTCACTTTCACATTTCACTGTCATGCATTGGAGAAGGAAATGGCAACCCACTCCAGTGTTCTTGCCTGGAGAATCCCAGGGGTGGGGGAGCCTGGTGGGCTGCCATCTACGGGGTCGCACAGAGTTGGACACAACCAAAGCGACTTAGCAGCAGCAGCCACCTGTACGCTTGAAATGTGGGTAGTTGAACTGAATTTTTAATTGGTATTTGTTTACATTTTAGTAGCCACTTGGGGTTCGTGGTGACCATATTGGACAGTGTAGCTATATGCAGCCATTACTCGCTGTTGAGTTTTTAAAATTAACATCGAGTACCCTTTTTCACCAGTCATTGGGCTGGTGGTGCCCTTGTCCTTTTTAAATGTAGGTCTTAAAATGAATCCTTTGCCCCCTGCCTACTGATGATACTTTCATCAACATAATTGTCTCTCTTTGGATTAAAAAAAAATAACAGAAGGATATCTTAGACTTTTTCCTGTTACAGCTGCTCAGTGCATCACTTCTCATCTTTGCTACAAAAGGCATTGATCTTAAACCTCTTTGA
>NW_011489491.1:29681-31123 GCF_000754665.1 Bison bison bison | reverse complement strand
TATTAACTACAGGCCAGAGGGTCTCAACCTGACCACATCAGAATCTCCAAGTCCTGTGCACCATCTTGAATTCATCAGAGGGTGTCTGAGAAGTCTTTTGAATTCCCTAAGAGATTCTAAGGTGTGACAGGATTGAAAACCACTGATCACTGTGGTTGGCCACAGACCAGCCTCTGAGAATAGCTCAAATTCTGGCAGCAGCAAATCCTGTTTCCCTGGCACAGAGCAGGCCTAGGGTCATGGATGTTCTATTTAACAGGTAATTGGAAAATACTTAAAAAGAGAGAAAAGTCAGTTTGGATTTGGGGCAACTGAGCAGCTTTGCTGTGCAAGAAACTCTAAGCTAATGCTACTCTTATTGTTTTCCTGGCATTCTTGTCCAAACAGAATTTGCTAGTGCTCAAACAAAATAAACATGTTAATGATTTCAACAACAGTGATGGATGCAGTAGTTCACATCCCAATTCTCAGAACCTGGGAGTGTATTCTGTTTTCTAGCAAGAAGGAATTAAAGTTGTTGGTGACCTTAAAATAGGGGGAGTGTCCTGGATAATCCAAGTGGGCCTGTATAATCATAAGGGCTCTTTGTAGAGGGGAGAGACAGAAGGAGTGTCAAAGTGATACGATGTGAGAAGGACTGGCCTGGTCATTGCTGGCTTTGAGGATGGAAGGGGGCCGCAAGCCAAGGAATGCAGGCTAGAAAAGGCAAGGACAATGAATTCTCCCCTAGAGCTTCTAGATAGGAATGCAGCCCTGCAAACACCTTCATTTTAGTCTAGGAAGACACACTTTTGACCTCTGACCTCCAGAACTGTAAAATAATACCCCTGTGTTGTTTTAGGTCATTGAAGTTGTTACAGCAATAAGAAACTAACACACACTCCTCTTCAACTTCTTTCCTCCATCCTTAATCCCTGGGTACCAGATATGGGGAAAAGATGACTCAGTTGTGTCAATGTACTGATATGGTCAGGCCAGTGAATGGCATCTTGTCAACATCTGTCCAGTGGAACAGGGTTATCAGACAAAGTCTGGTTATCACCTCAAGCTATGTAATGAGTCATGTCCTGCTAATGAGTCACATCCATGTATGTGTATAGCAGAAGATGACAGGTTTTCTTTGAACTTGGAAATTCTAGAGTGACAAGGTTATTTGCAAGTCTAAGAAGTTGAAAAGGTCCCTGTGGAAAAGGTAAAGTATCCCCTCTTTCAGGTATGGATTCATTCTTTTAAAATAGAAGGTTACATATCAAGTATCTTAGCTCTGTCTATTCCTTCCATCAGAACTCTGCTTCTATGAAGAGAGTACAGTAACCTTCCAAATTAATGCCTTTCGCTGCCTCGCAAGAAAGACTATGAAGGTGAGGAGAGTAAAAATTACTCACAGGAAACAAGTCAACCCTACTTTGAACATTTCTTTTTTTTTTTTTTTTTTTTTTAAA
>NW_011489491.1:29183-29581 GCF_000754665.1 Bison bison bison | reverse complement strand
TTTTTTTTTTTTTTTTTTTTTTTTTTTTTGAACATTTCTTAAATTTCCCACATCTGGTCAACTGCAGCTGACATTCAACCAATATGGTGTTTTTGTTCTAGAATATAAGTTATGGCACCTCCATCCATAGTTCTTCAGGCACTCTGTTAAGTGCTGTGAAAGTGCTGCACTCAATAGGCCAGCAAATTTGGAAACCTCAGCAGTGGCCACAGGCCTGGAAAAGGTCAGTTTTCATTTCAATCCCAAAGAAAGGCAATGCCAAAGAATGTTCAAACTACCACACAGTTGCACTCATCTCACACACTGGCTAAGTAATGCTCAAAATTCTCCAAGCCAGGCTTCAACAGTACATGAACTGTGGACTTCCAGATGTTCAAGCTGGATTTAGAAAAGGCAGA
>NW_011489491.1:27826-28589 GCF_000754665.1 Bison bison bison | reverse complement strand
GGTTGGATGGCATCACCAACTCGATGGACATGAGTTTGAGCAAGCTCCAGGAGTTGGTGATGGACAGGGAGGCCTGGTGTGCTGTAGTCTCTGGGGTCTCAAAGAGTCGGACACGACTGAGCGACTGAACTGAAAGGATAAGTTATGGCAGTAAAGGGCCTAACATAAAGATCCATTAGCACCTGCTGATGTTTATGCTCTTAATGATATATTCAGATTTTATTGGTTCTTTATTTTCAAGTTTTTACTTGAGTTCTTTTTTTATATTATTTATTTTAATTGGAGGCTAATTACTTTTAAGCATGAGTTTTGTTATGCCGTTTGCCCACATGCCACAACTAAAGATCCCGTGTGCTGCAACTAAGACCCAGTGCAGCCAAATAAGTATTTATAAATAAAGATGTAGAATCAAACAAGAACAACAAAAACTTTCTTCATTCATGGGCCATACAAAAACGGGCACAAGAGGGAACTTTGCTGGAGGAAAGTGGAATGATTCCCATATCCCCAGATAATTAAATAAGGCCACATTATGTTGGAGGGATTTTAGATAAGACATCCACAATGGCAGGTTATAGTGAAGGATGGCAGAGAACAGAATGAACCAGTGAATGGGAGTGGCTGTGGAGAATGTCTTGTAGAAAACATTCTCTCCCTGCTGTGAGACCCACCATAATTGAAGATGGGGAAATGAGGAGGGCACACAGGCATGGATCTTTAGGGGTACTGAGGAAATAACCCTTTTTTTTTTTTTCCCAACCAC
>NW_011489491.1:25441-27243 GCF_000754665.1 Bison bison bison | reverse complement strand
TTGAAGACCAGAGACTGTTCCAAGGTCAGATGACCCTGCCCATGTTCCTCTTCTCCCCACAGATCTCCCCAAGACTCCTATCCTACCCTTGCCAGGCACAAATGCCTGCCTCAAGTCCCATCTCTACCCATGAGGCCCCCTTTCTTGTAACATTCCCATCTTCCTCTCCCAAACCCAAGTCCTGCTGACTCAGCCTGATGCCTTTTCAGGTGCAGGAAAACATGAGAGTAAAAAGGACCCCTCAAAAGAAGTCAAGAAAAAAATCTCAATCATCCCCCTCTTATCCAAGAATATCTAACAGAAGCATAAGGCCTATGACATTCATCTGTTACCACAAACTGAAAAATCATATAAGCACACGCTGAGCAGGAATAAGAAGCAATGGAAAATGCAACCATTCAAAGTAACTTCCTGTGCAGACAGTAAATGCAGAGCCTGGGCCAGAGCACTAGAACGAGCTGTGTCTTTGGAAGCAGCAATGAAGAAATGGTCAAAGATGAAGGAACACATCTGAGACCGTCATGGTATATGGATGTTGAATACAATAAAATCAGCTAGTTGGAAAAAGATGTGTGTATCTGTGGGTGGGAGGGAAGAAAGGAAGGGAAGAGGCAGGTGTGTGAGGAGGGTGGGAGGTGAGGTCCTGGAGGGCTGGGGGCCAGACTGGGAGGATAGCCAGACACTGGAGGATAAGGACTGGCTGAGGACTAAGAACTGAAGATCAGCTTCCTCAGCACTTTGTCCAAAGGACAAAAAGAGAAAGATCTTTGGTGGTTCCATGTGTGTGGGGCGGAGAGGGACAGCAATGTCAGAGTCGAGTTACTCTAAATCCAGCCTGCCAAGGACATAGTTGTTCTATGTGGGAAAAGCCAGGTACTGTGTGAAGGATAGGTATTCTGTCTTTAAATGAGTTCCCTTGCTGCCTGCAGGCTCGGTTCTATTTCTTCTAGAGTCTAGGCTAATGTTAGAACTGTTGTTGTTTCAAAGAGCTAGACCATGCCAGTGGAGTTAATTGTTGTTTAGTCACTCAGTAGTGTCTGACTCTTTTGTGACCCTATGGACTGTAGCCCACCAGGCTTCTCTGTCCATGGGATTCTCCAGGCAAGAATCCTGGAGTGGGGTGCCATTTCCATCTCCAGGGGATCTTCCTGACCCAGGGATTGAACCCGCATCTCCTGCATTGGTAGGTGGATTCTTTACCACTGAACCATCAGGGAAGCCCACTGAAGGTAATAGAAGCTCCGGGATTTCACTAGTGGAGGGCACCACCACAATGCTGAGAGCAAGTCTGCCTTAATTTGCTGGCCTTTCGAATCCTGATTTAGTACTACTCCCATCTCTCTGCTGCTGCTAATTCACTTCAGTCATGTCCAACTCTGTGCGACCCATAGACGGCAACCCACCAGGCTCCCCCGTCCCTGGGATTCTCCAGGCAAGAACACTGGAGTGGGCTGCCATTTCCTTCTCCAATGCATGAAAGTGAAAAGTGAAAGTGAAGTCGCTCAGTCGTGTCCGACTCTTCGAGACCCCATGGATTGCAGCCTACCAGGCTCTTCCGTCCATGGGATTTTCCAGGCGAGAGTACTGGAGTGGGGTGCCATTGCCTTCTCCGATCTCTGCTAGCAGCCCATGAAAGCAGCTTTGCCCCAAAGATGGAGAAGAGGCCAAAATGGCCACACTCCAGTGTTCAGGCCCAGGTGAAAAGCTGTAGGTGGCAAGGTAAGGATGGCGGGTAGAACCCAAGAACCTACAGAGGCTGCAGTGTGAAAGTGGCCCCCTGTGCAGCTGGGTGTGGAGGCCCC
>NW_011489491.1:24535-25341 GCF_000754665.1 Bison bison bison | reverse complement strand
AGTTGCAGAATGCCTCATGAGCTCTTTTGTTAAAAGAAGAAAAATCTGATGGCCAAGACTAGTGCTGACCGGATGCCTGGGGAACAGGGACATCTCTGTTCCCTTCGGGCTCATCAGATTCAGCTGAGTCTATATCGCCATCTTGCATCTCTCTCCCCGGGGCGTGCCTGGCTGATAAGTCCCAAGATGGAGAGGAGGAATCCACGCTCTTCCCGTCCCTTCCGTCAAGGATGGTCAGTAACTCCAACCTCAGGCCGTCCTGCAGCTGTGTGTCTTTCCCACAGAGCAGGTCAGAAGGCAGACTTGGGTCTCAGGATCACTCGTCTTAAGGTTGGTTTCCTTTGCCTTTGCCAAGTCCTGGCCCATGGGAGCTGGCTTGCCAGAAACGGGCCATTCAGTGTGACTCTGACATTACAATTGCCCTGGGTTTTTAGCTGGTGAACATTGGATTTTGGGGTCCCCAGGAGGAAGATGAGACAGCTGATGGATAAGGGCTGAAATGGGAAAGCTGGGCAGGGGGAACCCACAACCTGCATGGGTACCCACTAACCTTGGCTGTCAGTGAAAGGAGGCCTGCCTTCTTCACCGTTAGGGAGTGAGCAGCCCCTGTAAGGGAGTGGATAGGCACTGCGCTCCCACGCTTGCCCTTCTTCATGTATCCTGCCTTCTTCCACAACCTAAATTGCTGTCCTTCAGCCCTCAGTCTGAAGCTTCCTTCCCTGTCTAGAGCAAAAGAACATTTCCTTGCTTTCTGGCATTTCTGCTTACCTCTCCGAGCTTGAGTAACACTTGGTACCACTCCCATT
>NW_011489491.1:23396-24435 GCF_000754665.1 Bison bison bison | reverse complement strand
GGAGCCTACAACTCAGGGTCCTGGCTGGGTCCCAGGCATGACCTCCCCTCCAGGAAAGTGATCCTAGCCAGCTATTTTCTTATTGAATTATCATTGGTTTACAATATTGTGCTAATCTCAGCTGTACAAAAAGTGACACAGTTACACACAAACATTTTTTATATTCTTTTCCATTAAGGTTTATCCCAGGAGATTGGATATAGTTCCCTGTGCTGTAAAGTAGGACCTTGTTTATCCATATACTAACCCCCAAATCCCAATCCATCCCTCCCATACCCCCCATCTTTGGCAACCACAAGCCTGTTCTCTATGTCCATGAGTCTGTCTGTTTCGTGGATAGGTTTATTTGTGCCATATTTTAGATTCCTTATACAAGTGATAGCACATGCTATTTGTCTCTCTTATTTACTTCGTATGACAGTCTAGTTGCATCCATGTTGCTGCAAATGGCATTATTTTGTTCTTTTTACAGCTGAGTACTATTCCACTGTGTATATACGCCACATCTTCTTTATCTGCTCATCTGTTAATGGACCTTTAGGTTGTTCCCTTGTCAGGCATGAACTGGCTGGCAGCTCCAGGCTTGGCCCGTGCTGCCTGACAACAGACCCATCATTCAGGGCTGGGCCCAGCTGGGCGGAGGCAGGACCGTGGCTACGCCTCTGCTTTTCCATGTTGCACCAGAGCTCGTAAGTAGGAACACACAGCAGCACGCTTTTAAGAAACACAATAGGTGAAAAGTGCAATTCTGCATCCCTTTATTTATAAACAAGTTGAGAATGCCATGTCCTGTTGGGAAGCAAGAGTGGGTTTGGAGCGCGGAGAGGGAGGTGCAGGGGTGCCAGGGGGCGGGGGCTGATTCCGGAAGTTCGCATGATTCAGCACCAGAGCAAACGCTTGGGCGTAAGGTCGTGCTTTAACCCAGAAGAGTTGTCGTCGTCTTGTCTTATATGTATAGCACAGTCTGAAGTATGTATGCTTTTCTTATGGCTTTGTCCCGGGACACATCGCAGTGACACACAGAAAAAAAACTCAAGTC
>NW_011489491.1:21721-22160 GCF_000754665.1 Bison bison bison | reverse complement strand
GTTAGAGGCCGCCTGGTATGTCAATGCCAAGCTGTTTGCTCCGGAGCAGGAATCAGGTAAACATGGGTTTATCTGCTCTGGGCTGGAGCCTAGAACCAGAAAAGGCATTCCCAAGAGAGTTTTCTCCTGCAGAGGGAGGCCCTCACATGAGTCAAGCATGCAGATTTTCTTGAAGCTTCTCTCCTCCCTCCAGGCACCTCGTTCTCCTTTTCTCTTCCCTCGTTCCCACTGCCTGGTGCAGCTGGCTGCTGCCTCCTGTCAGTGCTTGGAGATGGGGGCATACACGCCAGTGTGCCTGGAGGGCACAGTGGAAACACGGGGCAATGCTCTGGGCCTTGATGGCAGCAAGAAATTTCCTTCTCATGTGCCATCTTCCCACCAGCTCTCTGTCCCACATGAATGCTCGACAGAGCTCTGGAAAAACTGCCAGGAACAGGGG
>NW_011489491.1:20794-21621 GCF_000754665.1 Bison bison bison | reverse complement strand
ATTGGTATACTTTGTGGCTTGGGACGTCAAACTGCTGCTTGAGGTCTGCAGAACTGTTCACTGGTCAGAAATGGGGAAAGCCATTCCATGACAGCATCCTTGAAGGAGAAGCTTCAGGAAACAGCAACCATCTGCTAAACTCGGAGCCAAAGCAGAGCGGCTCCTTGTGTGTATATGTCTATAGGATGTTCTCTTGCATTTCCCACAGACTAAGGTAATTTCTAGAAAACAAGGAAGTCAAACCAATGATGAAAGAGTACAGCCAGGAGAAGACACTAGGCCTTAGGGGGCATTCTCCTGGAAAGAACTGTCCTTGGCATGAGAAGTTGCGGTTCACACTAGGTGACCTGGGATATATCTGGCCTAAAGCAAGGCTTGGTTTAGACTGCAAAGGACTGATGCGTTGCAACCTCTGGTCTCTGGCTAAACTGAGAAGGCTGGCGTTTGTCTGTAGCTCGACTATTTCAGAAGCACTGTGCCACCTCTACTGGAAATAACTTTATTCTGGCAGCGCTTGGGTGGTGGGAGGCAACGTGCATGGCCCTTAGGAGCTGAAAGAAGCAGACTTCGGGTACAGCCACTTCCGTGGGTGGTGTACCTGGTGGGGGTGGGAGTAAGGGCCAAAGCAGAAGACACCCCACTCAGTGCGAGTCTCCCAGGGGTGCTCTGCCTCTTTCTTTAGCAAGGTTAAAATAGGGTGCTTCTAGATGATGCTAAGAAGGTCTGTATAGGTTGCCCGCCTGGAAACCTCCATGCAGAGCCTGGGTTTGGGGCAGAGTGGAGACTGAGGGGGGAGCTGGTCCTGAGGGGAGCTATGTCATGGGCTG
>NW_011489491.1:19369-20604 GCF_000754665.1 Bison bison bison | reverse complement strand
CACACAGACACAGGCTAGTGTGACAGCCAGTGTCCCCCAGACTGTCTCGGGGCCGGGGTGGGGGCGGGCGGTGCTGAGTGAGGTTCCGGGGCAGGAGGATGCTGCCACATCCGATTATTATCATGGCTGGTTCTTGGAAGTCACCCCATCTCACTGCCTGTTCCCCCTCTCCCAATCTGACTGCTGTCTGTGATGTGCCTGGTGGAAGGGCCGCGGGAAACACAGCAAAAACCCCTCTCCTCATGGGGAGGAGAGAGGAATCGCACAGTAAACAAAATATGAGTATGTCAGACGAAACTATGGTCTGGGAGAAAAAGCAAGAGAGGTTAGCAGATTGGGGTGGGGCCTGGGGAGGTGGATGGGAGGCAACTGTGAGTCAAGCAGAGGCCTGAAAGAGGTGATGGGGAGGGGACCAGGGGGATGGAAATCAGGGAGAAGCACATTCCAGACAGAACCCTTAGAAGGGAGCACACGGTACATGTCGAGGGACAAGCCAGGGGGGTGAATGGGGGCATGCATGCGGCTAGGAGGAGGTCTCTACAGAGTAACAGAGGGCTGTGGCCTGTGGGTCTTGGTGGCCCATTGTAAACTTGGCCTTTGAGAGTAGAGAATGCTCTGGAGAGTTCCTTTAGCTCTGGAGTTCTGAGCAAAAGAAAAACATGGACTTATGGTTTAAAGGAGACCCCTGTGGCTGCTGTGCTGGGAACAGATGATAGTGAAGCGAAGGCAGGAGCAGGGGACAGTGAAGAGCCTTCAGTAAGAACCCAAGAGGATGATGGCACCCTGGACTGGGATGACGGCTGTGAGCATGGTGAGAAATGGCTAGAATTATGGTATGTTTTTTTTCCTGTTGTTTTATTAAGGTTTACTTAACAATTTTCAGTTACTTAATAATGTACAGTTCTGAGAGTTTTAATAAACGCCTTCAGTTTTGTGACTACCACTACCATCGAGTTACTGAGATCATTTGTAGTTACCCCCCCACTTCCCAGCCTTGGGCCGCAGAAGTGTTTTCTGTCCCTAGAGTTTTGCCTTTTGCAGAATGTCATCTAAATGAAATCAAGCAGTATTTGGTGGTGGTGCTTTAGTCGCTCGTTCGTGTCTGATTCTTTGCAATCCCATGGACTGTAGCCTGCCAAACTCCTCTGTCCATGGGATTTCCCAGCAAGAAAACTGGAGTGGGTTGCCATTCCCTTCTCCAGGGAATCTTCCCGACCCAGGGATTGAACCCAGTC
>NW_011489491.1:18163-19269 GCF_000754665.1 Bison bison bison | reverse complement strand
AACAGGACTCGTGACAGATGGGATAAGGGGTGTGAGAGGAAGCAGAATCAAGTGACTAGTTTCTGGCCCATGAAACAAGAAAGCTGATGCCACTGGCTGGTGTAGGAAACCATGGGGCTGGAGGAGGCTGGGGAGTTAAGATGGCTTTCCCAGTGTAGGAAACCATGGGGCTGGAGGAGGCTGGGGAGTTAAGATGGCTTTCCCAGTTTGGGACCTCTGGTGACTGCCGCCTAGTGTCTTCAGAGCCAAGCTCTTCGGCAACACTGTCCACTAGCCTCTGGGGAACCTAGTCCTGGCACCGAGCCCCTGCCCATCTGCCCTCCTGCCTCAGCCCTCGAGCACTCTGTTCCCCATGCCCGAGCGTCCTTCCCAGGCTGCCTGGGCTCTGTGCTCTAGTTTGTCATCACTGCTCCTTGTAGAGCCTCAGCCCCCTGCTGCTTGCTCCAAGCCTCTGCTCTAAACTGGCCCTGACAGCCAATTCTCCTGTTAGCCCTCTTAGACTTTGCTTATTATCGTTTGAGCTTTTAATTTTACAAACTACTACTGAGACCCTGGGGACTTGGTGCTGTTACAAGAAGGGGAAGAAAAGGGTAATTTGGTGGTCATATCCAAACTGGGGCTTCAGTGACATGGGGAAGAAGGGGTGGAAAGGGGCGTTGAGCCTGTGGGACTGGCTTTCCAAGCAGAGGGTGCTAAGAAGGCAGTGCTAAGCAGGCAGTGCTAAGCATAACTGCTTGGCTCGACTGGACCTCCCAGTGCCTATAGGGTACAGTAGTTGAAGCTAGAGCACCAGGAGGAGGATGGATTTCTCCGGAAGAGCCCCTGGAAGATTGTAATCAATAGAGGGGTATGGTAAGATTCATGATGTAGAAATACCTTTGGGTGTGGGAGCATAAAAGCAAAGAAAGAAACCATTAAAAAAAAGATTAGTGTTTGGCTATATAAAAATTGAAAACTTCTATATATCTATTTCTGCTTTATTGACTATGCCAAAGCCTTTGACTCTGTGGATCAAAACAAACTGTGGAAAATTCTGAAAGAGATGGGAATAACAGACCACCTGACCTGCCTCCTGAGAAATCTGTATGCAGGTCAGGAAGCAACAG
>NW_011489491.1:16919-17192 GCF_000754665.1 Bison bison bison | reverse complement strand
ACCAGTTGACAGTCCCACCAACAGTGCACAAGGGATCCCTTTTCTATACATACTTCAGAGCATTTGTTACCTTTTGTCTTTTTAATGCCAACCACTAGCATTACCGCGGAGAAGGCAATGGCACCCCACTCCAGTCCTCTTGCCTGGAGAATCCCATGGACGGAGGAGCCCGGTAGGCTGCAGTCCATGGGGTCACTGAGGGTCAGACGACTGAGTGACTTCACTTTCACTTTTCACTTTCGTGCATTGGAGAAGGAAATGGCAACCCACTCC
>NW_011489491.1:15659-16819 GCF_000754665.1 Bison bison bison | reverse complement strand
AACTGATACCTAAAAAAAAAAAAAAACCACTATCATTATGAAATAAGGTAAAAGGCTAAAAGGCAAATGAAGAAAAGGGAAAAATTTTTGCAATATTTAAATACAAACTAAGCAGCTTAGTATATAACAGAGTTTACAAATCCAAAAGAAAATAATGAGCATTTGGCACATATAGGTAATTCACAAAAGACTTATAAATGAACTATAAAAAATGTTTGGCATTACTAATAAACAAACGCAAAGTGACTGATGTGAGAAACCTTTTTTTCTATACTGGATTGCTAAAAACATTTTTCACCTTCCCAATCTTTTAAAACTTTTTCCAGTTTTGAAATATAATTGACATACAGCACTATATACATTTGATGTGTACAACATAATAATTTCACTTAAATTGTGAAGTGATTGCTACAGTAAGCTTAGTTAACATCCATCATCTCATGGATACAAATTTTTTTCCCATGTGATGAACTCTTAGGATGTCCTCTCAAAACCTGCATATACAGCACACAGCACTGTTAACCATAGTGATCATTATACATTACATCCCCAGTACTTCCTTACCTCGTAATTGGAACTTTGTACCTTTTGACCCCTTTTCTGCAATTTCCCCTCCCCATACTCCCTACCTCTGGTAAACACAAATCAGTCAATGAGATCATACAGTATTCGTCATTCTCTGACTTATTTCACTTGGTGTAATGCCCTCAGGGTCCATCCATGTTATCACAAATGGCAGGATTTCTTTTCTGTAGATGAGTAATAATCCATTATACTACATACAGACACACACCACAACTTCATCCATCCATCCACCAATGGACACTGAGGCTGTTTCCATGTCTTGGCTATTGTAAATATTGCTGCTATGAACCTGAGTTTTCATTTCCTTCAGATAAAACAGCTGACTCTTGAACAATATGAGGGGTTAGGGATGCTGAACCTCTGTGAAGTAAAAAAAAAAAAATCCACGTATAACATTATAGTTGGCCCTCTGTATTTGTGGTTCTACATTTGTGGATTCAACCAACTGTGGATCATGTAGTACTTTAGCATTTAATACTGAAAAAGAAATCCAAGTGTAAGTGGACCCCAACTGTATTCCCACAAGTGGAATTTCTGGATCATATTTTGAATTTTTTGAGAAACCTTCATAATGT
>NW_011489491.1:14938-15559 GCF_000754665.1 Bison bison bison | reverse complement strand
GATGGGCTGCCGTCTATGGGGTCACACAGAGTCAGACACGACTGAAGCGACTTAGCAGCAGCAGCAGCATCACCGACTCAATGGACATGAGTTTGCAAACTCTGGGAGATGTTGAAGGACAAGGAAGCCTGGTGTGCTGCAGTCCAGGGGGTTGCAAAGAGTCGGACACAACTTAGGGACTGAACAACAACTCTAACAGGCATGAGGTAATATCTCATTGTGGTTTCAATTTGCATTTCCCTATTGATTTATTTAGTGATGTTGAACATGTTTTCATGTACTTGTTCATAGTTTGTATATCTTTTTTTGGAAAAATGTCTATTCGGGTCTTTTGCCCATTTTTAAACTGGATTACTTGGTTTTTTGCTACTCAGTTGTATGAGTTCTTTATATATTTTAGATGTTAACACCTTATCGGATATATGGTTTGCAAACTTTTTTCCCTTTCTGTAGGCTGTCTTTTAAATTTGTAGACAGTTTCTTTGGCCATGCAGAAGCTTTTTAGTTTGATGTAGTCTCATTTATTTTGTTGCTTGTGCTTTAGGTGTCCAACCAAAAAATCATTGCTAAGACTCATGTCAAGGAGTTTTTCTCTGATATTTTCTACAGGGAGTTTTATGG
>NW_011489491.1:14349-14838 GCF_000754665.1 Bison bison bison | reverse complement strand
TAATTCTTGTGGAGCTGTAAGATAGAAGTCTACTTTCATTCTTTTACCTGTGACTATCCAATTTTCTAGCACTGTTTATTGAAGATAATTGTCTTTTGCCTATTGTATTTTTGGCTCCCTTGCATGGGTTTACTTCTGGGCTCTCAATTCTGTTTTATTGGCCTATGTGTCTGTTTCTATGCTGCTACCATACTATTTTGATTAATATAGCTTTACAGTACAGCTTGAAAGCAAGAAGTATGATGCCTTCCCAGTTTTTCTTTCTCAAGATTGCTTTGGCTGGGTGGTGTCTTTTGTGGTTTCATATACATTTTAGGACTTTTTTTTATATTTCTGTGAAAAAAATGCCATTGGAATCTTGATAGGAATTGCATTGAATCTATAGATGGCTTTGGGTAGTACAGACATGTTAACAGTTCTTTCAATCTATTAACGTGAGTTATCTTTCCATTTATTGGTGTCTTCTTCAATTTGTTTCATCAATGTCTT
>NW_011489491.1:10870-13830 GCF_000754665.1 Bison bison bison | reverse complement strand
TCCCAGGCATGGCGGGAGAATCAACCTGAAGGCTGGAGAGGCGCTTTGTTTTTGTGGCCCTTATTCAAGCTGATCTGCACCCTCAGTTCCCTGGCTCAGCAGTGCCTCTGGCTCTGCTGTGCAGTCCGTCAGCTGTCTGCTGGGCTCTGCTCAAGCATTGCTGGACCAGGCAGCTTCCCAGGTGTTCTGGCCAGGCTTTCTCATTGGGTGGGGCTGGGAGCTTCACCCAGCAATGACTGGGGGCTATAACTCAGCTCCTCATCATGAGTGGGGACAGAGGCTTCAGGGCCCAAAGTTTTGGTTTGAGGACCCACATAGGACTGACTTGGGCCCCACTGAGTTCCCAGGTCAGGCCACACCAACGACTTGCCCCTGCAGATGAAGCATGGTGGCTGGCTGGGGCTACTGCTTGGGCTCTGCAAGTAGGAACCTGGTCTACCAAGATCACAGCGCTGGCCTCTCCCCACGTCTCTATCATGATGAGATTCTCAGTAATCAAGCCCTTTAGATTCTTCTGCAGTCCTCCTGGGGTAAGACCAGAGTGGGTCTCGTGAGAAAGACCTCAGGCACAACAATTCCCCTTATTTTCCCTTTTTAAGTTCTAGCCCATAAACTTTTTAGGAGCTCAGATATCCTCCAGCAGACACAACAGAGATGCCTTGCTAATCACGGAGATTCTTTGCAGATTTAAAATTCCATAATGCTACAAATATACCAAGTATTCACCTTCCATTAAAGGCACCGATAATTCTGTCAAATGACATCCAAACCCCTCAAAATCAGACAGAAAAAAATGCTGTAGTACAACAGCATTAACTTAGATTAAGCCCATTTATGAGACAAAATCAAATGCCAAAAGGACAGGGTGGCCTATTATTAAGAGTGACATAAAAAAAAAAAATCCTTGAAATTCGAGCAGGCACTTTAAAATATGTGTTTTTATTACTGTAATCTTTAGGTATATTTTTAGAGGCAGCCATTAGCCCTCCTGCTGTTAATGGATTGTCAGCATTTCCATTAGAAGCCCACTTTCAAAGAATCTACAACTTGTCACTCTAGTTTGACTCTAGCTCATAACTGAATATTCTGCCTAAGGGGATGAAATGATTTGAATCCTTAATGATAAACTGTGGAGTCACACTTCATACAAGGCAATATCCATGCAAAGCAAGTCTGGATCTTGATTTGCAAACTCTCTGATCTGTTGTTTCTGGTGCATTTTGAAGGGTGGTTCCCCTGCAAAGGAGCTGAATTGAATCTGGTCAGGAGACAGTTTGTAAGAAGCTTCCTGGGAAGAAAAGCACTTAGAACTATAACAAACAATGAAGACCATGGCATAGCATTTTCAAAGAGAAATGGTATTTATATTCAGTTTTTTGCTGTATTAAGAGGTTTTCATTTATAAAGTTTTCTCCCAAGAAAATAATCCCATTTCTAGTCCTGTCCACATGACGGTAATTTTCTGTTTCCTCTCCTACAATGTTTTCCCTTTTAAGAAGTTCTTAATATCTGGTGAGGCAGTAAATGACTTGACAAGTGCCTTTATAGGTTTCAGGGTTTCAGATATATTCTAGCAAATCCACCAAAAAGGAAATAAAAATATTCTAGCTACATATGGTTTGGACCTCTGGTAATCAAGATGGAACTCAAGAAGAGTTCGAATCCTGAGTTCCAATCAACAAACAACAACTCGCCCTGAAACAGTGCCCGGCACATCCCTGGTGCCAGGCACTGTTAAAACGGACTTTAAAGTATGTGACAATTTAATCCTCCCAACAACCCAAGGAAGTGGCTGAGAGGTAAGTGAATTTGCCCACAGCTCTCCGGCTATGAATTGAAGCCCTGCTCGTGACTAGCTCTCCGTAACTTTCATGCTTAGAAGCTTTTCCTGTTTACTTGTGTTTTACTTGAGTATTTGTTGGCAGACAAAGGTTTCAAACTGTCTAAAAGACGAGTGGGAAATTTAATTCAGATCCACAAACTGACTTTTATATTTCTCAAAATCAAACGTCTTAATACTTAGCAATGCATAAGAATGGCTATTATAAGAAACAGAAAACAACAAGCGCTGAAGAAGATGTGGAGAAATCAGAACCCTTGTACACTGTGGAGGGAATGTAAAATGGTGCAGACACTGTGGAAAACAGTATGGCAGTTTCTCAAAACAATTAAAAGAATCTTCATATGCTTTAGCAATTCTGCTCCTGGGTGTGCATGCAAAAGACTTGAAAGTAGAGACTGAAACAGATATTTGTATAGCTAATGTTCACAGCCATAAAGCAGAAACAATTTAAATCTCCATTGATGGATAAATGGATAAACAAAATGAGGTGTGTATAAATAAATGTATATGTCCGTATATATGTGTATGCACATACTTATGATGGATTTTTTTTTTTTTAGCTATTATGGGGTAAAGTATGGCTCTGATGGTGTTGAAAAGAAACATTTTGTCTGTTACAAAATATTATGGAAGGTTTTCCTGGCATGGAGGATTGGAAGGCTGACCAATGATGCGTTGCTTCAGCAAACATTTACTGACAGCACACTATGTATGGTTTGACGATTAAGCTGTTTTGTTATGAGACTATGATACAGTTTGGGATGTATTTCACTCTCAAAATCATTGCAATTTGGGTTACTCTATGGTAGGAAAATTTTCTCAGTTGCCATCATAACATGGGGTTCAATTTAATCCAAATTATTGCTGTTTAGTATTTATGATGAAAAGGTTTGTTTTACCAAAGAAGTGAACTTAAATCTACTTTGTTGAGCTAAATATATTTTGAGAGAGCTAATATCGCCAACCATCAGCATCCCAATCTATAAATTCCAAGAAATTTGGGGATGTGAGATATTAATTTTAGGCCAAGTATTTTCCTTAGATCTTTCAAAGAATACAGAGTTGACTTGCCTTGGAAATCAGGGAAGTTGAAATTCTTTTTGCACTCTGATGGAGC
>NW_011489491.1:9832-10770 GCF_000754665.1 Bison bison bison | reverse complement strand
CCAGGGACGGGGGAGCCTGATGGGTTGCCATCTGTGGGGTCGCACAGAGTGGGACACGGCTAAAGTGACTTAGCAGCAGCAGCAGCAGGAGCTTCCAAATGTTTATAACTTTGCTACTCTTATATTCCAAAAGGTACAGTAAAATGAGTTGAATGCTATCCTATATTTCTAAAATCTTTCCACTACAAAGTTTTCCACAGTAGTGTGGTTTCATCTGTTACTTAAAAAATGTTAAGGATTTGATTGGGCTTCATTTCTTATACAGGCTATTAAATCAAATATGGTAGGGTGTATTGGTTATCTGCAGTGTGTACAGATGTTTCTAGTTCCTGATTTTGAAGCTGGCAGCTCCTAGTTATGATTTTAACTTTCATTTCTGATTCTGCAAAGTATGTTACATCACAGGAAAAGAAATGCAAATCAAAACCACAATGAGATATCATGCCAAAGTGGTAAGAATGGCCACCATCAAAAAATGTACAAAGAGTACTGTTGGTAAGAATGTACTTACCATGGAGGTTCCTGAAAAACTACAGATAAAGTGTTGTTAAGAAAATAAACTATTAGTTAATTTATTGGAGGGTACAACTGAATTGGAGATTGGAGGTGAAATAAAAAGTACTGGAAACCAACTTGCCTATATCTGGTCCCTTTACCTCTCCTTAGCTCTTAGAACAGTATAGGTCCTGATAAGGAAGTCTCCCTAGCTCTCCTTCAGTTCAGTTCAGTTGCTCAGTCATGTCCGACTCTCTGTGAATCCATGGACTACAGCATGCCAGGCTTCCCTGTCCATCACCAACTCATGCCCATTGAGTTGGTGATGCCCTCCAGCCATCTCATCCTCTGTCATCTCCTCCTCTTGTCTTCAATTTTTCCCAACATCAAGGTCTTTTCCAAGGAGTCAGTTCTTTGCATCAGGTGGCCAAAGTATTAGAGTT
>NW_011489491.1:7049-9637 GCF_000754665.1 Bison bison bison | reverse complement strand
TTGATATTTCTCCCAGCAATCTTGATTCCAGCCTGTGCTTCATCCAGCCCAGCATTTTGCATGATGTGCTCTGCATATAAGTTAAATAAGCAAGGTGATAATATACAGCCTTGACATACTCCTTTCCCAATTTGGAACCAGTCCATTGTTCCATGTCTGGTTTCAACTGTTGCTTCTTGACCTGCATACAGATTTCTCAGGAGGCAGGTCAGGTGATCTGGTATTCCCATCTCTTGAAGAATTTTCCATAGTTTGCTGTGATCCACACAGTCAAAGGCTTTGGCGTAGTCAATAAAGCAGAGGTATATGTTTTTCTGGAACTCTCTTGCTTTTTTGATGATCCAGCAGATGTTGGCAATTTGATCTCTGGTTCCTCTGCCTTTTCTAAATCCAGCTTGAACATCTGCAAGTTACCAGTTTATGTATTGTTGAAACCTCACTTGGAGAATTTTGAACATTACTTTGCTAGCATGTTAGATGAGTGCAATTGTGCAGTAGTTTGAGCATTCTTTGGCATTGCCTTTATTTGGGATTGGAATGAAAACTGACCTTTTCCAGGCCTGTGGCCACTGCTGAGGTTTCCAAATTTGCTGACATATTGAGTGCAGCACTTTCACAGCATCATCTTTTAGGACTTGAAATAGCTCAGCTGGAATTGCATCACCTCCACTAGCTTTGTTCATAGTGATGCTTCCTAAGGCTCACTTGACTTCAGACTCCAGGATATCTCGCTCTAGGTGAGTGATCACACCATCGTGGTTATCTGGGTCCTGAAGATCTTTTTTTTTTTTTTTAAGATCTTTTTTGTATAGTTCTTCTGTGTATTCTTGCCACCTATTCGTAATACCTTCTGCTTCTGTTAGGTCCATACCATTTCCATCCTTTATTGAGCCTATCTTTGCATGAAATGTTCCCTTGTATCTCTAATTTTCTTGAAGAGATCTCTAGTCTTTCCCATTCTATTGTTTTCCTCTGTTTCTTTGCACTGATGACTTAGGAAGGCTTTCTTATCTCTCCTTGCTATTCTTTGGAACTCTGCATTCAGATGGGTATATAGTTCCTTTTCTCCTTTACCTTTCACTTCTCTTCTTTTCTCAGCTATTTGTAAGGCCTCCTCAGACAACCATTCTGCCTTTTTGCATTTCTTTTTCTTGGGGATGGTCTTGATCACTGCCTCCTGTACAATGTCATGAACCTCTGTCCATAGTTCTTCAGGCAATCTGTCTATCAGATCTTATCCCTTGAGTCTGTTTGTCACTTCTATGGTATAATCGTAAGGGATTTGATTTAGGTCATACCTGAATGGTCTAGTGGTTTTCCCTACTTTCTTCAGTGTAAGTCTGAATTTGGCAATAAGGAGTTCATGATTTGAGCCACAGTCAGCTCCTGGTCTTGTTTTTGCTGACTGTATAGAGCTTCTCCATCTTCGGCCGCAAAGAATATAATCAATCTGATTTCAGTGTTGACCATTTGGTGATGTCCGTGTGTAGAGTCATCTTTTGTCTTGCTGGAAGAGAGTGTTTTCTATGACCAGTGTGTTCTCTTGGCAAAACTCTGTTAGCCTTTGTCCTGCTTCATTTTGTATTCTAAGGCCAAACTTGTCTGCTACTCCAGATAGCTCTTAGTTTCTTACTTTTGCATTCCAGTCCCCTATGATAAAAAGGATATCTTTTTTTGGTGTTAGTTCTAGACAGTATTGTAGGTCTTCATAGAACTGTTCAACTTCTTCGGCATTAGTGGTCGGGGCATAGACCTGGGTTATGTGTATTGAATGGGTTGCCTTGGGAACAGAGATCATTCTGTCATTTTTGAGGTTGCATCCAAGTACTGCATTTGAACTCTTTGTTGATGATGAGGGCTACTCCATTTCTTCTAAGGGATTCTTCCCACAGTAGTAGATATAATGGTCATTTGAATTAAGTTCACCCATTCTCATCCATTTTAGTTCACTGATTCCTAAAATGTCTACGTTCACTCTTGCCATCTCCTATTTGACCACTTCCAATTTGCTTTGATTCATGGACCTAACATTCCAAAAGGTTCCTATGCAATATTGCTCTTTACAGCATAGGATTTTACTTTCATCACCAGTCACATCCTCAACTGGGTGTTATTTTTGCTTTGGCTCTGTCTCTTCATTCTTTCTGGAGTTGTTTCTCCACTGATCTCCAGTAGCATATTAGGCACCTACCGACCTGGGGAGTTCATCTTTCAGTGTCATATCTTTTTGCCTTTACATACTGTTAATGGTGTTCTCAAGGCAAGAATACTGAAGTGGTTTGCCATTCCCTTCTCCAGTGGACCAGGTTTTGTCAGAACTCGCCATCATGACCTGTCCATCTTGGGTGGCCCTACATGTCATGGCTCATAGTTTCATTGAGTTAGACAAGGCTGTGACCCATGTGATCTGTTTGGTTAGTTTTCTGTGATTGTGCTTTTCATTCTATCTGCCCTCTGATGAATAAGGATAAGAGGCTTATGGAAGCTTCCTGATGGGAGAGACTGACTGTGGGGGAAACTGGGTCTTGTTCTTATGGGCCAGGCCATGCTCAGTAAATCTTTAATCCAGTTTTCTGTGTTTGGCTGCT
>NW_011489491.1:2601-6949 GCF_000754665.1 Bison bison bison | reverse complement strand
AGATTCCTGGACACTCACAGGCAACTCTGACTCAGTCTCCCACTGGACTACAATGTCAAATTCCAGGAGGTTCTAAGTCCCTTTGATGGATCCCCAGGTTGGGAAATCTGTTGTGGGTCATCTGTTTGGCGGCTCTATGGTGGGGCTAAGGGCGACTGCCTCCAAGAGGGATTCAGCCACATGCTGGGTAACCCAGGTCTGCTGTAGTCAGAGACCCTGTCCCACAGCAGGCCACTACTGAACACTATTAAGTCTCTTTAGCTCTCCTTAGAACACTATAGGTCAGAGTAAGTAAGTCTCCTTAGCACTCCTTAGAACATTATAAGTCAGAGTAAGGAAGTCTCCTCAGCTCCCCATAGCTCTCTTTTGCTCTCTTAGCTCTCCTTAGAACACTATAAGTAAGTTTCCTTAGCTCACTATAGGTCAGAGTAAGAAAGTCTCCTTAGGTCTCCTAAACTCTCCTTAGCAAATATAGGTCAGAGAAAGTAAGTCACCTTAGCTCTCCTTAGTTCAACTTAGAACACTATAGGTCAGATTATGTAAGTCTCCTTAGCTTGCCTTAGCACTCCTCAGCTCTCCTTAGAACACTATGCTGCTGCTGCTGCTGCTGCTAAATGGCTTCAGTCGTGTCCGACTCTGTGCGACCCCATAGACGGCAGCCACCAGGTTCCCCCATCCCTGGGATTCTCCAGGCAAGAGTATTGGAGTGGGGTGCCACCACCTTCTCCGTTAGAACACTATAGGTCAGAGTAAATAAGTTTCCTTAGCTCTCCTTGGCTCTCCTCAGAATGCTATAGGTCTGAGTAACTAAGTCTACTCAGCTCTCCATAGATGTCCTTTGAAAACTATAGGTCAGAGTAAGTAATTCTCCCTAGCTCTACATAGCTCTCCTTAGAAAACTATGGGTCAAAGTAAGTCTCCTTAGCTCTCCTTAGAACACTGTAAGTCAGAGCAAGGAAGTCTCCTTAGTTCCTCTTAGCTCCCCTTAGAACACTATAGTCAGAGTCAGTCAGTCTCCTTAGCTCTCCCTAGAACACTATAAGTCAGAGTATGTAAGTCTCCTTAGCTTGCCTTAGCACTATATAGCTCTCCTTAGCACTACATAGCTCTCCTTAGCACTACATAGCTCTCCTTAGCTCTCCCTAGAACACTATAGGTCAGAGTAACTAAGTCTCCTTTGCTCGCCTTAGCTCTCCATAGCTCTCCTTTGAACACGGTAAGTCAGAGTAAGTCTCCTTAGCTTTTCTTAGACCACTATACAACAGAGTAAGCAAGTCTCCTTAGCACTCCTTAGCTCTCTTAGAGCACTATAGTTCAGAGTAAGTAAGTCTCCTTAGCTCTCCCTTAGCTCACTTTCCTTAGCTCTCCTCGAGGAATCAAACCCATGACCCCTGCATTGGAAAGCAAAGCCCTCACCACTATACCACCTAGGAACTCCAAAACACTTACCTTCTGCTTCCCTCCTTACTCTCCTAAATTACCCTCACTTTACAAGGTTTAGGTTGTGTCCTTGAAAAAGTAGAGATCAACCTGAGTTCCTATAGAACAGACAAGACTTATACACACAGAGCTTTAGAGGATGACTCATGAGCGCAAAGTATGCTGAGTATGCAGATAAACCAGCGGACGTGACTTTTCCTCCTAACCTTGCACACCACTTACCGTACTGTTTTACAGTTACCTCTTGATGGATGGGTCTATTTTTCCCACTAGCAGGTATACACTAAGCTCCTACCATGAGACCACTTTCATAAACTGTAAAAAATGGTTGCTGAATAAACGTTTAAAGGTAAAATGAAATGTGGGATCCTAAGAAACCTGTGATGTTACAGAATTTTAGGACATTTGTTCCTAGAATTTTTAAAGAACTTACTCAAATATTAACCAACATGTTAAAAATATATGACCCAAGTCTATTAATGACACCATGTCCTATAACCCCTGTTACAACTCCTGTTAATACTGTTATCTTTAGTTTCTATGGTTATTTATACTTTCTTCCTTTCTTCCCTCCCTCCCTTCAAAGTACTATATTCAATATTGTGTGATAAACCATAATAAAAAGTTAACATTGTAAATAAGCTATATGTCCATAAAATTAGTTATAAAAAACCCTCTTGTTTCCTGCTATGTTGATGTTATTGCTATATTACACAGCCATACAGAGAAACACTTCTGAGTCAGTTCTAATGAGGTTGATGAACCTAAAGCCTATTATATAGAGTGAAGTAATTCAGAAAGAGAAACATAAATGTGATATATTAACAGATACATATGGAATCTAGAAAGATAGTACTTATGAACCTAGTTGCATGGCAGCAATGGAGATGCAGACATAGAGAACAGACTTATGCACACAGGACAGAAAGGAGAGGGTAGGATAAGTTGATAAATTTAGAGTATTATGTTTATAAACATATGTAATGTTTATGTATGTGATATGTAATGTGAATATGTGATGTGACTGAGACTATGTTATATGACACATGAAGCTCAAACTGGTGCTCTTGACAACCTAGAGGGGTGGGAAGGAGGTTCTAGAGGGAGGGGGCATATGTTTACCTGTGGCTGAAACCAACATAATATTGTAAACAAATGAATGCCTACCTGGTTTTTCATTTTTAAAAAACTGCAAGTTGTTTCCTCAGAGCCTGAAAATTAGTTGTGAAAAATGTTAACTATTAAAGTATACACTAGATTAATGAGAAATTTCAAACTTGTTACAGAGACCATGGAATCCCAGATAATTTGATCTGAGCTGAAACCCAGGGAAAATGAAAAGGAACCGGACTCTTGGCTCCTCTGCTCTTGCAAGCTCTCTCTAGAAGTTGTTGAAGGCTCAAGTCGACCCTTGTAAGCCCTCCACCCTCTCTCAGCCTCAGCCAACAAGACAAGGTGGGCCTATGACCACAGCCTCTATAATTACTTAGAGGCTGCTAGGCTTTTAGCAAAGCATCTCTTCTAACTTCTCAGGTGTTGTTCTTTTAATTGTTTTACTTTTAGATAATCTTATGAACCACCTCCAGTGAGCAAAGAGGCAACAGGGACAACCCATCAATAAAATAATTCAGCCAAAATCAATTTTGTTAGAGACTTCTCATGTTGTACTAGGATATCTAGGCTAATAAAAATTAGGGAAATCAAATGGAATCATTCCGTTTGGTTCTAAAGGGAAAGCTACTTTAAAACTATCTCTTTCAGATTGGAAGCATGCTCTGATTGGAAGCATTAGTATTGTTAAAATGACCAGACTCAAAACAATCTACAGATTTAATGTAATCCCTATCATATTACCCATGACATTTTTTATAGAATACTCTTAAAATTTATGTGGAACAACAAAAGACCTAGAATTCACAAAGCAGCCCTACAGAAAAAGAACAAAGCAGCATGCAGCACCCTCCCAGACTGCAAACAATACTACAAAGCTACAGTAATCAAAACAGAGTGATATTGGCACAAAAACAGACATACGGATCAATGGAAAGCTCAGAAATAAACCTGCATACATACAATCGATAGTGTATCCTTGCCTCCTTTGTTGAAAATCAGTGTGGAAAAGATAGTCTCTTTAGCAGTGTTGAAATGTTGGAAAACTGCATGCAAACCAATGAAGTTGGAACAAACACACCCTCTCACCATACACAAAAATAAACTCAAATGGGTTATAGACTTAAACATAAGGCATGACACCTTAGAACTCCTAGAAGAGATCATACCAATGTTTTCCTAGGTCAGTTTCCCAAAAATGCAACCTCTCACCATACACAAAAATAAACTCAAAATGGGTTATAGACTTAAACATAAGGCACGACACCTTAGAACCCCTAGAAGAGGTCATGAGCCAAATATTCTGACAGAAATCATACCAATGTTTTCCTAGGTCAGTTTCCCAAGGCAATAGAAATACACAAATGAGACCTAATCAAATTTATAAGCTTTTGCACAACACAGAAACTGTAAAATGAAAAGACAACCTACAGAATAAGAGAAAATATTTGCAAATGATGAGACCAACAAGGGCTTATTTTCCAAAATATGCAAATAGCTAATACAATCTTAGTAACAAAAAAAAAGTCAATTCAAAAATGGGAAGAAGACTTAAATAGACATTCCTCCATAAAGGACATACAGATGGTCAAGAGGCAATCACTAATTATTAGAGAAATGCAAATCAAAGCTACAATAAGGTAGCATTTCCCATCAGTCAGAATGGCCATCACTAAAAAGTCTACAAATAACAAACACTGAAGGTGTGGAGAAAAAGGAACCCTCTTACACTGTTGCTGGGAATTTAAGTTGGTGCAGTCACTGTGGAAAACAGTTTGGAGGTTCCTCAGAAAACTAA
>NW_011489491.1:1228-1910 GCF_000754665.1 Bison bison bison | reverse complement strand
GCTAAGTCATGACAACAACCTAAATGTCCATCAAAATAAGAGTGGATAAAGAAGGCATGGTATATATGTGTGTATACACACACACACACACACACACACAATAAAATACTACTCAGCCATAAACAAAAATGAAATAACACCATTTTCAGCAACATGGATGGACTTAGCACTTATACTAAGTGAAGTCAGAAAGACAAATACCATATGATATACTTATATGTGGAATCTAAAATATGACACAAATGAAGCTATCCATGAAACAGAGTCACAGACAGAATAGATTGGTGATTTCCAAGGGAGGAGGGGGTTGGGGAAGGGATAGAGTGGGAGGTTGGGGTTAGCTGATGTAAGCTTTTAGGCATAAAATGGATAAACATGTTCTACTGTATATAGCACAGAGAACAATACCCCTTATCCTAAGATAAACCATAATGAAAAAGTATAAAAAATGTGTGTGTGTGTGTATATAACTGAATTACTTTGCTGTACTGCAGAAATCAACACAACACTGTAAATCAACTATACATCAATTTTTTAAAACAAAGTCTTCCATAGAACCCTCTTTATTAACTCTGCTGATAATACTGGTTATTTACTTCAGAAGTACACACACAATAGAAATACCAGTGGAATCTCCACACTGTTCTTCATAGTGGTTGTACTAGTTTGCATTCCCACCAAC
>NW_011489491.1:523-1128 GCF_000754665.1 Bison bison bison | reverse complement strand
CAAAGTGGTTTCCAGAATTTTCTTTTCTCTGTCTGAAATTTTCACTCAGAATTCTATATAGAATTTAGGCAAGAGATCCTGTCTGCATTTTCTGTCTCAGTTTTAAGATTCAAATCATGGCCTCCATCCCCTAAGACTTTTATGCCTTATCCCAGCACATATATATCATGGAAAAAATGGGCAAATCAGGGCATGATGAGTACAAAGTTTCACCTCTTCTCTCTTTTCCAACCAATGAAAGAGGAGTTCCTGATCACAAAAAGTGATCAAGGCAGCTACATTTCTTTTGCATCCTCTTCCTCTGGTTGATCCAAGAGGCACTGGCCTTGTTTTATAACACAAGATCCATGATGCCACTGACCTACTTCACCCTTACCCATAAGCTATGCATCTGCCAACTGGGAGATTGGGATGAGCTATGAAACCAACCTTTGCAGTAATAGACATTCAGTGACTACCAAATGACTTCAAACAAGAAATAGAAATAGAGAACAGAGTTGGCTTTGCGCACTCCTGGGTGCCATATAGAAAGGAAAAGTGGAAACTAAATAAAGAAGTGCATCGACTTGAAGTCATTTGGGCTAATGCCCAAAGTGGAGGTCACA
>NW_011489491.1:206-423 GCF_000754665.1 Bison bison bison | reverse complement strand
CTGTGATTTATGTCAGAGAGTGTTTTGCCTATGTTTTCCTTTAGGAGTTTTATAGTTTCTGGTCTTACATTTAGATCTTTACTCCATTTTTTTAGATCTTAATTGAAAGAGACACATGTACCCCAGTGTTCATGACAGCACTATTTACAATAGCTAGGACATGGAAGCAACCTAGATGTCCATCGGCAGATGAATGGATAAGAAAGCTGTGGTACAT
>NW_011489491.1:0-106 GCF_000754665.1 Bison bison bison | reverse complement strand
GTTATTTACTTCAGAAGTACACACACAATAGAAATACCAGTGGAATCTCCACACTGTTCTTCATAGTGGTTGTACTAGTTTGCATTCCCACCAACCGTGTAAGAGG
>NW_011489490.1:18055-18782 GCF_000754665.1 Bison bison bison | reverse complement strand
CAGTCTCTTGTAAGGCTCTGTTTTGAAAAGGCAAGAATGTCAGTTGGGTATTACAGCTCTGTGGAAGGTAAATTGAGGACATGGCAGGAGAAACACTATGTGAAAAGCCAGTCTAACCATGCAGCAAATTGTTGATTACATTTGCTTTCAATTAAAGGGAAAGGATGTTCAAATCTTGAGGACCAAACAGGACATTTTACTCCAGCAGAGGGAGCCTATGAAACAGCCAAAAAGCAACCCTAAATAGCAATGTTCCTTCGATCTTGTCAGAGTGAATTAAGGATCATTTGCCAAAAAAAGAAAAACACAGTGACAGTCTATTGAAGCATGAAAGCATGACAATGACCTTGAAATGGTCAAGTGTTCAGGAAATGTGTGCTTAGTGAATAGTGCCGCCTCCCTGTTAGCCACTCATCAATCCCAGGGGGAAGCCAACATTAAATCATGAGCCATACCTGACTTTGGGGAGGAACTCATTTAGTAAACAGAATTCGGTTGTGGGGATGGAGGGCTAACTTTCCTTAAGGTCCACCTATGCTTCATGGTTTATGTTTAACCTTCAAATGCATCCAGAGAAAAGAGCTCAGTGCTATCTTGAAAATGAAGAAACAGGTTTTAATAAGCTGCTGCTGCTGCTAAGTCACTTCAGTCATGTCCGACTCTGTGTGACCCCAGAGACGGCAGCCCACCAGGCTCCCCCTTCCCTGGGATTCTCCAGGCAAGAACA
>NW_011489490.1:15108-15227 GCF_000754665.1 Bison bison bison | reverse complement strand
TGTTATGAGAGTACCAGTTAAATGAAGTGTGGTACCACCCACACAATGAAATACTCAGTAATGAAAGGTATAAAGTAGATCTATATGTGCTGATATGGAAATTCTCCAACACATCTGGT
>NW_011489490.1:12694-14345 GCF_000754665.1 Bison bison bison | reverse complement strand
CTGCAACTCGTGTTACCCTAGTGTTTGCAAAATTCTGTCCTACTCAATGATAACAGATGATCTATGGGGTGGGGGCGGAGCGGGGGAGGCGAGGGGCACAGTCCTGGTCCTTGTGGTTAAATATTTGAGAAGTGTTAAGTTTAAAAAAAGTGGGTTTTATTCCTCCAATGTAGAATTCCTCAGTGTAGTATGAATCTCCAAGAGTGGGTTAGAGTTTGTGAAGGAAATATTTGACAAAGCTTTTTACACTACCTCCAATAATATCATATTGGAGAAGGAAATGGCAACCCACTCCTCATCTTCCTTTGTCTTTCTGAGGACATCATTGTCTGGAGAATCCCATGGACAGAGGAGCCTGGCGGGCTACAGTCCATAGTGTTGCAAAAGAATCAGACACGACTTAGTGACTAAGCACAGTGTGTGTAGATGCACATGCGTGTGAGTGCACACACACACACATACGATTCAACTAACAGATCTGCAAAGCTGTGGATTCGAAACCTGGGGATACAGAGGGCCCAATGTATACACTTTGTACACTTGGATGTGTGTGTGTTTACCAAGCACATGCCATACTTTTAAAAATGAAAATCCAGTTAATAAAAACAAAAATTGAACAGCCCCTAAAGGTGTAAAGGAAAAACAAAAACAAAACCTAACTGCCTTTCTATTCCTCCAGAAAAAAAAAAAAAAAAATCAATGCATTTAAAATGATAACCTTTGGTTTTTTAAAAACAATGATCTAGTGATTAGACTGCAGAAGGTTGAATTTCCAAGACACAGAGTGACCTGAAAAAGCAAACTAATGACAGTTTTTCCGTCAGTAAGGAAGGTAGGGTTATTTACATAACTCTGAGGACACAGGAAAGATAATGTCTGCATTATCTTCACGGCTCATCTTCTGCTGCAGAGAGGAGGAAGGGCCAGCACCCGTAAGTTGCCACAATGGCATGACTGGTCCAGGAGAATCAAAATGTTTCTTAGGCACTGAGCCATTATGAAATTTCTAAGCCATCACTTCTGTTAAATTGGGGGGAGGGGAACCCCATAACATTCATTCTATCCTTCCTTAAAATAAAAGTACAAATAAGTGTGCTGGACTTTCACGGGGGTAAAGGCAGGGTAGCTATGTTCTCAGGAAGAACTGAACTCTACATGGTTAACAAAACCACACTCAATGCCCCCAAAAGTGGAGATAAAAAGGTGTTACTTCTATGGTATCTGGCTATCCATCAGTCAATGAAGAGGTATTAAGTGAATTTTTTTTTATATTCTCAAAAGAAGCAAAGGAAAAACTGTGCAGTTGGACATGTTATGATCATGCCTAATGAGAATGTACAGGTTTGTGGTAGGGTCAGAATCAGGCTTTAACTGGTGTAGGACCGGAGACAAAGAATATTGGCAAAAGTGGTGTTGGCAGTTGGAGAAGCTGGAGAAGGCTTCACAGGGGATTTGGAACATAGGTTGTGCCTAAGGGCAAGGATATTCAGGTAGGTAAAAGGCATGAGCAAAGGCCTAGAGGTGGATTACCAGCAACTGGTGAAAATGGCCCCTGGTGGCATAGACATCATGTTGTGAAGACGAGACAGAATGTTCGGGCTGATGAACGAAGCTCAGTCAAGTTTGCAGCAGGCTTGGAAACCATGTAGAA
>NW_011489490.1:12138-12430 GCF_000754665.1 Bison bison bison | reverse complement strand
ACACAGAGTCGGACACGACTGAATCGACTTAGCATGCATGCATGGATTGGAGAAGGAAATGGCAACCCACTCCAGTATTCTTGCCTGGAGAATCCCAGGGATGGAGGAGCCTGGTGGGCTGCCATCTATGGTGTCGCACAGAGTCAGACATGACTGAAGCGACTTAGCAGCAGCAGCAGCAATAATATCATGACTCTGGGGAATAGCAGGGAGGCAATGGGGAAACCCATTCTGGAGAAGGGAAGAGATCTAAGGACAGACAAGGTCTATAAACTATGGCTTGTATTATGGT
>NW_011489490.1:6767-11425 GCF_000754665.1 Bison bison bison | reverse complement strand
ACCCTTACTTCTTACGTAAAGATGACCTTGAACCAGGATTTCCTTTAACCTCTGGGTTTTCTGGAACTGAATGCCTACAGTTAGAGAAAGACAACATAATTCATCTTCAGAATCAACCAAACACCTTGAATTTTAGATGTTAAGCAACAGTATCTCACATGCTCGGTAAACGCTGTGTCAAGCTCCATGTAGAGTTTGAGAAACTAATAAAGGACATAGTGTGTGACCTCGAAGTATGTATAACTGGACAAAAGGGGCAGGGTTACACAAATACTGTAGTACCCGCTGGAGTTACAGACACTGCCTCAGGAGCCAAATAATGGGCTGAAAAGGACAAAGGTGTTTGTTACTGAGATATCCAAAGGCAGACTGATCCAATATGGAAACAATGAAATCCTGTATTAAGACTTTCTTTGTTTGGGTGAAACACATTTATTTATTTATTTTAAATGTATGTATTTATTTTTGGCTGTGCTGGGTCTTCATTGCTGCCTGGGATTTTCTCTAGTTTGGGCGAGCAGGGGCTTCTCTTATTGCGGAGCACAGGTTCTAGGGAGCAAGGGCTTCAGTAATTATGGCTCCCTGGCTCTAGAGCACAGGCTCAGTATTTGTGGTGCACGGGCCTAGTTGCTGCACGGCATGTGGGGTCTTCCGGGGTTAGGGATTGAACCCGTGTCTCCTGCACCGTAAGGCGGATTCCTTACCACTGAGCCACCAGGGAAGCCCTTTTGTTTGGATTTAAATGATACTGGGGAGCTACTGATGTGACAGAAACTACAATGTGATCTGTGGGGATCAGTGTTGAGCAGTTGTAAGGTAAGTATCGGTGCCACTTCACCAGCCCTTTAGGTCATTCCAGGAGTGCACTAGAAGAATTCATGTGATGGCATGAACACTCCTTTAAGCCCTGCATGTGGGATTCAATGTTAAAGAACCGCCAAGGATCCAAATGATTGTACTGGAGACAAGATCTCATTTGTCAGTTTTCGACAGTTGCTATCAAGGCTCCGAAGGTCTTGAGGAATATAGCTGAACCCCTCAGTTTTGGCCCTAGTCTTATGGTTAGTTCTACAGTCTTGGCCCCATTTGCAAATGCCCTGTGGCACTGGGGCTCAAAATGGCCATAGGAATGCTGGGATCTCTTTTGGATGTGGGGCCAACAGAGATTAAGAACTGCATGCGCTGGGAAGAGTTTGTGTTTGGGTGGTACCCAAATCAGGCTATACTGGACTTAAGTCCCTGGAATTTCTCTGCAACTGGCCCCAGCAGTTGACCAGACTCTGGAGCTGGTCCCTATTTCCCCAGACCTGAGAGAAACTGGGTAAATGAAATTCACTGAATCCATGACAGGTCTGAATATTGTTTCCTTTCCATTCTTTAGGAGGGGTTTCATCCTTTAGCAGGCCAAATGGTACCCAGACCTCCAAGAGTACCCTGTTGGTTGTAGTGGTCTTCCCTGTCTGAGACCTCAAGAGTCACCTGTTATTTCACCACAGGCCTTCTTTCTCTGGAGACTCCCACACTCTACATTTCATCCTAGAAGTTAACTGGGTCTTAGAAAAGTAGAGTATCAGAAAACCCCAATTGGGCAATGACGGTTATCACCTGAGGCATGGACGACTAGTGGGGCTACAGGGAAAGATGAGGAAGCCATCCTGTATCACTTCAGGATTCCCCATTTTATGCTCTCCTGGATGTGCTCCAGAACTCTCTCTTCGGCTAAGTATCCAAGGAATCAAGGATGTATTTTGGCATAAAATTCAGAGGGAAAAGCATTTTCGGTAGGCGTGACAGTGTAAGCTTGGTGTCGGGCTTGTACTCTGAAGAAAAGAAATGAACTGAGCCTGTTGATGAACCAGGATAATGGAGACAGAAGACATGATGACACAAATAAGAATCTCTGCATACAGGGAGAGTTGAATGGAGGTTCTGTGCAGCTGTTTTACATTTCCAGGGAAAATGGGGCAAGAGGAAATTTCCACTGCATAAGAGGAAACCATCTTAACATCTGACAACATGGCTGAATGTAAGAAAGTTGAGAGACCACAGCCAGTGTTGTAACTTCACCTTTTTGCTTCCCCGATCAAGGGCAGATTTTGTCACTGGTAACTAGTGTTTCATGAGCAAGTTTCCAACTTTAAAAAGAAAGCACATTGCCAAATTAGAACCATATAATCTAAAAAGAATTGGCACTTAACCAGATTTTGACCCCACTTTTGTCAGTGCCCTGACCAACAAAAAGAGAGAGATTTTTCTATAAATTCCATTTTATATTTCTTCAGTGTCTCATTTACTATCTCTCTCCATCTTCCCTTACTTGGGTTTCAGCTCTGCTAAATTTAGGAAGATCCGGTTACATCTTTAAATACAGGGTTTTCTGTAGACAATCCTGCCAGAAAACATCCTCAAGGAGAATTTATTATGAGGTTAAAGGGGATGGGAACAAAGGATCTTCATTACTGGCAAAAAAAAAAAAAAAAGGACTGTGCTTCCAGATGAGACTCTGTGTGAAAATGTTATATAAATGATAATAGTGGTAAAATTATAATAATTATTATTCAGTCTTTTGATTTCATTCTTTTCTATTCAAACTTAGGATCCCATGCACAAGATTGAACATAGGTATATAATTTAGTCCAGAGTTTCTTCTCACATTCTACACAATTATCCCTTCAAGCAGAACAGTGAGGGTAAAATATTCCTTGAAGTCACCCATCTTCCTCTGCCAAATTTCACTGGTATAAGAGTTAGGTGACTAGACTGGCCACTGGGATCAAGAGTGGGAGGAGTAGGCCCCAGAGAAAGGGAAGTGGAGGTTTGCAATGTGGGATGTGTTATGGACTAAGTGACATTGTTCCAAAGAAGAGAGGTTGAGGTCCTAACCTCCAGTATCTATGGATGTTACTTTAGAAATTGATGATTAAGCTGAGGTCATTATGGTGGGCCGGAATCTCATTTGACTGTGTTTTTATAAAAAGTGGAAACTTGTTACTGTAGCACTAGTCACAAAAGCCAAGACATGGAAACAATGTACATGTCCACTGAAAGGTGAAGGGATAAAGAAGCTGTGGTCCATATATACAATGGAATACTACTCAGCCATAAAAAGAATGAAATAATGCCATTTGCAGGAACATAGACATACCTAGAGATGACAGTAATAAAGTAAGTCAAAGACAAATATCATATGATATCATTCATATATGGAATATGTTTTTAAAAAATGATATAAACAAACTTATTTACAGAACTGAAGCAGACTCACAGAGTCAGAAAACAAACTTATGGTTACCAAAGGGGGAATGGGGGGGTTAATTAGAAGTTGGGGATTAATATACACACACTGCTATATATAAAATAGATAACCAACAAGGACCTACTATATAGCACAGGGAACTGTACTCAGTATTCTGTAATAACCTATATGGGAAAAGAATTTGAAAAGGATGAATATAAATGAATTACTATGCTGCATGCAGGAAAGTAACACAACATTGTAAATCAACTATGGTCTGATACATTTTTTTCTTTAAAAAGTGGAAATTCGCACACAGATGGACATGCACACAGGGAAGACAATGTGAAGGCATAGAAGGAACACACCACATGAAGATGAAGGCAGAGATCTACAAGCCAAGGGATGCCAACGACTGCCAGCGAAGCACCAAACGCTAAAGCAGAGGCCTGGGACAGACTCTACTCACCCTCAGAAGGAACCACTCCTGCCCCCACCTTGGTCTTGGATATCTGACCTCCAGAATGGGGAGACAATACATTTCAGTTGTTTAAGCCATCAAGTTCATAGTATTTTGTGACAACAGAGCTGGGCATCTAGTACAGGGTGGAACGGGCAGGGTGTGAGGATGCAGACCACTTCTCATGAGGCTCTCCCTCACTCCTGTTTTAGTGATACAGGGTCAGGAATAGGATTAAGAGGTGCGGGGCCCCACGTGGCATTTTCAAAGCCCACTGCCAAGAAAACACAGCACACGGACCCAGGCTGGATCACTATATTGGGCTGGCCAAAAAGTTCACTTGGAGTCTTCTTAAGATGCTATGGAAAAACCCAAACAAACCCAATCTCTTTTCCCTATATACCTGTGAAGTTCCTGTTTGAGGCCAGATGGGGGGCATTGCTAATTGTGCCTCACAGCCTCCTTCAAAGAGACGGCCCCAGGGAACCTTGGGTGTGGCAGGGGTCAAAGGAGCAGGGCCTGGGGCATTGTTTTTCAGTCTGGTCTTGAAGAAACCCTTTTGTTACAGCATGATGACTATAGTTAACTCTACTGTATGGTATATCTGAAAGCTTCTAAGAGAGGTGAATCCCAAAATTTCTCATGACAAGGAAACAAAAATTTTTTGTAACTACGTGAGGTGATGGATGTTAGTAACTATACATATGGTGGTAATCATTTCACCATACATGTAAGTCAAATGATTATGCTGTTGCTGTTTAGTCTCTAAGTCATGCCTGACTCTTTGCAACCTCATGTATGCAGCCCACCAGGCTCCTCTGTCCATGGGATTTCTCAGGCAAGAATACTGGAGTGGGCTGTCATTTCCTTCTCCAGGGGATCTTCCCGACCCAGGGATCGAATCCAGGTCTTGTGCATTGGCAGATGGGTTCTTTACCATTGAGCCACTGGAAAGCCCTCAAA
>NW_011489490.1:3112-4643 GCF_000754665.1 Bison bison bison | reverse complement strand
TCTAGGGCACCACAGACTATCGTCCTTTCTGGGTTCCCAGGGAACCCTCCAGCTAATAGGCCCTCTGGGGAGGTACTTGGGGGATACCTCTCCCTCCTTCAGATTCTCTCTCTCTTTGCCCGGTCAAAGGATTAGGTGATGACCTTTTCTCTCCACTGGACAGTCAGAGCCATTTGCTATGGGGTCAAGCCAATCTGTCCCATGGGACTCTCCCTTGGCCTGCATAAAATGAAACCTCAAACCTCTACTCTTGACCAATCTCGAGGTTCATAAACTCGAATCACTTTGCACTCAAATTTGGCCTCAATACAAACTGGATAACCAAAACCGTTGGCCTGAGTTTGTGACTTTTGATTTCAATATTTTATAAGATCTCACTAACTTCCTCAAATGGTCGGAGGTCCCGTATGCCCAAGCCTTTTGGGCCCTCCCTATGCAAGGCCTGCTCCACCCATGAGGTCCTTCTATGCACCTTGCCTCCCAAGCAAAAGGGCTTTTCTTTAACTAACAGCTGGTCACGACCTTCTGCACCCCCGGAGTTCGACCCTGCGGACGAGCCCCCTGCCTATCCGCCACCCTGCCAACCCTCTCCTTCCCCCTCATCCAACTCACCTACTAACCCTGAAACCTCTCCTGACTCCCCCTCAACACTGCTACCCTATCTCCCCGACTCCCCCTCCCCGCTTCCCTCCTCTCCTGCCACACAGTCACTACCCAACACGTTTCCCCTGAGAGAGGTGGCAGGACCAGAGGGCCCCACCCGAGTCCATGTGCCATTTTCATTGTCAGACATGAGCCAGATAGAAGAAAAGTTAGGATCATTTTCTGGAAATCCTACCAGATACAGAAAAGAATTCCTGAGACTCTCCCAGGCCTATAACCTCACATGGAGTGACGTATATTATATCCTAAATGCCACTCTCACCCCGGATGAAAAAGACCATATCTGGCAAGCGGCAAAAACCCATGCTGATCACTTACATAACCAAGACCAGGATAGCCCAGTTGCTGATGAGGCTGTGCCTCAATTAGATCCCCACTGGACTTAAACCAGCCCGGTGACCCAGGTATCAGGAGACTCTATCATATGATTACCTGACTTCTAGAAGGAATGCAGAAAAATACTCATATCCATGTCAATTATGATAAAGTCAGGGAAATCACCCAAGGGGCAGACGAAAATCCAGCCTTACTCTTGACACACCTAATAGAGGCAGTCCAGAAGTATACCAACCTAGATATCACCACCCCAGCTGAGTTGCTCTACCTTCATGTTCAATTCATCAGCCAGTCTGCCCCTGACATTAGACAACTAGAGAAGGGCCCTGAGACCCCCTCAAAGAGACCTTCTAGAAGTAGCCTTCAAGGTGTTCAATAACAGACAGGAGGAGGCTAAGAGAGAAAAAGACCATGAGAGAAAAGCTAAATATACCTTTTTGGCAGTAGCAATTAAGGGAAGAGATCAGCCCAGCCCAAGTCATCCCAGACTGGGACTTAAGACCCACCCTCCCCCGGACCCTGCTTCCGATGC
>NW_011489490.1:2377-2609 GCF_000754665.1 Bison bison bison | reverse complement strand
TTCCCTTAAGGCCAAAAATCAGCCCTCCATTACTCTGTCAATTTGAAAAATCGACTGTCATACACTCATTCCTCATAATGCCTAAGTGCCCAATGGCACTCCTAGGGAGAGATCTGTTATCCAAATTGGGGGTCTTTATTACCATATCCCCCCTCAATATAGTCTCTATATTCTGCATGCAGATGGCACCTGGACCGTCCCTCTCCCTCACCCCTGACCTTCCCTTGGATCT
>NW_011489490.1:0-106 GCF_000754665.1 Bison bison bison | reverse complement strand
ACTCCATCCGACCCTCCCAACCCCAGAGAAATCCTCTCTTATCTACACTCACTCTTTCATCCCTCATCCAAGACACTCCAACAGTTCCTCCATAACCACTTCCCCA
>NW_011489489.1:777942-798052 GCF_000754665.1 Bison bison bison | reverse complement strand
AAAAAAAAAAAAAAAAAAAAGAAAGTTGATTCACTCATTCATTTTGGCTAGCAGAGTTATATCTATTGAGCATTAGACCTTTGCCAGGCACCATGCAAGACACTGGCAACTTAACCATGAGCAAGTGAAAGTGAAAGTGTTAGCTGCTCAGTTGTATCTGACTCTGAGACCCCATGGACTGTAGCCTGCCAGGCTTCTCTGTCCATGGGAATCTCCAGGCAAGAATACTGGAGTGAGTTGCCATGCCCTCCTCCAGGGGATCTTCCAGACCCAGGGATGGAACCCAAGTCCCTTACATCTCCCACATTGGCAGCCAGATTCTTTACCACTAGCACAACCTGGGGTCCCTTACTGGACCTTAGTTTACTCAAGGGCAAGATTCACATTCACATTATTTTTATTTTCTAATACCTGATACATGGTTTTTCCCATGTAAGTTCCTTAGAAGTGACTTAATAAAATGTGTAAGAGTTTCAATATGAATGAATCTAGTAATAGAGATTGACAGGTAATGTAATATTTAGGAGTGTCATGATAAGAAAGAAAATGCCTAGTAGAATAATCAACGCCAGAGGAGAGAGTTAATAGCAATTTTCAGACACAGCTTCATGGAAAATTGCATATTTCTGGAATAGTGGACCTGAATCTCAGGGCAGTGTAGATCTTACATTTCTGGCACCTGGAGGCTTGTGGTGCTTAGAAATACGAATGCAAACACTGCTGTGATTCAGTAAGAGACCAAAGATCAGGAAGAAGTCTTCCCTGATGGCTCTTCGGGTAAAGAATCTGCCTGGAAAGCAGGAGACACAGGAGATGCAGGTTCGATCCCTGGGTTGGGAAGAGACCCTGGAGAAGAATATGGCAACCCATTCCAGTATTCTTGCCTGAGAAATCTCATGGACAGAGGAGCTTGGTGGGCTACAGTCCAAAGGGTGGCAAAGAGTCGGAAATGAATGAGTGACCACACACACAGTCAGGAAGACCAAATCGAAGGCTGACTTTGTCAAGCCAGGGTTATGCAACACTGGCAACAAAGGAAGGAAGCATGTGGAGCACAGACAGAAATGAAAGTGACAGATAAAGGATGGCGAGAACAAGGGCCACAGATCCCGCTGGAGGGGACCCTTCACCCGGACAGATGGCACCGTGGGTGGTTGCAGTTACTTGAGACAGTAAAGCAGGGTCTGAGGTACAAATGATAAAGTGAGGTGAAGGATAGGATGAGATGAGTCTCTAAGTGCTTTTCTCAGCCTTGAGGAAGATTTTCTTGACAAAAATCTGCTCACTCCCTTCCCCTGTTCCCTTTGATCAGCACTCTATTCTTCATGCTCATCACACTTATTTCAGCAAAGTCCTTCAGCTGTCCTTCCCTTGTGCTGAGTCCTTGTGCTCCCCCTACAAGTCTCTAAGGGAGACCCTACAGAGAAAGCCACCCCTTCCCCACAGACAGGACAGAACTGAACATTCTCAGAGGGAACCATGCCTGACTGTGGGGAGATGTGAATGAATTCCCCCCACCGAAAAGCCCTTCTTTAAAATGTATATATCTGGCTGAGTTCATTTGTTGTCCACCTGAAACTATCACAAAATTGTTAACTGGCTGTATCAGTGCCAAAGAATTGATGCTTTTGAACTGTGGTGCTGGAGAAGATTCTTTAGAGTCCTTTGGACAGCAAGGAGATCAAACCAATCAATCCCAAAGGAAATCAGTCTTGAATACTCATTGGAAGGACTAATGCTGAAGCTCCAATATGCTGGCCACCTGATGTGAAGAGCCGACTCATTGGAAAAGACCCTGACGCTGGGAAAGACTGAGGGCAGGAGAAGGGGGCAACAGAAGATAAGATGGTTGGATGGCACCACCACCTCACTGGATGTGAGTTTGAGCAAACTCTGGGAGATAGTGAAGGACAGAGAAGCCTGGTATGCTGCAGTCCACAGGGTCACAGAGTCGTACATGACTGAGTGACTGAACAAATAAAAAAAAGTTTTTGAAAAGATTAATGCATAGAATTCAAGTTTTATGACTCTTGAAGTGGAGTGCGACATGATTTTGTTTTATTTTCTAGTGGCCTTCTTCCTCCTTCCATCAAAGAGCTCACATAATTTAAACTTGCTTCTGTTTAATACATACTTATTATCTATTTGTGTAGATATATGTGAGTTTTATAGTAAAGTTCAGTTTTCAGGTGCTGAATACTTTGCATTAAGCATGGAAATTAAAAATGTCTACTACAAAAAAACAAACTTCCATAAAAAAAAACCCTTCAAATTGTGCAGAGGCACAAGGGTGCCCTGGGGTACTGACGATAATAAAGTTCTCTCTTTTCTTCTGGTGTTTGTTACATTAGTGTGGTTTGAAAAAAGTGAAAGTGCAGGTCACTCAGTCGTGTCTGACTCTTTGCAGCCCCAGGGACTGTACCCACCAGGCTCCTCTGTCCATGGGATTTTCCAGGCAAGAATACTGGAGAGCATAGCCATGCCCTTCTCCAGGGGATCTTCCCAAGCCAGGGATCAAACCTGGGTCTCCCGTATTGCAGGCAGATTCTTTATCATCTGAGCCTCGAGGGAAGCCCACTAGTGTGATTACTTTGTGAAAGTTTATTCCATTGCATGCTTACGATCAGTATATATTTCTGAATGTATGCTATACTTCAATAAAACGTAAACTTAAAAAAATCTTACTGAAAAATTCATGCTGAAATATCTCTAATCTGAAAACAAACCCATAACAAAGTTCATGTGAATATGAGGGCCCCAACTGAGTTGTGAGAACCATGGGGAACTAGCTCTTCAGTGTGGTAGAATATGGACCACATCATCTTGGAAGAATGCTCTGGAGTGGGCTAAGCATTGGGAGCACAGTATTTTGGGTTCTCCCGACAATCTCATGCAAGAGGCATGCAGAGCTGGTCCCCAGCATAGGAGCGGCTTGGCATATGGGTCCACCTGCAGTTTCAGGAGCCCACAACCCAGACAGAGAGTGGATGGGACATTTGTGAGGTGCATGAAGGGAAACTGGTGGTCATGCCTCAGCTTGAGGGAGCTAGAAAGTAAAGGAAGACTCCAGAAGCAATGCCCACATTGGAGGAAAGAGGGGCAGAGAGACTCAAGAGCAAAGAACTGAAAACTGAGCAAAAAAAAGTCCCTCAGCCATGAAGCATGGCTAGAATGATTCAGCTTTACTATCTTCAAGGATCACTTCCTCATCCTTATGCTTCCTCTTTGCATTTGTAGCATGGCCTACCTACTCTCTAACCAAAATCTCCCCGTGTTTTTAAGACCTGCTTTCTCCCCAGCCCGACACACAATCATCAGTGACCATCTAGAGAAAAAGGCATAAAAGGAATGATTTCCTAGAAATAATAATAGATCACATTTCCTGTGGAAGCCCCATCACTACATTGGGACAGATGTCTGTTTTAGCTGATCCTGAAAAACAACACACCGAGATGTTGTTCAGCACTTTTAACACCATGGAACAAAAACATGGGTCTTTGATGATGAGCAGCAGAATCATCATCAATGCTGAGCACCAATGATGAGCCAGCAGAATCTCCCCAAAGGTCACTGGATGGACTCTCATCCCTATTCTCATACATGTCCTTTCAGCAAGCCCTTACTCTGTCACCGGTCCTGGCAGTGGGCAGCCCTGAATAGGCACGGTGACTTTTACAGAGTCCACATGAAACAGCTGATCATTTGGTACAACTGGTGGATGTGGAAGCAGGTTTGTAAGAGAAAGGAGGAGAGGGTGATATTAATGTCTCCTCCATCTATCCTGGGGCACTTTTTATTGTTCATTTTTTATTGGAGTATAATTGCTTTACAATGTTGGGTTAGTGTCTGCTGTACAATGAAGTGAATCAGCTTATATATATATATATTCCCTCCCTCCTGGACCTCCTCCGATGCCCGTCCCCCACCCCTCTAGGTCATCACAGAGCACTGAACTGAGATCCCTGTGCTATACAGAAGCTTTACACTAGCTATCTATTTTATACATGGTGGTGTATATATATCCGTCCTACTCTCTCAGCTGATTCCACCCTCTCAGCCCAACCCTGTGTCCACAAGTCCATTATGCATGTCTGCATTTCTATTCCCACACTGCAATAGGTCCATCTGTATCATTTTTCTAGTTTCCACATACATGCATTAATATATGATACCTGTTTTTCTTCTTCTGATTTACTTCACTCTGTATGACAGACTCTAGGTCCAACTACATCTCTACAAATAGATACTATGCTTTTAAAAAGGAGACAAAGAAGGAAATAAATGATGGCAACTTTGTTATTCTCAACCAGTGGGAATAATGTTAACAATTCTGGGAGGGTGATGACATTCAGTAGAAAGCCTTGTAAGGACCTGGGAGTGGGCATCATGCGGACCACAGTGGTAGGAGGAACTCATCTGACAGGCATGTCAATCATTTCTGCCTGCTTTATAGGAAATTGACTGGGAAGAATCCCATCAAATGACTATTGGCTACAGGGGAAAAGTGAAACATGATTATTCTCTTATGCAAACAGTATTTATCAAGTGTCTACTATGTGCAGAACAAGATAGTTACTGAGATACTGGTTATGTTGTGCTATGCTTGTGCTCAGTTGCTCAGTCATGTCGGACTCTTTGCGATCCTATGGGCTGTAGCCCACCAGGTTCCTCTGTCCATGGGATTCTCCAGGCAAAAATACTGGAGTGGGGTTGCCATGCCCTCCTCTAGGGGATCTTCCCGACCCAGAGATTGAACCCACGTCTTTTATGTCTCCTGCATTGTCAGGTGGGTTCTTTACCACTAGCGCCACCTGGGAAGCCCACTGACTATATTAGTTTTCCATAAGTCCCAGCGAGTAATCCAGAATCCACAAGCAGTGTTTTCCACTTTGTTCACATTCCAGACTCAAATCAGAAATCCTCATCCATCTGCTTGTATCCACACTATCCAAGATTGTTTCAATTTTGTAAAGTGAAGCCGACAAACACATTGTAGAAATATTTTTTCTAACCACTCACACACTTTGGAAAACAATGGGAAATTATTCACACAGTGCAAAATTATCTTTATTCAGAAGATCACATCAAGCAGCATGTTCACAATCAAAAACGTTTTACATTTGCAATAAACACCAGTCATTTATGCAGGAGCTCTGCCGGGTTGGTAGATATTTTTATGGCTTCATTTTGCTTCTGTCAAAGAAATGGAAGAGATGGTTTTAACCTATTATCAATTCCACATGAGGTGTAGGAAAGGGAAATGCAAAGCATTAGAAAGAGGTCAGAGGGAGAAGAGGACCTCCAGTATTCCCTGTAAGTGAAGTAGATTCAGACATGGCCAAACCACACACCATCTTTAATTTATAACCTTATAAAACAGAGAGAAACGTGTATGTCTTAAGTCACACATGCACACACATCCTGATGCAACTGCCTGTGGATTCTCAGGAAGTGCAATTTTAGTTGCTGTTGTAGTGAAAGTGAAAGTCGCTCAGTCATGTCTGACTCTTTGTGACCCCATGGACTATATAATCCATGGAATTCTCCAGGTCAGAATACTGGAGTGGGTAGCCGTTCCCTTCTCCAGGGTATCTTCCCAACCCAGGGATTGAACCCAGGTATCCCACATTGCAGGTGGATTCTTTACCAGCTGAGCCACAAGGGAAGCCCTAGAATGTTGGAGTGGGTAGCCTATCCTTTCTCCAGGGGATCTTTCTGACCCAGGAATCAAACCAGGGTCTCCTGCATTGCAGGTGGATTCTTTACCACCTGAGCTATAGGGAAAGCATCCAGAATTAATTACATCATGCAGTTTTCTCCTTTCAACCAGCAGCTGATGAGTCACAATCTCCACTGGAAATAACACAGGTCAGTAAGATGGTATGGAGGCTGAATTAAACCCCCCACCAAATATTCTCACACTAATCCTCAGATCATTGGGATGTATTATTTGTATAACAAAAAAAATTCTTCGCAGATGTGATTGAAGATTTTAAAATGAGAAGAGTGGCCTGGATCATCCAGGTGTGTCCAGTCTAAAAGCAGAGGAGCTCTGCCAGCTGTCATCAAGGGGAGATGTGACTATGTAATGATGGCCAGAGAGATGAGGCTTTAAAGAGGAGGGCACAAGCCAGAGAATATGGATGGCCTCTAGAAACTGGAAAAAGCAATGGAACAAATTCTGCCCTGGAGTCGCCATAAAGGAACCAAGTCTGGCGGTACCTAGATTTTAGGCCAGTGAGAACTGTAAGTGACTTCAAACCTACAAAGCTGTTAACGAAATAAATTTGGTTATTTTAAGCCTTTGTTTTGTGATAATTTGTTATAGCAGCAATAGAAAATTAATACATATGAGCTGGCAAATAAGGGTGTCTTGGTGCTAATATCTCAAATAAATTGCACACAGCCGTTTTGACTAAGATGTCAATGATACTACTGGAGGTGTGTCTGGGTGTATTTGGCAAAAAGATTGTTAAAATGAGGTCATAGCACTTGATTTCAAAAACGTTTCAGCAGGTGCCTACTACAGGGTAGGGAATATTCATTGCTTTTCAATGGTAATTAATAGTCATATAAAGCTTCTGTTTTAATTATGAAAGCATTGTTGAGGGTGTTACCCTTTATTTCCCTCAATATATCCTAAATGATACACCAAATGGGAAATTTCTCTTGGAGAAATGTTTCTCATAATGAACTGTTGCATCTATTCTTCTAAGATCATTTCACGTGTATGACTTATTCCCACATATATTTTCTAAGTAGGAGTCAGATCTATCTTGTTATTGGTTGCCTTTCAATACTTTGTGCTGGGTAAAAGGGATTCACTCAAAATTATTTGTGAGGGGAGTGAATCAAAGGCTAACGCTTGACTATGTTTTGTGCACAGTCATAGCAAGGGCCTTTGTTGCCGTATTGGCTTTATTCTTGTTTTTCTTTCTTGGCCATTTTTAAATTTCTTTTTTTCCAGCTGCACTGCATTTGTCTTGTCTGCTCTCAAAGGACTTAGATTGTGGGGGAAAAGACTACTTGCATACTAACTATGATAGAAGGAAGAAGCACTGACAGTCAAATGTTACAGGAAGCTAAAGGAAGAAGTGGCTAAAAGTAACTGTTCAGGGAAGAAGGGCTTCTAAAGAGAAGGAGCGTGTGACTTCCCTGGGGGTCCAGTGGTTAAGAATCTGCCTTGCCATGCAGAGGACTCAGGTTTGATCTCTTGTCAGGGATCTAAGATCACACATGCCAAGGAACAATCAGGCCCATGCGCCACAACTACTGAGCCCCTGGGCCACAACTAGAAAGTCCATGTGCCACAATGAAAGATCCCACGTGCTGCAAATAAGACCCAACACAGCCATGTAAATAAATAAATATAGAAAAAGATAAAGAGAAGGAGTGTCACTAACACAGACAGCTATTTGGGGGACACTGAATCTGGTGTTATTGACACATAAGCTACTGGGAGAAAACTCTGGAAAAGACAGTGGAATGAATACCACGGTAAAGGATGATGCTGGCTACACTCAGGGATTATGGAAGTGTACCATAGGCAACAGGAGTTACTGAGGGTCTTGAGAAGACTAACCTATCTATTTCTGTGTTTCAGGAAAACAAAACAAAGGAACATAAAACTCTTATGACAACATAATGGACAGTTTTGAGAAATGGGAAGTAGATAGCAAAGGCATCAATTTGAATGTTATCACAATAATCCAGGAAACAAACAGTAAGCACCAAAACATAGCTGGCTAGCAATTGGGTCCAGGGAAACTGAAGAAATAGAATCAACAAGACACAATCAGTGATTGGAACTGAGGACTGGGACAGAGGAGAAGAGAACATGATGACAGTGTGGTGACACATTGAGTAAAAAGTAATAGGAATACAAGAAGAGAAAGAGGTGCTGAAGAGAAGATAATAATGCTGAATATCTCCTATATATTGAGTGACAACCATTTGCCAAGTTCCGTTTTAGATGTTTTATGTAGAGGGTTATTCTACAAAGTCAGTTTTATAGTCTTCTTTTTATTGTTACACAAAAACTTTCAGTATCTTCTCCAACATCCTGCAGCAATTAAGAGCCAGAAATCAAACCCTGGTCTATTCACGTACAAAGGTCATGGTCTTTAAGCTGTTCTTCACAGTCCAGGTTCACTTTGGACACATTGAACTTGAAAGCCAGGAGAATGTCCATGCCGAGAAAGCTGTTGCCAATGTTCTTGGGTGCCCAGGAGAGTAATGATAGCTCGAAATTTCAAGTCATCTTGAAATGATGGTGGTAAATGGTAGCTGGGGAAGCATCTGATGGAATTTCAGGAGGACCCAGGAGAACAGAGAAGACCAAGAATGTTACTCCTTTAGGTAGATGGAGAAAGTGAAAGTCAGAGGGGAAACTGAGAGTAGGAAAAGTGAGACGTGAACAGGGAGAGCGTAGTGTCACAGAAGTCAAGAGGGGGCATGTCAAGGAGTGGGTAGTCAGCTAGAAAAACTAGAAAATTACGGGAGGAGAAAAAATGACAAGAGGTCACTGAATTTTGCAAAGGGGAATCCATCAGGGGCTCTGGCAATCATCAAGTATCAGGAGAGCCTGGGTTGGGTGGTGAGGAGTAGTAAAGACATAAAGACTGTTCTTCATGACATTTAGCAGTGACAGGAAGACTAGACATGGGACAGAGGATGTAGAAACAAGGAGACTTTTTTCTGTATGTTTTCATATCTACAGGAAGGCTTCTTTGGGTATAATGAGGCAGTGGAGAGGGAAGACTATGAACGTACGAGAAAGAGATGGATTTTCCTCACTGTCTCGGGGGATCACTTGGTGGGATGCAATGGGAAGGATGATGCTTACTGCTGGGTTATATCCCTCTGGAGGCCACCTGTGGGACTGCAGCAGTTGCTACAGAATGGACATGTCTATGTCATGTCTATGTCTGAACTTCTAGATGTTCAGGCTGGTTTTCGAAAAGGCAGAGGAACCAGAGATCAAATTGCCAACATCCGCTGGATCATCGAAAAAGCAAGAGAGTTCCAGAAAAGCATCTATTTCTGCTTTATTGACTATGCCAAAGCCTTTGACTGTGTAGATCACAATAAACTGTGGAAAATTCTGAAACAGATGAGAATACCAGACCACCTGACCTGCCTCTTAAGAAACCTGTATACAGGTTAGGAAGCAACAGTTAGAACTGGACATGAAACAACAGACTGGTCCCAAATAGGAAAAGGAGTACATCAAGGCTGTATATTGTCACCCTGCTTATTTAACTTATATGCAGAGTACATCATGAGAAACACTAGGCTGAAAGAAGCACAAGCTGGAATCAAGGTTGCCAGGAGAAATACCAATAACCTCAGACATGCAGATGACACCACCCTTATGGCAGAAAGTGAAGAGGAACTAAAGAGCCTCTTGATGACAGTGAAAGTGGACAGTGAAAAAGTTTGCTTAAAGCTCAACATTCAGAAAACTAAGATCATGGCATCTGGTCCAATCACTTCATGGCAAATAGATGGGGAAACAGTGGAAACAGTGTCAGACTTTATTTTTCTGGGCTCCAAAATCACTGTGGATAGTGATTGCAGCCATGAAATTAAAAGATGCTTGCTCCTTGGAAGGAAAGTTATGACCAACCTAGACAGCATATTAAAAAGCAGAGACATTACTTTGCTGACAAAAGCTCATCTAGTCAAGGCTATGCTTTTTCCAGTGGTCACGTATGGATGTGAGAGTTGGACTATAAGGAAAGCTGAGTGCTGAAGAATTGATGCTTTTGAACTGTGGTGTTGAAGAAGACTCTTGAGAGTCCCTTGGACTGCAAGGAGATCCAACCAGTCCATCCTAAAGGAGATCAGTCCTGGGTGTTCATTGGAAGGACTGACGTTGAAGTTGAAACTCCAATACTTTGGCCACCTGATGCGAAGAGCTGACTCATTGGAAAAGACCCTGATGCTGGGAAAGATTGAAGGAAGGAGGAGAAGGGGATGACAGAGGATGAGATGGTTGGATGGCATCACCGACACAATGGACATGGGTTTGGGTGGACTCCGGGAGTTGGTGATGGACAGGGAGGCCTGGCATGCTGTGGTTCATGGGGTCGCAAAGAGTCAGACACGACTGAGTGACCGAACTGAACTGAACTGTCTGTATCTATGGCATGCTGAGACATTTAAATCCTCTTTAACTCAAACATGATATCCAGCTAGGTTAATTGGTATGTGGGCTTCCCTGTTGGTTCTAATGGTAAAGAATCTGCGTGCAGTGCAGGAGAACCAGGTTTGATCCCTGTGGTGGGAAGATCCCCTGGAGAAGGGAATGGCTACCCATTGCAGTATTCTTACCTGGAGAATCCCAGAGGAGCCCAGTGGGCTACAGTCCACAGAGTCGCAAAGAGTCGGACACGACTGAGCAACTAACACTTTCACTTTTCACATATTGGTATGTAAAATGCATCCACTGAGAAAAATGCTGTCTGTCAGACATGACTCATCATCACTTAGCATAGCGATATCATTAGCAAATACCAGGGATAGTTGCTCAAGTTTATGGTTTTATTTTGCATACATATAGTAGCACTGATTTGAATACTTACATACAGGAAGTGTAAACCCAGCAGCCTCTGTTTGCTACAGAAATTGATTTCAGCTTTTAAGTGAGCAATCATAAGACAAATATTTAGAGTACTAGAGGAAGAGTATCTGCCAAGGTTTAGTCTCATCGTACAGAATACACAACAGCAAGAATGCACATTTTGCATCATGGCCAGCCATCACGGGTGGAAAGCACAGCAAACAGTTTGACTCCAGAAGGGGCCAGGGTTCCATCCCTGGTGAGGGAACCAGATCCCACCTGCCACCACTATGAGTTCGCATGCTGCAAATAAGACCCTATTTGATCAAATAAATAAATCAATATTAAAAAAGAAAAGGAGCTACAAGAGCAATAAAAGTTTAGAATCAGCAACAAACAAGAGAAATGGGAGACCCGGAAAAGACACAAGTTAGTAGAAAGCATTGTAACTCGGAGGGAGTTGAGAAAGCAAATAAAGTTTAGCAAAAGGAACTTATCAACCTTGAAGAGAAAGCCCAAAAGGAACACAATCCAGGCAGCACCCTAGATTACTTGGTCCCCAGAAGATCAATTTTATAAGGAGAGAAGAGACAAGTCTTAGAAGGACTGAGTAGGGCAATGGGGGTCAGGGTAGGTGGTGGGACCTTCAAGGGCCACTCTTGGAAAGTCAGGGTGTGATTTCTTACACTGCATCCCCTTCTTTCATGTATTCAATACATTTTCATCCTATATTCATAAAAAAGACTAGGAAATTTGCGAATAATACAGTTATGTCATAAATGATCTTTGCCTTCCCTAAACTCTCAGTTTAGTCTAGTTGGGAAACAGTTAAAAAAAAAAATACAATAAATGGAATAACTAAAAAAAGGAGGGTTTCCCTTGTGGCTCAGATGGTAAAGAATCCGCCTGCAATGCAGGAGACCCAGGTTCAACCCCAGGGTCAGGAAGATCCCCTGGAGAAGGGAAAGGCAACCCGCTCCGGTTTTCTAGCCTGGAGAATTACATGGACAGAGGAGCCTGGCGGGATACAGTCCATGGAGTCACAAAGAGTTGGACATGACTGAGTGACTAACACCAGAAAAAGGAACATGTGTAAGAATCTGTTTATATGCATGAAATCAGCATAAGAGAACAACTGATATACTCTCAGATTTTCTGAAAAGCTGAAGCATTTTGCTTTTGTCTAGCAGTCCCATTTGGCACAGCAAACACCACTTCCTCCCTGATAGTGGCCTGGGAGTCATCTCCCTGCTCCCAGGATGAACTCTATCTGGACGTTCCCTTCCTGGTGTCTTTGGGCTTCTGCCTTCTCTGGTTCTCTCTAATGACATCCCTCTCCTACTTCATCCAAACTCCTCTGCCTCCACCCTGACATCAAACACAGCCTATTCATCAAGGCTCAAACACAGGGTCATTTCCTTGACCAAATCCTCCCCACTGCTGTGTCTTTCTCTTTCATCCTTCCCGCTGCTACGTGGTGCAGCAGTTGTTCAATCTTGAAGTCATGTCCAACTCTTTGTGACCCCATAGGCTGTCGCTGCTTCCACTTTTTCCCTTTCTGTTTGCCATGAAGTGATGGGACCAGAGGGCTTCCCTGGTGGTTTAGCAATAAAGAATCTGCCTGCAGTGCAGGCTACAGAGGAGAACCGGTTCAATCCTTGGGTCAGGAAGATCCCCTGGAGGAGGGCATGGCTACCCACTCCAGTATTCTTGCCTGGGAAATCCCATGGACAGAGGAGCCTGGCGGGCTGTAGTCCATAGGGTTGCAAAGATTCGGACACCACTGAAGTGACTGAGCATGCACGCCCAGCACGATAGGACCAGATGTCATGATCTTAGCTTTCTTTAATGTTGAGTTTTAAGCCCAGTGTTTTACTCTTCTCTTTCAGTCTCATCAAGGTGCCACAGGGGTAGTATCTAATTGTCTTCTGATCATTTCTTACATTTCTGAATAAGGCCTGACATTTTCTCTTAGGATTGAAACCCATGTAGCATTTGTCCTCAGTTAAGGAAGGCATGATAAAAGAGCTTTCCATTGCTGAAATAAACCTCCAAAAAAGCTGATATGATTCAAAGAGCACAGGATTAAAGAAGCAGCATATTTGGATTCAAATCCAGATTCTGGCACCAGGAATTACCTTTACCAGGGCTCAGATGGCTTATATGCAAAATATAGGGTTGAGGATGACAATGTTCTCTGGCACTCCAAAATCCCTAGGCTCTGCGACCTTCTTCAGAGACAAGTGGTACACACAGATCCATCCAAACACACTTCTGTGTGAATGCTTATTCACTGATGTTAGTGTCAACCTTCAAACGTTAGGTCTGATCTTCCTCTTGAAATAAATCATCAATTCCCCCCTCCTGTTATCAGTTCTTAGAAGATGCTTCAACCATGACAAGACATAATAAAAAGAAAGATTAATTGGTGAACTGAAAAATCCTTGCCGTGACAAGGACACAAAAAGGAAAAAAAAAAAAAAAAGACAGAGGGGAACAAAAAGACCAGAGATAGGACATTGCTTTCTTTCGCAGTCCTTGTTGATCTCAAGTTTCAAGGTTTTATTAGTGGGATGACAAGCTGACATCCTTAAAAATATACTGACTAAATTGTTAACAAAGAGAAATATATAAGTCCTACTCTGGCCGTTAACTGACTTTGATTAAAGCATCTATTTATAGTGACTTTCAACTTCCTAGGAGATACGATGCTATAGCCTTTGCCACTTTATCTGCCCTCCCAGTGATACATGAAACATCATTTTCTTCTATTTATATTAAGTCAACATAAATAAAATTGAATTCTGCTCAAAGACATTAAATGAAACACCTCTCAAATAAATTTGAGATACCATGAGTATTGAAAAGTTAGATTTGGGAATCATTCAATGGCATTCTGTCCTAGAGAGGCAGCAAAAAGAACAGAAGCTCCAGCTTCTATCTTCAAAAAGTGTGACACTTGCAGCTGACTTTCACCAAAGTCTCATCATGGGCCAGGGAAGGTCTTTCCATACTTACTGTAGTCCTCCATGTAGATACCCTACTACTTCCATCTTAGTTGTGCTCAGGACAATCATATGGCATAATCTGACATCTGCTACAGAATATGTATTAACAAGGAATCCTTTCCTGGGGTTCAGTAGAGAATCAGAATTGATAAAAAGTGGGAGAACATACAATAAAGAGGATTAGAGGAGAAAATCCACTTTCTACAAAAGGAGACATTTGATTCAGTCTTAAAATTGTTATTGGGTATAAATAAATGATATTAAGTGGGAAGAACATTCCAGAAAAAAATTATATATATGATGAGAAAAGCCCTATCACAGTAATGATCACAGTTGTACCAGGACTGCTGCCTGTCAGTTGTCCCCACTCTGCTGTTAGATTCATCAACTCTGAGGCTCTGCCTTGTTTCCAGCTACAATTTAAAGTCCTAGGATATAGTAATAGAAGTTTAATAAAAGGAAATACATATATCACTTAGTAGCCTGAGTTACTGGCCCAATTCTATATTCATCATAAAGACCTTTGCCATGTAACTTTTCAGTTCATCCCTAAAATGGTAGACTATATTTTGCCACTCTGTTATGGACTGAATGACTGTGTTCCCCCAAATTCATATGTTGACCCCCTAACCTTTAACATGATGGTATCTGGAGGTGATGTCTTTGGGAAGTAATGCAATTAATTTCAGGTCATGAAGGTGGGACCCTTGTGATGTAATTTTGACCTTCCATGAAGAGAGAGCTCTCTCTTTCCAGGCACAAGCAAGGAGGAAATGCCCTGTGAGTACACAGTGAGAAAGATGCTACCTACGAGCAAGGAAGAGAGCTCTGACGAAGGACTGAATCTGCTTATGCCTTGATCTTGGACTTCCTGGGCTCTAGACCCATGACAAATAAACATAAATAAGTAAATCTGTTGTTTAAGCCATTCACGCTATGGTATTTTGTTACAGCATCCTGAGTTGACTAAGACACACTCATGACTGTGGACCTAGTCATGTGATTTGCTTTGTCCAGTGAGATTGAACCAGGATGATGCAAGCAGAGGATTGAAATGTACTTGCTTTGTCCCTCATGCTTCTGCTGATACCACAAGAAACAGGCAGCACAGAGCTTCAGATGGTAGAATGCAAGGGCTGGACAGGTAGTTAGACAAATATAACTCATGTAATTTGAAGCATTATGGTGCTGCACGTGTTTGACAGTAGAGTTGGAAGTATGAATAAAATGAAGACAGAGCAGTTAAGGGATAGTCATCATAACCAAATTGAAAAGTTTACATTTCAAGAAGTCTGAGGAGAAAAGCAATTGTATTATCCAATCTTTACAATGGAGTTAAGATAAATAAAAAACTAAATAAAGCATTCTTCAGACCAATTCTGCCTTGTTTAGTGAAAAGTGTTGAAATTTGCTATCTTTTATTAAAAAAAAACTTTTTTTGTTGAAGTATAGTTGATTTGATGGTGCTAGTGGTAAAGAACCCACCTTCCAACACGCAGGAGACGTAAGAGACACAGATTCAATCCCTGGGTTGAGAAGATCCCCTGGAGGAGGGCATGGCAACCCACTCCAGTATTCTTGCCTAGAGAAACCCCATGGACAGAGGAGCCTGGCAGGCTACAGTCCATAGGGTAGCAAAGAGTCAAACATGATTGAAGTGACTTAGCGTATGTCATACCACATGATTTGCAAAGCTGTGTTAATATCTGTTGTACAGCAAAGTGGTTCAGAGATATGGAGATATATATACATCATATTCTTTTCCATTATGGTTTAATCACAGGATTTTTTTTATTGTTTCATACATGAAACTGTTTGCAACACAGGAATTGAGACACAGATGTAGAGAACAGACTTGTAGACACAGTGGGGGAAGGAGAAGGTGGGGTGAACTGAGAGCATAGCATTGACATATATACACTACCACGTGTAAAATAGATGGCTAGTGTGAAGCTGCTGTATAGCACAGGGAGCTCAGCTCGGTGCTCTGTGATGTACTAGATGGATGAGATGGGGTAATGGAGGGGTGCGAGAGAAGCATATGTATACTCACAGCTGGCTCACTTTGTTGTACAGGAGAAACTAACAGAATATTGTAAAGTATTTATATTCTAATAAATAAAATAAAATGAAATATGTTATCTGTGTTATTTTTTTGACAAAGCAACAACGGACCTTATTTTACAATGTGTTATATAACAACCCTGGCTAAATATTATTCTCAATTCAGCCCAAAGGCTTGATAATTACTAGCCTTCCTTACTTGTGATGGTAGTCTATAGTCATAATCAGTGCCATCTGTTATACACACACACACACACACACACACAAACCTGGCAATGTTCTAAAAATCAAATAAAAGGAACTAAGCAACATCAGAGGACTCAAGTGCATGAATACCAAGTAAAGTAGCTTTCCCACCTTCCCCTTAATCACTCAGCCACTTCAACAGTAGTTACCAGCAGGCTTATTGATGCTAATCCTAAGATTTTGTAGTTAATAAGCCCAAGTTGGCAATGACAGAAACTCAGTCTGCAGAAATCAGTAGACTAAATTCCCTAGGGCTGGGAACTCAGAGAAACAAATATCCCGGGGCACTGGAATCAAAACCCCAACTGCACAGCACAAGGCTCCTGGATTTCAACATCAAGTTCAAATTTGGCTCTTAGTGTATTTTATCAGGGATACTTTGGGCCTATGCTAGATATGGAGGGTCCTCTCCTAACTAGAACTGGTCTCTGTGAAATAAGATGATAGTCTATAGTGTGTTTCCATTGAAAACAAGCCTGAAACCAAGAAGGGACTAGGGGGTTGGAAGTAAATTACAGGGTTAGGAGACCATTTTCTACTCCTATTGTAAGAGTTTATTCTAAATTAAATTGCCTACAAGGCAACAAACAACAGCTATGACTCTAAAACTTCTGCTAAGAGCTTGAAAAGAAAATTCAAGGAATACCTAGAAATCACTGCCCACATACCTTATATCCCACAGAACTCTGCATCAATAATTACTATTTGTTTTTATTGTGAAAATGGAATATATATCCTGTCTTCCATTATCAGGTATAAGTCTACAAGTGAGACAGACATTCTATGTTTAGTAGTTCATTTTGCTACAATTTGTCATTCTCTTGTCTTTCCTTCAAATTCTACATTTTTACAACTAAGAATGATTAAATTACATATTTTGGAAGTCTTTTTGTAATAGCTGTCAAAAAGCACTTCAAACGCTTAGAATTTTGTCATGGTAAGATAGAAGGAATTTATTTTAGCCTGAAGCAGAAAAAACAACTTCTTTTTCAGATTATCAACTCCTTAGTTGGCAGCTGTATCATTAGGGAAATGTCTTTTTTTTTTAAGACCTTGAACTTCAATGCCTTCTTAATTGCGAAACTCATTAAGTGTTCAGAAATGACATTATTCTCTAAAGCTCATACCCATTAAGCAGAGCATACCCATTGTAGCTATTAAGATTCCAGGGAATCACTGCACCGGTGAGGAACCAGGAAAGTAGGGGGCCAGAACAAAATGAAAACATTTCCACTTAGAAAATAATTGCATAAACAATATAGAGCAAATGAAACTTCTGCTCCCACCAAAATGGAGCTAAAGCCAGTCTAATCTAGTCTAATCAAGTTGGACAACTTATCTTAGCTCTGTTTTTCTGAAGGAAGGTCTCTAGTAGCCTTTCAGAAGTCTCCCCATACTCCCTGACACCAGTGAAAGCCACTCTTCACGCTCTCTATCCTGTTGTTGTTCAGTCGCTAAGCTGTGTCTGACTCTTTGTGACCCCATGGACTGCAGCAAGCCAAGTTTCCGTGTCCTTCACCATCTCCTGGCATTTGCTCAAACTCATGTCCATTGAGTCAGTGATGCCATCTCTTGAGTAAATGCATGTGGGAGTAAATGCATGAATGGATGAACACGAGCTTGGAAAAAGCATCACAGACTTCCTTCTAAACATGTTTCAGCCAGAACCAGTGGGCAAGATGGTGGTCTAGGGAATTCCTTTCTCTACGGTACTCTCCTTCCGCTGGAGCTCTCTTCATCTCTAATCACCCAGCAAGGAGGCTCTGGACAAGCTTGACATCAAGTACTTTCAACATCATTCAGGAAGAACTGAGGTAGAGAGCTGAAATTCACTGGAATTATTAGAACATGTGACTTTCTCCCATATATACTGTGAAGCTATGGTAAGAATGGGCTTTCCTGGTGGCTCTCTAGACGGTGAAGAATCTGCCTGCGTGCAGGAGACTGGGGATTGATTCCTGAGTCTAGAAGATTCCCTGGAGAAGGGAATGCCTATCCACTCCAGTATTCTTGCCTGGAGAATTCCATGAACTAGAGGAGCCTGGCAGGCTACAGTCCATGGGGTTGCAAAAAATCGGACTCGAGAAGATGGCAGAGGAGTAGGACAGGGAGAATACTTGCTCCCCTACAAATTCATCAAAAGAACGTTTGAACGCCGAGTAAATTCCACAAAACAACTTCTGAATGCTGGCAGAGGCCATCAGGCACCCAGAAAAGCAACCCAAGTCTTCGAAAAGAGGGAGGAAAAAATATAAAAGACAAAAAAAGAGACAAAAGAGGGAGTCACGGAGTTCCATCCCGGGAAGGGAGTCTTAAAAAGAGAGAAGTTTCCAAACACTAGGAAACCTTCTCACTGCCAAATCTATGCTGAGCCTTGGAAGCACAGAGGGCAACATAACAGGGAGGAAAAATAAACAATTAAAACCCGCAGATTGCGAGCCCTGTGGTAACTCCCCCAGCGGAGAAGCAGTGCAGACGCCTGCACACGCCACTAGCAAGCGGGGGCTGGGCAGGGAAGCGCAGCGCGGGCTGCATCACTTAGAGTAAGGATCTGGCCTGAATACTCTGAGCGCTATCTGAGCAAAATAATTTGGGCTAGCAAACCAGACTGTGGGATATCTACCACACGCAAAGCCAGCCCTAACATAAGACACCACCAGGCCCATGCAGGGAACAAAGGACTGAACAGAGATAGCCAGCTGCAGACCATCCCCCTCCGGTGACAGGCAGCCAGAGCCGGAAGGGGGCAATCGCAGCCCCAGAGAGACATTATCTATAAAACTGTAAGCAGGCTTCTTTGCTAACTAAAACTTCTCGGGGGTCTGGATGGTCAACATCTGCCTGAGAAGGTGTGCCGGTTGTACACCTAGATAACCGAGCGGCGGGGAGGCGCTAAGTCGCAGCAATCGTGCTCGCTAAACACCTCATCACCTGAGCTGCTCGGACCTGGGAAGGGCACAAAACGCAGGCCCAACCGAGTCTGTGCCTCTGAGGACTACCCGAGTGCCTGAACCTGAGTGGCTTGGACCTGGGAGGTGCAGGCAGCCCAGGGCCAGCCACGGATGGTTCCCGGCGGAGCAACCTAGAGCCTGAGCAGTGTGGGCAGTGAGGCTACACGCACTGTGAGCGGGGGCAGACCCAGTGAGGCTGAGGCACTGCGAGCACACGCCAGTGTTATTTGTTTGCAGCGTCCCTCTCTCCCCAGCGTGACTGAACAAGTGAGCCTAAAAAAAAAAAAAAAAAGTGTCCACCACCACCCGCTTTGTGTCAGGGCGGAAATCAGACACTGAAGAGACCAGCAAACAGAAGCTATAACAGAGGGAACTGCCTTGGAAGCGACAGGCAATAGATCAAAACCCTGTGATGTTTTATCAATGGTGCTGTATAGAAGGAGAAGTTTTGAAACGTAAAAATAAGTAAAAATAAAACCGATAACTGGAAGCAGGAGGCTTAAGTCCAAACCCTGACTCCAGGGAACTCCTGACTCCAAGGAACATTAATTGACAGGAGCTCATCAAATGCCTCCATACCTACACTGAAACCAAGCACCACACAAGGGCCAACAAGTTCCAAGGCAAGACATACCAAGCAAATTCTCCAGCAACAAAGGAACACAGCCCTGAGCTCCAAGATGCAGGCTGCCCAAAGTCACCCCAAAACCATAGACATCTCATAACTCATTACTGGACACTTCATTGCACTCCAGAGAGAAGAAATACAGCTCCACCCACCAGAACACCGACACAAGCTTCCCTAACCAGGAAACCTTGACAAGCCACCTGTATAAACCCACACAGAGCGAGGAAACGCCACAATAAAGAGAACTCCACAAACTGCCGAATACAGAAAGGACACCCCAAACTCAGCAATTTAAACAAGATGAAGAGACAGAGGAATACCCAGCAGATAAAGGAACAGGATAAATGCCCACCAAACCAAAGAGGAAGAGATAGGGAATCTACCTGATAAAGAATTCCGAATAATGATAGTGAAATTGATCCAAAATCTTGAAATCAAAATGGAATCACAGATAAATAGCCTGGAGACAAGGATTGAGAAGATGCAAGAAAGTTTTAACAAGGACCTAGAAGAAATAAAAAAGAGTCAATATATAATGAATAATGCAATAAATGAAATTAAAAACACTCTGGAGGCAACAAATAGTAGAATAACAGAGGCAGAAGATAGGATTAGTGAATTAGAAGATAGAATGGTAGAAATAAATGAA
>NW_011489489.1:745533-777842 GCF_000754665.1 Bison bison bison | reverse complement strand
TTAAAAGAAATGAGGACAATCTCAGAGACCTCCAGGACAATATTAAATGCTACAACATTTGAATCATAGGGGTCCCAGAAGAAGAAGACAAAAAGAAAGACCATGAGGAAATACTTGAAGAGATAATAGTTGAAAACTTCCCTAAAATGGGGAAGGAAATAATCACCCAAGTCCAAGAAACCCATAGAGTCCCAAACAGAATAAACCCAAGGCGAAACACCCCAAGACACATATTAATCAAATTAACAAAGATCAAACACAAAGAACAAATATTAAAAGCAGTAAGGGAAAAACAACAAATTACACACAAGGGAATTCCCATAAGGATAACAGCTGATCTTTCAATAGAAACACTTCAAGCCAGGAGGGAATGGCAAGACATACTTAAAGTGATGAAAGAAAATAACCTACAGCCCAGATTATTGTACCCAGCAAGGATCTCATACAAATATGAAGGAGAAATCAAAACCTTTTCAGACAAGCAAAAGCTGAGAGAATTCAGCACCATCAAACCAGCTCTCCAACAAATACTAAAGGATATTCTCTAGACAGGAAACACAAAAATGGTGTATAAATTCGAACCCAAAACAATAAAGTAAATGGCAACGGGATCATACTTATCAGTAATTACCTTAAACGTAAATGGGTTGAATGCCCCAACCAAAAGACAAAGACTGGCTGAATGGATACAAAAACAAGACCCCTACATATGTTGTCTACAAGAGACCCACCTCAAAACAGGGGACACATACAGACTGAAAGTGAAGGGCTGGAAAAAGATGTTCCATGCAAATAGGGACCAAAAGAAAGCAGGAGCCGCAATACTCATATCAGATAAAATAGACTTTAAAACAAAGGCTGTGAAAAGAGACAAAGATGGTCACTATATAATGATCAAAGGATCAATCCAAGAAGAAGATATAACAATTATAAATATATATGCACCCAACACGGGAGCACCGCAATATGTAAGACAAATGCTAACAACTATGAAAGGAGAAATTAACAATAACATAATAATAGTGGGAGACTTTAATACCCCACTCACACCTATGGATAGATCAACTAAACAGAACATTAACAAGGAAACACAAACTTTAAATGCTACAATAGATCAGTTAGACCTAATTGATATCTATAGGACATTTCATCCCAAAACAATAAATATCACCTTTTTCTCAAGCGCACAAGGAACCCTCTCCAGGATAGATCACATCCTGGGCCATAAATCTAGCCTTCGTAAATTCAAAATTTGAAATCATTCCATGCATCTTTTCTGACCACAGTGCATTAAGATTAGATCTCAATTACAGGAGAAAAACTATTAAAAATTCCAACATATGGAGGCTGAACAACACGCTGCTGAATAACCAACAAATCACACATGAAATCAAAAAAGAAATCAGAATTTGCATAGAAACGAATGAAAATGAAAACACAACAACCCCAAACCTGTGGGACACTGTAAAAGCAGTCCTAAGGGGAAAGTTCATAGCAATGCAAGCATACCTCAAGAAACAAGATAAAAGTCAAATAAATAACCTAACTCTACACCTAAAGCAACTAGAAAAGGAAGAAATGAAGAACCCCAGGGTTAGTAGAAGGAAAGAAATCTTAAAAATTAGGGCAGAAATAAATGCAAAAGAAACAAAAGAGACCATAGCAAAAATCAACAAAACCAAAAGCTGGTTCTTTGAAAGGATAAATAAAATTGACAAACCATTAGCCAGACTCATCAAGAAACAAAGGGAGAAAAATCAAATCAATAAAATTAGAAATGAAAATGGAGAGATCACAACAGACAACACAGAAATACAAAGGATCATAAGAGACTACTGTAAGCAACTATATGCCAATAAAATGGACAACTTGGAAGAAATGGACAAATTCTTAGAAAAGTACAACTTTCCAAAACTGGACCAGGAAGAAATAGAAAATCTTAACAGACCCATCACAAGCACGGAAATAGAAACTGTAATCAGAAATCTTCCAGCAAACAAAAGCCCAGGTCCAGACGGCTTCACAGCTGAATTCTACCAAAAATTTAGAGAAGAGCTAACACCTATCCTGCTCAAACTCTTCCAGAAAATTGCAGAGGAAGGTAAACTTCCAAACTCATTCTATGAGGCCACCATCACCCTAATACCAAAACCTTACAAAGATCCCACAAAAAGAGAAAACTACAGGCCAATATCACTGATGAACATAGATGCAAAAATCCTTAACAAAATTCTAGCAATCAGAATCCAACAACACATTAAAAACATCATACACCATGACCAAGTGGGCTTTATCCCAGGGATGCAAGGATTCTTCAATATCCGCAAATCAATCAATGTAATATACCACATTAACAAATTGAAAAATAAAAACCATATAATTATATCAATAGATGCAGAGAAAGCCTTTGACAAAATTCAACATCCATTTATGATAAAAACTCTCCAGAAAGCAGGAATAGAAGGAACATACCTCAACATAATAAAAGCTATATATGACAAACCCACAGCAAACATTATCCTCAATGGTGAAAAATTGAAAGCATTTCCTCTAAAGTCAGGAACAAGACAAGGGTGCCCACTTTCACCATTACTATTCAACATAGTTTGGAAGTTTTGGCCACCGCAATCAGAGCAGAAAGAGAAATAAAAGGAATCCAAATTGGAAAAGAAGAAGTAAAACTCTCACTATTTGCAGATGACAGATCCTCTACATAGAAAACCCTAAAGACTCCACCAGAAAATTACTATAGCTAATCAATGAATATAGTAAAGTTGCAGGATATAAAATCAACACACAGAAATCCCTTGCATTCCTATACTCTAATAATGAGAAAACAGAAAGAGAAATTAAGGAAACAATTCCATTCACCATTGCAACAAAAAGGATAAAATACTTAGGAATATATCTACCTAAAGAAACTAAAGACCTATATATAGAAAACTATAAAACACTGGTGAAAGAAATCAAAGAGGACACTAATAGATGGAGAAATATACCATGTTCATGGATTGCAAGAATCAATGCAGTGAAAATGAGTATACTACCCAAAGCAATGTATAGATTCAATGCAATCCCTATCAAGCTACCAATGGTATTCTTCACAAAGCTAGAACAAATAATTTCACAATTTGTATGGAAATACAAAAAACCTCGAATAGCCAAAGCGATTTTGAGAAAGAAGAATGGAACTGGAGGAATCAACCTACCTGACTTCAGGCTCTACTACAAAGCCACAGTTATCAAGACAGTATGGTACTGGCACAAAGACAGAAATATAGATCAATGGAACAAAATAGAAAGCCCAGAGATAAATCCACGCACATATAGACACCTTATCTTTGACAAAGGAGGCAAGAATATACAATGGATTAAAGACAATCTCTTTAACAAGTGGTGCTGGGAAAACTGGTCAACCACTTGTAAAAGAATGAAACTAGAACACTTTCTAACACCATACACAAAAATAAACTCAAAATGGATTAAAGATCTAAATGTAAGACCAGAAACTATAAAACTCCTTCAGGAGAACATAGGCAAAACACTCTCCGACATACATCACAGCAGGATCCTCTATGACCCACCTCCCAGAATATTGGAAATAAAAGAAAAAATACACAAATGGGACCTAATTAAAACTAAAAGCTTCTGCACAACTAAGGAAACTATTAGCAAGGTGAAAAGGCAGCCTTCAGAATGGGAGAAAATAATAGCAAATGAAGCAACTGACAAACAACTAATCTCAAAAATATACAAGCAACTCCTACAGCTCAACTCCAGAAAAATAAATGACCCAATCAAAAAATGGGCCAAAGAACTAAATAGACATTTCTCCAAAGAAGACATACAGATGGCTAACAAACACATGAAAAGATGCTCAACATCACTCATTATCAGAGAAATGCAAATCAAAACCACTATGAGGTACCATTTCACACCAGTCAGAATGGCTGCAATCCAAAAGTCTACAAGCAATAAATGCTGGAGAGGGTGTAGAGAAAAGGGAACCCAATTACACTGTTGGTGGGAATGCAAACTAGTACAGCCACTATGGAGAATAGTGTGGAGATTCCTTAAAAAACTGGAAATAGAACTGCCTTATGATCCAGCAATCCCACTGCTGGGCATACACACTGAGGAAACCAGAAGGCAAAGAGACACATGTACCCCAATGTTCATTGCAGCACTGTTTATAATAGCCAGGACATGGAAGCAACCTAGATGCCCACCAGCAGATGAATGGATAAGAAAGCTGTGGTACATACACACAATGGAGTATTACTCAGCCATTAAAAAGAATACATTTGAATCAGTTCTAATGAGGTGGATGAAACTGGAGCCTATTATACAGAGTGAAGTAAGCCAGAAAGAAAAACACTAATACAGTATACTAACGCACATATATGGAATTTAGAAAGATGGTAACAATAACCCTGTGTACGAGACAGCAAAAGAGACACTGATGTATAGAACAGTCTTATGGATTCTGTGGGAGAGGGAGAGGGTGGGAAGATTTGGGAGAATGGCATTGAAGCATATATAATATCATGTATGAAACGAGTCACCTGTCCAGGTTCGATGCACAATACTGGATGCTTGGGGCTGGTGCACTGGGACGACCCAGAGGGATGGTATGGGGAGGGAGGAGGGTTCAGGATGGGGAACAAATGTATACCTGTGGTGGATTCATTTCGATATTTGGCAAAACTAATACAATATTGTAAAGTTTAAAAATAAAATAAAATTAAAAAAAAAATCGGACTCGACTGAGCGACTAACACTTTCACTTTCACAATAAAAATGCTGGCTATATCAGATTTTTGTGCCCCTTGGGAGGGTGCATAAGAGAAGCATTATCAGTAGCCTTATTTAAAACAGCTTATCTCTTCTTTTGTGTATTTATAGTTTTCTTCCTTTCCTTTTATATTTACAGATTATAAGCAGTATGCACAACATTTTACATGGTTCAACAGGCATGATGATTTTAATAGAAGCATATAACCACAAATGATACAAAGAAAAGGTCTCCCCAGGCTCATTGCTCAGTTACTAAACTGACAATTCCTTGCTTAGACCAAATTAATGGGCCCAATCTGGACTTATCCGTGCTGCACAGTGAGCCCTGAGCTGGCGCTGGGACTCCATTGCTAAAGAGCTCCCAGGCTTGGGAGTCAGCCCTTTGGTTACGTTGTTAGTTGTGTGACCCTGGGTGAATTACCTCACCCTTATGAATCTCAATTCTCTTATCTACAAGTTAGGACTCTTAGTTTATAGAACTGTTGAGATATTAAGCAATCTGGGTAAATAGCTTAGTATAGTGTAAGGTCAGCCAGTAAATAATAGGAAAAATATACTCTTTGAATGCTTCAGCATTTTTTCCATTTATTAAAAAAAATCTAAAGCGCAATTTTGTCCCACAAGAATATATTTTAAGTATATTTTTATATATTCTCTACTTAATTAGTCCCTACTTTGGCACCCCCTGTAACACTTGCATTATTGATCAAATGAATTTATTGAAAAAAGCTAATTCAGTACTAAAGATACATACCTGTGTAATTCTCAAACACAGTGCTGTTTTTTAAAAATACTTAATTAAAGTTTGTGCTCATTTATTTATTTCTAGTGCTTTCTTTCCTTCCGCAGGTATTTGTTGCTATTTAGTTGCTAAGTTGTGCCCAACTCTTTTGCTACCCCATGAACTTAGTCCACCAGGCTCCTCTGTCCATGGGATTTCCCAGGCAAGAATACTGGAGTGGGTTGCCATTTCCTTCTCCAGGGGATCTCCCTGACCCAGGGATCTAACCCCAGTCTCCTGTGTCTCCTGCATTGGCAGGCAGATTCTTTACCACTGAGTCACCAGGGAAACCCCTTGTGCTGGTATAGTGTCTATTTTCTGACTACATATCAATGCTCTTAGTCTATTAATTTCAATCTGTCATTCAAAGCTAACCTCAGTTTTTGATTCAAAAATATTTACTAAAGATTTACATAGCTCACATATAATTGGTCATGAAATAGTTACAAGAAAACTGCAGTGCAGCAAGCAGTTTTAACTATAGCTGCTGTAGCAAAATATGTTAATGGATTGTGAGAGATGGGAAGTAACAATAGAATAAAGGGTTTAGGATAACGGATAATGGAGGGAGAGATTTTCAAGTAAACCTCAGACCAGACTTGCTCTTTCCCTCCAAAATTGCTACCAATTAAATTACTGATAGCATTTTCTGCTATTCACAGGCAGCTGCAAAAAGCATAATTGCAAAAATTGGTTGAAAATTGTACTTCCGACATTTTTACAGATTTGTAAAATAACAAGTCAGAACATTTGAACTAGTTACTACAAAAGAACAAGAGTTGGAAGATATGCTTTCAGACTACAGTTTAAGAAACTGTAGATGGAGTTGAGTAACATCTTGAAGTTATCATGTCAACTCTGATACCAAGAAGAAAACAATATGGTAGAGCATGGACATATATAGAGTACATGGTAAGACAAGAAGAAAACCAGGACTACAGAAGACTCATTCCTTCCTTAAGAAACTGGTTCACAGATTTGAGGTAGGACTTGGGCATTTATCTTTATAAAGTGTCACAGGTAATTCAGGTATAAAACCAAGTGGTACCAAACTCCATCATTACACTTACTAAACAATTACCACACTCCACTGCTGGAGAGAAGCAACTCATCACATATTTTTTGTTGAAGCCCATCATTGACCACTAGGATCTACTAACATCCCTGACACATCTTTATTCTTTCCTTATTGGCTTAACTTCTTGGGGAAGTTTTCTACAATTTTTTATGTCTTCTCTTCACCTACTCAAGCTATTGCAATGCGTGGTCTATATTCATAACTCCAGTTACATTGGTCTCATTAAAATCATTCATGACTTTCTTAATGAATAAATGGAATGAAAGTTTTTAGTCCCCAGTGCTTTGGCTTCTTCCCTTAGAAGTAACTGACATTATTGATTACACTCTCTTTAAAACAACCACATTCATTTATCTCTCCTTTTCGCTTACTCCAGGAACTTCTCTTTCTTTTCCTGCAGTTTAGTATGTGGTACCCAGGGCTCTATTCTTAGCCCCCTTATCTTCCAACTGTAGATGCTTTTCCTGACTGATCAAGGAAATGGGAATAATGCTCAGAAAATTCTCATTAGCCTAGATTTTATTTCCTACAGTTACTCAAATAGGACTTTATATCCAAGATGGAATTATACCATCTTTTCCCTCCCACATATGACATCTGCTCTGCTTTTCCTCTATTTTAGTGATTTTTAATGCTTTTTAAATTTTATGCAGACTGCAGGAAATTGCTAATATCAGTGTAACTAAATCTTTTGTTGTTGTTTAGTTGCTAAGTGGTGTCCAACTCTTTTATGACCCCAGGGACTATAGCTTGCCAGGCTTCTCTGTCCATGGGATTTCCAAGGCAAGTATACTGGAGTGGTTTGCCATTTCTTCCTTGAGGGCATCTTCCCCACCCAGAGATCAAATCCGAGTCTCCTGTATTAGCAGGCAGATTCTTCAACACTGTACCACATAAGAAGACCCATGAAAGCTTAGAGGCCATTATTTATGTTTGCCTCAAACAAGAAATTGAAAAAGGAAAAAAGTCTAGGATGTCTTTCAAAAGACAATTCAGAGCAATGGTTAGTTTGATAAGGCAAGAGAAGTCCTTATATTTAGTTATTTCCAGAACATCTAACGCATGAATGGGTAGGGAAAAAAGTAATCTAGGCATGATAAAAAAGGAGACCACATGGGCAAAGGCTAGACCAATAGTTGACCATTGGCCTGTAGGATCCTCTGTGCTGTGCCCGTGCTTTCAATTGTTCGGTAATGTTTAGAGGAAATCATACATTGCCAGAGCATAGGCTAGGTAGTCAATTTCTTAGGACTATGGTGCCACTTATAATAGCCTAGCAGGCTACAGTCCATGGGTTGCAAAGAGTTGGACATGACTGAGAGACATCACTTTCACGTTCACACAATTTAGGAAACATGAACTGATGACTTTTATTTGGATATTTACTATTTATTTTTCCTTGTGACATGGAGGTAGGGAATACGTGAGTGTTCAATTACCCTCTAAAGATGCTAGTTCATCAAGGTTGGTTCTTAGCAAGAAGTTCAGAAAATGAGAAAGGGCATAGTGTGTTGAAAATCCACAGTCTCAGTGTCATACTATTAGCCACTATTTATCATGTGTTTATTTTATGCTGGCCCTATACATGCATCTTTATTTTTTAAATATTTATTTATTTACTTGGCTGCTTTAGTCTCAGCTGTGGCACACAAGGTATTCATTGAGGCATGTGCGATCTTTTAGTTGCAGCATGGGTGATCCAGTTTCCTGACCAGGGATCAAACTGGGGTCCCCACATTTGGAGCATAGAGTCTTAACCACTGGACCACCATGGAAGTCTCCCTCTTGATTCTTATAACATCCCTGAGACAAAGGTATTATTATCTGACATTTTCATTAAAAAGTAATAAAAGTGAGCTTCAGCGAGTTTAAATAACTTTTCCAAGGTCAGGCAACTAGCAATGACTCCCTGAGGCATGATTTTTATTCAGGTGTGTTTGACTTCTGTACCCTTCTTCTTTCTACCATAACCTGATACACTGCCTCTCCCATGATACTGTTGTGAACTGATTGATGGACTGGGCATTCCTTTGGACCCATGGGTCGATTTTATACTTTACGAGGCACATGTAAATGTTCAGATTTCTGTTTTTCAGTGAGCTAACACATTCCCATATTCCTAAATTTCTGCATGAGGACTTATTCTTAGTACTTCCCATGGCCCTTCTTCCCACCTGATCTTCTGAAAAAAGTGTCTCTTAATCATGCACAATATGATTGCTTGATCCCTCATTGTCACCTGTATTCATTATCATGCCTTCCTCTCAAAGAGCACAGTCATGTAAATTGCCACTGTATCAACTAGAGAACTAGAACCAGTATGAAAAAACATATTAAGAGATGCAATGCAAGCAACTGGCTTATACCATCGTGAGGTTCAGATCGGTAAATCTGAAATCATTAGGACTAGGCCATCATGAAAGGGAAGTTATAAACCATGGATGGGAAGGGGGAAAAGTGGAATTTCTTCTCTTTGGGGAAGCCCAGCTGTTTCTAAGGGCTTTCAACTGATCAAATGAGGCTCATCCAGATTATTCAGGATAATCTCTCTAACTTCAAGTCAACTGATTGTGAACTCTAATTACATCTATAAAACACCACCACAGTAACACCAAGATCAGTGTTTGAATAACTACAGACTATACCTTGACAAACTGACACAAGGAAAAGACTATCAGAGCAGCAGACTATATTTATTATACTAAAAATCCTCAAAGATGATGCTGTTAAAGTGCTGCACTCAATATGCCAGCAAATTTGGAAAGCTCACCTGTGGCCACAGGACTAGAAAAGGTCAGTTTTCATTCCAATCCCAAAGAAGGGCATTGCCAAAGAGTGTTCAAACTACTGCACAACTGTGCTCATTTCACATGTTAGCAAAGTAACGCTCAAAACCCTTCAAGCTAGGCTTCAACAGCATGTGTACTGCAAACTTCCAGATGTACAATCTGGATTTAGAAAAGGCAGAGGAACCAGAGATTAAGTTACCAACATCCACTGGATCATAGAAAAAGCCAAGGAATTCCAGAAAAACATCTACATCTGCTTCATTGAGTACACTAAAGCCTTTCACTGTGTGGATCACAACAAACTGTGGAGAATTCTTAAAGAGACATAAATACCAGATCACCTTACCTGCCTCCTAAGAAACTTGTATGCAGGTCAACAAGCAATGATCTAACAGGTCTAAACTGGACATGGAGCAACAGATTGGCTCAAAATTGGGAAAGAAGTATGTCAATGCTGGATATTGTCACCCTGTTTATTTCACTTATATGCAGAGTATATCATGAGAAATGCCAGACTGGATGAATCACAAGCTGGAATCAAGATTGCTTGGAGAAATTCCTGGGAGAAAACCTCAGATATGAAGATGACAGCAAAGAGGAACTAAAGAGCCTCTTGATGAAGGTGAACATGGAGAGTGCAAAAGATAGCTCAAAACTCAGCATTCAAAAAATGAAGATCATGGCATTCAGTCCCATCACTCCATGGCAAATAGATGGGGAAACAATGGAAACATTGACAGATTTTGTTTTCTTGGGCTCCAAAATCACTGTGGACAGTGACTGCAGCCACTAAATTAAAAGAAGAAAAGCTGCTCCTTGGAAGAAAAGCTATGGCAAACCTAGACACTGTATTAAAAAGCAGAGACATCACTTTCCCAACAAAGATCCACCTAGTCAAAGCTATGGTTTTTCCAGTAGTCATGTATGGATGTGAGAGTTAGACCATAAAGAAGGCTTACCACTGAAGTATTAATGCTTTGAGTTGTGGTGCTGCAGAAGACTCTTGAGAGTCCCTTGGACTGCAAGGAGATCAAACCAGTTGATCTTAAAGGAAATAACCCCCAAATATTCATTGCAAGGACTGATGTTGAAGCTGAAGTTCTAACACTTTGGCCACCTGATGTGAAAAGCCGACTCACTGGAAATGACCCCGATGCTAGGAAAGATTGAGGTCAAGAGAGAAGGTGACAACAGAGGATGAGATGGTGGGATGGCATTACCAACTCAATGGACATGAGTTTGAGAAACTCTGGGAGATAGTGCAGGACAGGGAAGTCTGGCATGGCACAGTTCATGGGGTCAGAAAGAGTTGACAGGACTTAGCAACTGACCAACTCTATTTTAACTGGTTCTCCTCCCCACTCGTTCTTCCACAATGTCTTTCCTTGGAAAAAGGATGTGAAATGCCAGTCATTGTTTACTGAGCCTTAAGACAATCACAAGGAGCAATAAGAGCCAGAGAACTGCCATGGGAAGATTAACAATGTCCTTCCCATTTTCCTCTATGAGTGTTTGTGAAACTGTAACAAAAGATATTACTTTTTCACATGTCCTGAGGTCAATGACACTATGTCAAAAATCAAATGCAAATGAGCAAGACACCTCACTCAGCTTGTGGAGAGCTCTACCAGAGATGAAACCAGCATCCAAGCTTAATTTGATGCAATATTTCGAATTACCATGAGGGGATGCTCCAAATATTTAATACAATATCTGCCGAAGCACCAAGTATTCAGATGAAAGAATTTATACACAAAAAAAATCTAAAGGAAGAAGGAGGAGGAGGAGGAAGAGGATGGGAGTAAGATGAAGAAAGGAGGAAAACCTATGACCCTGAGCTCAGCATGCAATGAACTGACTCCTTACACAACTTTTCATCTTTGAGATCAACAGAGGTTTCCTTTCTTCTTGCCTCCAATGTCAACCTCCCCTTCCTGAAAGTCTCTTCTCTTACAGCATCCTTTTATCAGTCTCGGCTGAGTCTCTGCCTGCATGACTTTCTCAGTCTCCTCTGCTGCTTCATTTTATTCTGCCCCTTCAATGCTGGTGTCCCTACGACTCCATCCTCAGTACTTTTTACTTTCTTCTTTGCTTATCTTGGGTGATCGAATCCTCTCTCCCAGGTTTAACCATATACCAACAATTTCCTAAATTTTCTTTCATCTCTATCCCTGGCCTCACCCCTAAGCTGACACTCTCATTTGTACTGCATATTTTTGGCTAAAAAGCCTACAACTACTTTCTAATTAACATTGACTTATTGTCATCACTCAGCCCTGCCCTCCACCCATATTTCATAAATCAGTTAAATCATTATCAATCCCCTGCTCACTCAAGCTAAAACACTTTCTTTCAGACTCCAGATCAGATCTGTCATTAAATCTCTCAAGTTGACCTCCAGAATCATGCTCAAATCCATTCTCTCTTCTCTTTTCCCCAGGGCCATCGCCTTGTTTAGATTTTAGTCTCTTCTCCCTGAATAAATGCTACAGTCTCTTGATCTCTCCTGTTCTACACTCTCGTCCCTTCCGGCCATCGTCTATACCACTGCTCTGTATGGTAAAGGGTCACAAAGTGATGTTCCCATAGGTCCACTGTGTTCTTGGCTTAACACTTTTGCTGAATAAGACTCCAACTGCTTGATGTAGAATGCAAAGGTCCCTAGAAAGCTGACCCCAATATGTAAAACTTAACCCCTATTGCCAACCATCTAATTTGGCAGACAACACACGTAGTGAGCACACAGTAAGTATCTGCCTGATGAATGAAGGATCTTTAAACAGGATCTGACACATCTGTGATATAAACAGGTTATTTCCTCTCAGTGTGGAGAATGAGAACCTTCCTACAGTCTTGGTGGCAATGTAAGTTGGTGCGGCCACTATCGAAAACAGTATGGATGTTCCTTTAAAAAAAACAAAAATAGAACTACCATATCACCAAGCAGTCCCTCTCCTTGGCATATATCTGGGAAAAAAAAACTAATTCGAAAAGATACATGCACGCCAATGTTCACAGCAGCATTACTTACGATAGCAAAGACATGGAAGCAACCTAAGCGTTCATCAATAGATGGATGTATGTGATGCATTCAGAAAGATGTGGTACACGTATACAATGGAATATTACATATTTAGCCAAAAAAAAAGAATGAAATAATGCCATCTGCAGCAACATAGAGGGGCTTTCCAGGCGGCTCAGTGGTAAAGAATCCACCTGCCAATGCAGGAAATGCAGAAGACTGAGGTTCGATCACTGGCTTGGGAAGATCCCCTGGAGGAGGAGGTGGCAACCCACTCCAGTATTCTTGCCTGGAGAATTCCATGGGCAGAGGAGCCTGGTGGGCCACAGTCCTTGGGGTCATAAACACTTGGACACAGCTGAGCAACTAAGCACACAGGCAGATGCACCTGGAGGTTATCATACTAAGAGAAGCAAGTGAGAGAAAGACAAATATTATATGGTATCACTTATATGTGAAATCTAAAAAAATAATACAAATGAACTCACAAACATAGAAAACAAACTCACAGTTACCAAGGGGGAAAGGAGGAGAGAGGGACAAATTAGGACTATGGGATTAACAGATACACACCACTATATATAAAATAAACAACAAAGATTTACTATATAGGACAGGGACAATACTCAATACCTTGTAATAACCTATAATGGAAAAGGATCAGAAAACATACATGTGTAACTGAATCGCTCTGCTATATACCTGAAATGAAAACAATATTATAAATCAACTAGACTTCAATTGAAAAAAATGTTATTTCCTCTGTACGTGGTAAAAACAAAAATAATCTGTTTGACTTGAAACTATACACACACACCCCATGTAGATTTCCATAGTCTCTTAGGATGGATTTTAGGAAAATGCATCTGAGATCTGACCCACGGATTCTTACTTCCATCATTACCAATGTTTCTGTAAGGTTTTGGTCTGCATTCTGATGTTGCAGGGGCAGATGGGTAAGCAGGAGTTGCCAGGCTGTGCATCTGTTGTGACAAAGGACCTTACCCTGGGGCAGTCAAGACCCTGTCTTCTGCTGACCCAATGGCTCTGCCTGGCAGGGACCATCAGTTCATGTTGGGTCCACAGAAATAGTTAATTAATATATAATTTGCTGAGTCCAATGATAGCATTGTGCACAGGGTTTATTTATCCTGGATGGATGGGAGGGGCTGTTGTCACTAAGTCCATAGCCCAGTAAAGGCCAGTCCACACTAACATGCAGTCCCTGTGCCAGGGCCATTGATGCCCAAGCAATGGCTGGGCCTGGTTGCCTATGACTGGAGGCCTCACAGCTTTGGTTATTTCTATGGATTTCTAGATGAACTGTAGTAAAGCTACCCCAAACATTTTCATTCTTTTTTATTCCATCAGTTATCAAATCAATGGACATTTTCCAAATGCTGCCGTGAAACCGCCTCTGTTCTAGTGGATGCACATGTAAAGTTTGCATTTCAAGCAGCTTATGGTTGTGTCCGGGGTGGCAGAGATGGACAGTTAATAGAGAATGGGTAAAGTCCAGTGACAGAGTCATGCACCAAAATTATGTCCATATGAGATGAATACATCCCCTAACCTGGGGCCTTCTTAGAGAAAGTGCCAGCTGAAAAGGGATCTGAGTGGATGAGTAAGAAGTGGCTAGAAAAAGGGAGGAGGAAATGGGAGAGAACGTGGAGGTCATAAGCAGTGTGGTGCATGCAAGTGATTGCAAGTGACTGAGTGTTGATGCAGCGTCAGGTACGAGAGGAGGAACAGTTGTGGAGGATATCTCGAAGAATTATTAACATCATCGGTCCAGTGGTTAAGATTCCGTGCTTCCGCAGCAGGGACGTGAGTTCGATCCCTGGTTTGGGAACTAACATACCACATGCTGTTGGGGCCACTAAACCCACGCGTCACAGCTATTGAGCCCCTGAGTCACAACTAGAGAAGCCCGTGCACCACAGTGAAGATCCTGCATGCCAAAACTGAGACCTAATGCAGCCAACAACATAAATAAGTATTAAAAATAAAGTGCATATGAACATCTACATCAAGGAAGAATTTAAAATTATCTGTCACAAAAATCAATCAATAAAAATGAAATGGCAGTGATATCATGATTATAAATATGAAAAGCATGAGAGAGGTTGGGTTTTAAATCATTATGGTCAGGCATCCAGATCGTATGCTGCTGCTGCATCACTTTAGTTGTGTCTAACTCTAGTGACACCGTGGACTGCAGCCCACCAGCATCTCCGTCCATGGGATTCTCCAGGCGAAAGTACTGGAGTGGGGTGCCATTGCCTTCTCCGATAAAAAGAGCTACATAGTAATAAATCATAACAAGGTAATAAAGCAGAAATCATAACAATGCAAATAATGTTATGGGTTGTCGTGATGGTCTAAGGTCAGCATCCATATGAGGTAGGCATTGTCTACCAATTCAGTCTCAAAGAGGTTAAGTAATTTCTCAAAACCACGCAAGCAGTAGATGGTAGCATTCAACATCTGTTCTGACTGCAAAGCCTAAACCTCAGACCCATTGTGCTATGCGTTCTCCTCTGAATTCAAAAACCTAGATTTTTTTATACCCTATATAGTAACCATCAATCCAGGAGAAGAGGGTGGCTCATGATCTCTTGGGATTAGCAACTTCTCTTCTCTTAGGTCCCCTTCCGTATCTCTTTCTGAGTCCCTGGGGAGTTATTCTATTCTGCTCACTCCTCAGTTTTGTCTCTGTAAGTTCTGTACTCTATAGCCACTGAGAAAAAGCATCCACGATGCTCGCTCCCTCCTGCCCCCGGAGTCTATTTCTCATCACTATTCAGGACTCCAGAAGTCCATGACTTTGGTGTGTGGCTTCAAAGAAAGTCCCAAAGTTATTCAAGAAATGGTTTTTCTGGGTTCACTTCAGAGCTGTCCTTTAAATAGAAACCTAGGGTTTTTCTCAACAAGCCCTGAGGCATCTCTCCTCTGGGACTGTTTTAAAAGTGTCTTGACTTTTCCTCACATTGAGGGATGTTGGAAAATTCCAAAGTCAAAGTCGTTTTTAAAACCTTTCCCATTGATTTTAAAGAACTACCAGGTTGAGAAGCATTGTGGAAAAATGCTACTTTTCTACTACTAATAAAGATGTTTCATAATAAAGATGATAACACTAACAGTAGTATGTATTGACAGTTTACCTAATGCTGCTCACAATGCTAAGTTCATGGTTACACAATTTGTGGTGGTAAGACTAGGATGGGAAGGCAGGTCTGAGCAGCTTCAAGGTATGTAAACACATATATGCCTTGTGTTCATTTTATATTTAATGGGCCATCCGTATAGTATGGGCTTCCCTTGTGGCTCAGCTGGTAAAGAATCTGCCCACAATGTGGGAGAACTGGGTTCAATCCCTGGGTTGGGAAGATCCCCTGAAGAAGGGAACAGCTACCCACTCCAGCTTTCTGGCCTGGAGAATTCCATGGGCTGTATAGTCCATGTGGTGGCAGCAAGTCAGACACGACTGAGTGACTTTCACTTTCACTATATAGAATACATAAAAATTAGCACACTGCTGGGCTTTACCTTCTTTACATTCCATGATAATGTACAGTTATCTGAGCAATGGCCACTTGAGTTTGTGACCTTGACTTTGTATTCTATAACGTGTCATAGTGGGTGCATGCTAAGTCGTTTCACTCATGTCTGACTCTTTGAGACCCCATGGACTATAGACCACCAGGTTCCTCTGTCCATGGGATTCTCCAGGCAAGAATACTGGAGTGGGTTGCCATTCCCTCCTCCAGGGAATCTTCTTGACCCAGGGCTCGAACGCACGTCTCTTATGTCTCCTGCTTTGGCAGGGGGTTCTTTAACTAGCACCCCCCTGGGAAGCCCATGGCTAAAAGCATGCATGAGTGAGCTCTGGGCCTGGACAGCCTTGGCCCAAATACTGGCCCTACCTTTAACCAGCTGAACAGCTGATTCTACTAGTTACCCTTTACCTAATGTCTCTGTTCCTCAGTTTTCTCATCAGTTAAATGGGAAGAAGAATAATAATAGCACCTTACAGAGTTCATTAAATTACTACACGTGAATAGTGCTTAGAACAGAGTCTGGCATGTTGTAAGAGCTATACACATTTTGGTTTTTTTCATTATTATATTCATTGGAAGGACCAATGCTGAAGATGAATATCCAATACTTTGGCAACCTGATGTGAAGAGCTGACTCCTTGGAAAAGGCCCTGATGCTGGGAAAGACTGAAGGCAGGAGGAAAAGGGGATGACAGAGGATGAGATAGTTGGATGGCATCACTGACTCAATGGACACGAGTTTGAGCAAGCTCCAGGAGATGGTGAAGGCCAGAGGAGCCTAGTGTGCTATAGACCATGGGATTGTAAAGAGTTGGACATGACTCAGCAACTGAACAACAACAACATCATTATATATACCTAACTGAGGCAGTGCTCAATGGTGGGGATTCCAGGAATCATGGAGGCCTGCTGAGGAGACACTTTGGATGGCTAGCTCTTTGCCACATTTTTAGGATCACGCTACATTTGTGGTTATTGGGTTCTGAAGTTTTAGCTCACACAGTGAGTGACGTGTCTTAGCAGTTCTCAGAGGGATGGGGGTTGGTGTTACTTTCTAACAAGAATTTTGGAATGTGTGTGTAATGCATTTTTACCTGTCCCAAGGAAAGGGGAAGCCCTTCTCATGGATAGTGGCTGAAAACCACAATCATTTCACACTGCCCACAAGAGAGGGCGGCCCCCCAAATGGCAGCAACATTCTATGGAGGAACATTGAGGAAGCAGGACACAGTCCAGGGTGATGGTATATAAAAGGTTTTATCATAAAGTCAGAGAGAAAAGGACAACAGGAAGTTTCCTTTAAACTAGAAAACGGAAGCAGACAGAGGCTATTTGTAGAGTACATGTGGCAGCCAGTGGAATTCAGGGGTTGAGTGTGAAGATCCCCCCACACAATATTTAGTCTAGCAGTTCAGGCCCAAGGCTGCAGGCAGGACACACTTAAAAAAACACTCTGGTATAATTATTGTTGTGTCAGAATACATAAGCTTATGAACAAGGAATAAAAATAAAAAAGTAAAACAAACATGGATTTTTAAAATGTTGCTATAATAGTAACTGTATGATTTTTCTTTCAAGATTAAAAATACGGTGAAAGATCCATAAATGAAAAATTGACAAACATGTAATGCCATTCTAACCACAGTGATGAGGATGAAGCTGGTGTGAAAAACAGTCTTGGACTGGAGAGCAAGCAAAGAAAGGAGATAAATGACAAGCAAAAATATGGCCTCAGCTTCCTCCTTTTTAAGAAAAGAAACATGTTTTTAGAAGTATTAGCACAAACTGATTTTATATCTTTGACGTGTCCTTCTAATTTATATAATGCACTTTTACCTTTTCATGTCGAGATCTCTAAGAGTTTACCACTCCAGTATTCTTGCCTGAAGAATCCTAGGGATGGAGGAGCCTGGCAAGCTATAGTCCATAGTGTCACAAAGAATCGGACACGACTGAACAACTAACACTTTATGATAAAGATAAAACAAAAGTACACACTCAAAAATGCAACACTTCTAAAATCTATGTCTTTGACTTGCATTGTTCCTTCAGTGGTGATATTTACCTGTATGTTATTCTCTCTGAAACTCTAGACATCTGGCTTTGACCTGTCTGCACTTTTAATTGGAATGAATATGAAACTCTCTTTTCAAACATCTCAGGAGTTTTCCTACTTCCTATTCGAAGTGACATTTTCTTCCCCTGGTGGTAACTTATTATTCTGCTGTTTGCTATACTTTCACCCACTGTCCTTGTGCTTCACTTTTTACAAAAGCACTTTTTTCTTTCCCTGAACCACACAGTATACGGATGCATTTTACAATTTATCTTTTTTTCCTACAGAACAATTTTTGTTTCAGATCTCAGGAGCATCTTAGATCTAAGAGAGGATGATCACAAAAACTTGATTATTTCCCATCCGTTCTCTTATTATATCATCCACAAAGTACAAGAAAGCACAGAACATGCCTCCATTTATCCTTCCTGTTTATCAATTTCAGATTTTGTCAGTAAAATAAAAGTATGATATTCATGTTTATTTTTTATTCTGTTTTCCATTTAAGATGCCTCTATTATAAAAATGATCTGTCATTTATGTGTCAGTCTTAGCTCACAGAAGTTAGTATCCCAAGTACAAATTAGGTTCTGAAAACTATTTAATATACATATTTTTCTAATATTTCCTTGATCTCCTTTATTTGAGTCTGTCTCTCTGCCCTCATTCTTAGAATGTTATTCCTCTTTTCCTCAACCGCCAGCCTGCGTTATGTTACATTGGCCAAAAAGTTTGTTTGGGTTTTTCCATAAGGTGTTATGGAAAACAAAATTTTTGGCCAACTCAGTATTTCATGGGAGTCACGATTGTTTCTTTTTTTACTGCTGAACTCCTCTTTCCCATCTTCTTTCTCTTTCAGACTCTCTAAGTTCTAAAGTATATATCTCTCAGGAGTTCCCTTCACACAATAAGGCAAGTACCCTTATCTCCCAGAAATATGATTTTTCCCCCCAAAGGAAGCTCAATAGATGAAAGTATACAAGGAAGGGGAATAAGCACTGTTCTGTTGGGAGAACTGTCTCCTGGGCTCTGTGGCTGTGACGGGAGAGCTGCTGTGCCCTCAAGAGCTATGAAATCAATGAAAATAACAGCTCGAGATATTCTTTCTCGAGGTAACTTGAGTCAGCCCACAGGTCTCATTCATCCCATCACCAGGCAAAGGATATGGTCTTGTCACTGTCCTTGGCAAGAGGTCCAAAAGATACTGGAGTGCGCGCGTGTGTGTGTGTGTGTGTGCGCGCACGTGTGTATGGGCATGTATTTAAGCCCATCCCTGCTCTCATCCCAGTCCTGGCAAGAAACCTGTGCTCTCATGGTGCTCATCTCCATGTTTATTTCTCCACATGATGGATACTCAGTATTTTTAACCAGCTGTTTCCTCCCCACATGAATATTTCCTGCGCTGACTTTTCCCTCTGCCCGGGAGATCTTTAATAGTTTCCTCTGATTGCTCTTGTATCTCTCCTATGTTTCCCCAGTCAAAGCTGCCTCTGTATTTGCAGTCAAACCACACATATCTTTCCATCCTAAAGTAACAGCGCACTCCCTCCCCTCTCCTTTCCCTTTGTCTTGGTGGACTGATTCATTTCAGAATTCCTGTGATTGCTTTACAGTGTCAGAGAACATAGAATATTATTCATGAAACAAGAAACAGGGACAGACAGATATATGTAAAAAAATTAATTACCCCAAATGTTTTATGTAGAGAGAGGGTACGATGGCTTTTGAATTACTATAGAAACAAACAGGAGCTATACAACATGTGAGGTTTTCTAACCATCTTTCACCAGCAAAGATACATGTTTGTACTCTATGCTTCCATGATAATAGTTGCAAAAAATGTGCAGACTCAACTTTTCTAAATTCCATCTGAATAAGGTAGACAATCTGCTACCCTGACACTTCCCTCTGTGTTTCCATATATCTATTTCTCAGTGACAACATGCCATGAAACAAGACGTGGTTATAAAATTTCAAGCCTCTTAACTTGATAGTGGGATACAGCAGCAAAATGCTTCTTCAAATTGGTCTTAATCAGAGCTTCCCAGGTGGCTCAGTGGTAAAGAATCTGCCTGCCAATGCAGAAGATTCAGGTTCAATCCCTGGGTTAGGAAGATCCCTTGGAGAAGGAAATGGCAACCTACTCCAGTATTCTCATCTGGGAAATTCCACAGACAGAGGAGCCTGGAGGATTACAGTCCACGGGGTCACACAAGAGTCAGACACGACTTGGCGACTAAACAACAATAACAAGCCTAACCGGAAACTGTGAGCCATAAACTATAATGATAATAATTAATATCTATGGAACGCGTGTCCTGTCCCAGGCATTCTTCCAGATAACTGACTTCTTTTGTTTCATTTTATCCTAATCCTAAATTCAGGAAGGTGTTATTCCAGAGTAGAACTTGCTGTGAGTTGGAGTGATTTGCTCAACTTCACAAAGAGAAACCCCTTTGATTGGACCTGATCGTACTTCATGCTCTTTTCTTAAGCACTACTGTCTACAGTGATTTATATTGATCAGTTAAAAGGTTTGCTTGTATTCTTTAGCATTATTTTTTTCTCCTTTTAAATCTATGTGAGTTTTCATAGGGCCCTGAGACAGCATCAACTGGGGGAATCCATCACAAACAAGGCACTAGAAGATGAGCCTCTGGGGTCAGGCAGTCCCGGAAGAGGGCACAGGCTCAATCTCACCATGGTGTACGAGATGCTTGTGAACTTCCAGGATGCAACAAAAGACAAAGTGAAATAGGTTTAAGGAGAGGAGAATAACAATTACTGATGTGGTTGTCAACTGTTTGTGTTCCCCCAAAGCATCTGCAGGAGCTTGTTAAACCACATGTGTTCCTATCTACCCCAAGGCATGTGGTTTCAGAGTCTTTAAGGTAGAGTCTAGGATTCCAAAATTTAACATGCCGAGTAGCTACATGAAAGGGGCAGATGAGTACAAGGTTTCTTTGGGGATGATGAAACATACTTTTTCCTTTTCTAATTACTTTTATTTTTGATTTGTATTTTAAATTAATTTTTATTAGAGCATAGTTTATTCATAATATGTTAGTTTCAGATTTACAAGAAAGTGAATCAGCTGTACATATGTATATACCCACTCTTTTTTAGATTCTTTACGCAAAGAAGTCATTACAGAATATTGAGAAGAGTTCCCTGTGCTACACAGTAGCTCCTTATTTTTAGTTAGTAGTAGTGTAGATGAATCTCCCAATTCATCCCCCTGCTTTGCCCCTTGGTAACCATAAATTTGTTTTCTACATCTACAAGTCTATTTCTGTTTTATAAATAAGTTCATTTGTACCATTTTTTAGAATGCAAATGGGGCCCCAAAGAAAGCAGGAGTAGCAATACTTATATCAGACAAATAGACTTTGAAATAAAGACTGTGATAAGAGACAAAGAAGGACACTACATAATGATCAAAGGATCAATTCAAGAAGAAGATACAACAATTATAAATATATATGCACCCAACATAGGAGCACCTCAATATGTAAGGCAAATGCTAACAAGTATGAAAGGGGAAATTAATAGTAACCCAGTAATAGTGGGGCACTTTAATATCCCACTCACACCTATGGATAGATCAACCAAACAGAAAACTAGCAATGAAATAAAAGCTCTAAATGATACAATGGACCAGTTAGACCTAATTGATATCTATAGGGCATTTCACCCAAAAACAACAGAATTCACCTTTTTCTCAAGTGCACATGGAACATTCTCTAGGACCAATCACATACTGGGCCATAAATCTAGCCTTGGAAAATTCAAAAAACTTGAAATCATTTCAAGCATCTTTTCCAAATACAGTGCAGTAAGATTAGATGTCAACCCATGGACTGCAAGGAGATCCAGCCAGTCCATTCTAAAGGAGATCAGTCCTGGGTGTTCTTTGGAAGGACTGATGGTAAAGCTGAAACTCTAGTACTTTGGCCACTCATGCAAAGAGCTGCCTCATTGGAAAAGACTCTGATGCTGGGAGGGACTGGGGGCAGGAGGAAAAGGGGACGACAGAGGATGAGATGGCTGAATGGCATCACCGATTCGATGGACGTGAGTTTGAGTGAACTCTGGGAGTTGGTGATGGACAGGGAGGCCTGGCGTGCTTCAATTCATGGGGTCGCAAAGAGTCAGACATGACTGAGCGACTGAACTGAACTGAACAGGGAAAAAACTATTACAAATACAAACATACGGAGGCTAAACAACACGCTTCTGAATAACCAACAAATCATGGAAGAAATAAAAAAGGAAATAAAAATATGTGTAGAAACATGAACATGAAACATGACAACCCCAAACCTATGAAATTCAATAAAAGCAGTGCTAAGAGGGAGATTCATAGCAATACAAGCCTACCTCAACAAGAGAAACATCAAATAAACAACCTAACTTTACATCTAAAGCAACTAGAAAAAGAAGAAAAGAAGATCCCCAAAGTTAGTAAAAAGAAAGAAATCATAAAAATCAGAGCAGAAATAACTGAAAAAGAAATGGAGGCTATAGCAAAAATCAACAAAACTAAAAGCTGGTTCTTTGAGAAGACAAACAGACAAACAATTAGCCAGACTCATTAAGAAAAAAAAGGGAGAAGAATAAAACAAAAAATTAGAAATGAAAATGGAGAAATCACAACAAACAACACAGAAATACAAAAGATCATAAGAGACTACTATCAGCAATTATATGCCAATAAAACGGACAACTTGGAAGAAATGGACAAATTCTTAGAAAAGTATAACCTCCCAAAGGTGAACCAGGAAGTAATAGAAAATCTTACCAGACCCATCAAAAACATGGAAATTGAAGCTGTAATCAAAAATCTTCCAACAAACAAAAGCCTAGGACCAGATGGCTTCACAGGTAAATTTTACCAAAAATTTAGAGAAGAGCTAACATCTATCCTACTCAAACTCTTCCAGAAAATTGCAGAGGAAGGCAAACTCCCAAACTCACTCTATGAAGCCACCATCACCCTAATACTAAAATCAGACAAAGATGCCACAAAAAAAGAAACCTACAGGCCAATATCACTGATGAACATAGATGCAAAAATCTTCAACAAAATTCTAGCAAACAGAATCCAACAACATATTTAAAAGATCCACATAAGAGTGATACCATATGATACTTGTCTTTCTCTGTCTGACTTACTTCATTTAGTGTGACAATTTCTAGGCCCATTCATATCACTGCAAATGGCATTATTTCCTTCTTTTTACGGCTCAGTAATATTCCATTGTCTATATGAACCACAGCATCATTATCCATTCCTCTGATGATGGACATTTAGGTTGGTTCCATGTCCTGGCTATTGTAAATAGTGCTGCAAGAAGCACTTGGGTACATGTATCTTTGAATTATAATTTTCTCAGATATATGCCAAGGAATGGGATTGCTGGATCATATGGTAGTTCTATTTTTAGGTTTTTAAGGAATCTACATACTGTTCTCCATAGTGGCTGTATAAATTTATATTCCCACCAACAGTGTTGAAGGTTTTTCCACAGTCTCTCCAGTTGTTTACTGACTGCAGACTTTTTGAGGATGGCCATTCTAACTGGTGTGACGTGATACCTCACTGTAGTTTTTATTTGCATTTCTCTAATAATTAGCAAAGTTGATCATAGTTTCCTGAAATAGTGCATGTATAAAATATTCATGCAATATTTTAAATTAGGTTACCATGATTATTGCAAATCTCTGTAAACATACTAAAAACATTAAACTGTATCCTTTAAAAGGGTGAACCTTCTTACACATAAATTGCATCTCATGAAAGCTTTTGAAAAACAAAACTCACATGCAGAACTGACCACACAGATACAGCATTCCAGGCAAGCCCCTCTGACTACAGCTCACAGACGCCCACGAAGAACAGGGTTAGAATGGATTAATTCTCTGAGCTGGAAGAGGTGTGGTTTTTTCATTCATTTCAGAAAAGTAAAGTAGTTTATGACAAAGACAGAGAACATATTTAGAAAATGAACTTAGAAAAACATAGAAAATAAATTTACCATGACCAAAGGAGAAAGGGAGGGAGAAGAATAAATTAGGAGTTTGGAATTAATAACAAACTACTATATATAAAGCAGACATACAACAAAGAATTACTGTATAGTACAGGGAACTATATGCAATTTTATAATAACCTATAAGGAAAAGGAGTCTGCAAAAGAAAAAAATATATTCACAGACACACATATACATGTACAATTGAGTCACTTTGCTGTACACCTGAAACTATCACATATTGTAAGCAACTATACTTCAATTAAAAAAAAAATTAGTTCATGACAAAGATAGAAATCTCCAAAGGAAACAGGGTCTCTATTCTCTTTTTGCTCCTTTTAATTCTTTGTTCCTTCTTTCCACTTTTTTATCTGGAGAGGAGTGGAATAAATGAGCACGTTTTAGTATCTTGTCTACTGGCTTTTTTAGCTATGCCTATTTTTATTATTTTTATAATCAGCCCTCTAGGGATTACAACTTATCATGATCAACCTTGAATTCATATTACATATAATATAAAAAATTTTAATTGACTTTTTAAAAATTTAAGAGAGAAGATAATCTTTTATATTAACCCTTTATTCTTCCCTGTATCAAGGTTATTTACTCCTTATTGTAGATATAAATATCCATCTGGCATCATTTCATTTCAGTCTGAAAAATTCTCTTTAGCATATTGATAGTGTGAATCTGCCAACAATTATTTCTCTTATCTTTTGTTTATCTGAAAATATTTTTATATAACCATTATTTTAGTGATTTCTTTTTTTTCATAAAATTTGTTGTTGTTTAATCTCTGTCATGTCTGACTCTTTTGCAACCCCAGGGACTGTAGCCCCCCAAGCTCCTCTGTCCATGGGATTTCCCAGGCAAGAACACTGGACTGGGTTGCCATTTCCTTCTCCAATACAGAATTTTAGATAGACAGTATTATATAGTTTTTGTGTTTCAGCACCTCAAAGGTTTTTTTTTTTTCCCACCTCCATTGTTTCTTACAATGTCATATTTATTATTATTCCCTGCAGGTATTGATCTTTCTTTTTTTCTGGCTCCAAGATCACACTGTCTTTTTTCACTTCCCATCCCAGCTCCCAGCCTCTGCTTACTCGGCAAAACTCCCAGAGAGGGAATTACTAGATACAGAGGACTAGTGTTTGGAATGATGTTAAATTAAAATATAACATGCTAGTTATGGACTAGTTAACCAGCATGGACTAGTTTCTCCTAGTCCCAGCAAAGACAGACCCTCTTTGGCTGACTCCTTTATGCTTCCTGACTAGCCACAGAAACTCATCTCATGTCTACCAGCTTCTCTGGTATTATATCTTTAACATTTCTTTGTGCTCACAATTCTTTCATGTCTTAAAATTTTTTTAATTGTTTTTGTTTGTATGTTGGCCTGGTGATTTCTGAGTTTTATTACATGAATGAAGATCTTGCTTATCCTTTTGCATCCAAACTGGAAATGGAACTCCTCTCTGTTTCATGGAGCTGAAAATCTGACTAAAGGGATACAATAGGATTGGGTAGGGAATGCCAGGCAATAAGTGAATGATAAGAATAGTCAGTCCCCCAAGAGTTCAGAGGAAGTAGGGTTGCCAGATACAGTACAGGACAGCCAGTTAAACTTGAACTTCATATATGCAAGATTTAAATTTTTAGTACAAGTATAGCCCAAATATTGCATATTCCATTATTAGACTGAAAAATATCCCTTGTTTATCTGAAACTCAAATTTAACTGGACATCCTATATTTTTCATAATTTGTCCTTAGGAGGGAAGAGCCCCCAGTAGAAGAAAAAAAGGCTCTGGAAGCAAGTAAAAATTGAGTCAGGCTGTTAAGAAGGGCTGAAATGATAAAAAATTGCCATGTAGCACATGTACAGATAAACAGTGGAAGAAATAATCAGAGAAATGTGCTAGGTTCAAAACCCCTGATGATTCTGAATGCCAATCTCAAAAGAAAGGACCCTATTTTGCTGGCAAAGATGAATAAAAAAAGATTCTCTGTATGTCTCTTATTGTTGACCTCTTCAAAGGTAACAGTAGTAATAAGAATCAATTTTACGGTATAGGTCTTCCATAGCAAAGCCCTTTTCAGATTTTATAGGGCTTTTTGCTTCAATAAGATCCCATTTTCCTTTTAATGCTTTTCCTCAGGTTTTTTTTTACAGCCTTCATTTGTTCAGGTATTAGAAATGATGACGGCTCTACCTTCAGAAATGTGAAATAAATAAGGCTTTCTATGTCTGCCAAATAAATGAAAATCTAGATGGTGTAGAAATTGACAAATGCCAAACAATGGACTTGTAACCATGTTTATTCGAAGCATCTTGCTGTACTTGAGCGCACAATTGCAAATCATCCTTTCAAGCTCTTCAGAATCTCAGACCTGCCAAGAACTAATTAACTGCTCTGACGGTGGGAAGATGTGGCAACATAAGGAAGAGTTTCTGAATGACTGTAAGGTATTTAATTTGAATAAAAGGAGAATTTAAAAGCAGCAGTGAGTAAGAGTGGTAGCAGATAGAGAATGCCTGTATTAAAGATTCTTGTCTGGCTTCAAAAGTGTCCCCTGGAAATTTATATCAGGATGAATGCTTTAAAGTGTGAGCCAGCCCTCCCTAGCAGACAGCCAGTGACAGAAGAAGACAGTGACTTTGTGTTGGTGCAGCTTTTATTTTCTTGGACTCTAAAGTCACTGCAGACAGTGACGGCAGCCATGAAATTAAAAGACATTTGCTCCTTGGAAGAAAAGCTATGACAAATCTAGACAGTGTATTAAAAAGCAGAGACATCACTTTGCCAACAAAGGTCTGCATAGTCAATGTTATAGTTTTTCCAGTAGTCGTGTTCGGATGTGAGAGCTGGACCATAAAGAAGACTGAGAGCCAAAAGATTGCTGCTTTTGGACTGTGGTGTTAGAGAAGACTCTTGAGAGTCCCTTGGACAGCAAAAAGATCAAACCAGTCAATCCTAAAGGAAATCAATCCTGAATACTCTTTGGAAAGACTGATGCTGAAGTTGAAGCTCCAATATTTGGCCACCTGATGCAAAGAGCCCACTGGTTGGAAAAGACCCTGATGCTGGGAAAGATTGAGGGCAGGATGAGAAGGGGGTGGCAGAGGATAGAATGGTTAGATAGCATCACTGACTCCATGGACATGAATTTGAGTGTACATATCAAGGATTTTTTTTTTACCAGTAACTTGAATGTTTTATGATACATGAGAGAATTTCTTTCCTAAATAGTATCCTGAAACTTCTTATAAAACTTAATTTTAACAGAACTTATAAGGTATAAGAAAAATAAAACATCTACATAATTATCACCAAGACTGAACAGATGTTAACATATTGCAATTTGCTCTAGATCATTTTTTTTAAGAAATATGATGTTACAGACATTGCTAAAATGTTACTTTCATCCTGTACTGCCTTTCTCTCTAGAAATATCTTCTAGAAGTTGATGTGCTCCTATGCATGTTTTTGAATTTCTACAATATAAATAAATTCATCAATAAATAATATGTGTGTTTTTAAGATTTATGTAATTGAAATCCAACTGCACATATTTTTAATAGCTTGTTTTTCTCCCACTTTTTATAGATGTCTATCTAAGGGAAGCTAAATGAGCTCAAGGAGATATGTATGAGGATTTTCACTTAATCACTGTATGCTAGTAAAACAAAAAATGAAAACAACGCAATTGTTCCTCTCCTGTGCAACGTTTACATAAATGTGATTTATGAAATGGGATGCCATCAAAGATATCCAAGAGTTAAAGTGGATCCATAAGATCTACACCACTTTATGGAACTTAAGTTCTATTTTTTCATTTCTCAAAATGCATTTAGGCCAAGCAAAACAATGAACATAAAGTGAGTTTTTACAATAGTAGGATTTTGTCTGCTTCTGCTTAAGATTGAGCCCTTGGTAATATAAAATATTGAAGGACTTAGTACATAAAAATTCTTAGTGTTATCACTGATGAGGGGAAACAAAAACTGTTTCAGTATTTTCTTTATCTAATGTGTGTGCTCGTTCGCTCAGTCGTGTCTGACTCTTTGCGACCCCATGGACGGTAGCCTGCCAGGCTCCTATGTCCATGGAATTTTCCAGAAAAGAATACTGGAGTGGGGTGCCATTTTCCTCTCCAGGTGACCTTCCCTACCCAGAGATCAAATCCATGACTCCTGCATTAGCAGGTAGGTTCTTTGCCACTAGAGCCACCTGGGAAGCCCTTAAACCTCTGCTCTATCTGCAGCTCATGGGTTTAAGCCTACGATGCAGAGAGCAGAAAGATGCAGGATTTTGACACTAAATTAAATCAATATGTTACCAAATTCTCATTCAGTTCTTGTCGCTGACTCCACTATAAGCTCAGGATAAAGTAAGTCTCTCTCTCATTCTTAGTAAATCAGTTGCATTCACTGTACTTGTGTATAGCAATTAGATCAGTGATGCTGTTCAGAGGACTGGTCTTTGTTGCTATCTGGTCTGATCAAGTTAGTTCCAAAAAGACTTCAGATGACTCATTCGTATGCAGACCAGAATTTCCAAACTGGCAGCTCTAACGACCACAACATTGGAACTGCCATATATAGATGACAGTAAATTACTTTTGATATTACCTCCAGCCTATTAAAGCTACAGTGGTACGAGAATAATGCATATGTGCATATTGCTACCGTCAGTAGGTACCCAATCAATAAAACAATATTGCTCCATATTTCAGCAGAGCAGAGGCTTGATAAGGTAATGGTAGCCTGAAATATGTTAACAAATATATTTAGTAAAACCTCTATTAATGAAGATGAGACTGCTATGAACTGGGAGAGCCACAAGGCATGCTGGGACCTATGCAGCTCAGAGCTGGAATTCTGCTGCAAACTTTCTTGTGGCTGAATCTAGAAAGGAAGTGGAGTGTGAGTCAGATAGTAAGTACTGAGCCATCTGATTGAGTTGATGAGGCAAGATATCTGTGACCTGCTAGAATAGGTCAGGTCGTCCTGTTGGCTCTTCATGTGCACAGCAATCTTCCTTAGTGAGCTTATGACAACAGTAGACTTGCAACTCTTTGTAAAATTAGGTGATTAAGGTTTCTTTCTCCTGCCAGATGCTTAGTTGGATAGAAAGGATTGTGCCTCTCTTGTCTTTTACATAACCCCAGTGCCAAGCAGCGGTTCCCTGAACACATAATAATATAGTCATAAAAAACAGTTAAAGGGGTCTGAGGGGAAGGGGCCCACTGTAGAAAAGGCAGGTCTTCTTTGTGCCTGCATTCCACCTCTGAGCAGTCCAGCAGAAGCTGTGAGTCAGTGATTCCAGGGGAGCCCCAGACTGCAGTTCAGAAAATAGGTCTGGCTTCAGGCCATTTGGTTCATGTTCAATGGTAGTATTTATAAGCTGTGTGACTTTGAGCAAGTGACTTAGCTTTCTTAAGTCTCCACTTCCCCATCTGCAAGATGGATGTGGGTTTTATACATTGCTTTTAAGAATGAGATAATCCAGGATAGCACCTGCTCAAAACATGATTTCTATTATTACCATTATTATTTAAGATGAGAATTCACTGGAAAGGAATGAGGACTGATAGGAAATAAGAGGGCATGACACAACGTCCAGTCATTGGTACTGGTTTAGGATGACACTCCAGACTCAGGGACGTGAAGTCTCAGATGGAATCACTAGCATATTTCAGAAAGTAACCCAGATTTATGGTCAAGACTTATACAGAGGTGATGGACCGGGAGAGAATGATGACATTCTAGGTCTTGATGGCTTGAGAATAAGCAACAGAACCCTGGGTTGGATGAGAATAAGTTTGATTACTGGGAAGAATGTAGAAACCCAACAGATATACACTAGATTTTGGGATTAGGGCTGCCTTTTGTCAAATTAATGATTCAATTTTGAGACACTGGCAAAGAGAGAGAAAACAAGTCAGGAGCTGACAAATTCATTCTGGTGGTGCCAATTACTATAGGAAAGGTTATTTAGAGACATAAATATAACATTTAAGCAGAACTGAACTTTGAAGAACATTGGAAAGGGGAATGACCATATGTTTATTATCCATTTATTTAAATTAAATCACAACAAAGTAGAATCAGTGTGGATAAACACAGACATACCTCAAAGATATTATAGGTTTGGTTCCAGACCACCACAATAGAGCAAATATTCCAATAAAATGAGTCACACTTCTTTTTTTGGTTTCCCAGGGAATATAAAAGTTATATTTATACTATGCTGTATTCTTATATGTGCAATGGCATTATATCTAAAAAACACAATGTGTATACCTTAATCAGTTCAGTCACTCAGTCGTGTCCAACTCTTTGCAACCCCATGAATCACAGCATGCCAGACCTCCCTGTCCATCACCAACTCCTGGAGTTCACCCAGACTCACGTCCATCAGGTCAGTGATGCCATCCAGCCATCTCATCCTCTGTTGTCCCCTTCTCCTCCTGCCCCCATTCCCTCCCAGGATAAGTCTTTTCCAATGAGTCAACTCTTCACATGAGGTGGCCAAAGTACTGGAGTTTCAGCTTTAGCATCAGTCCTTCCAAAGAACACCCAGGGCTGATCTCCTTCAGAATGGACTGCTTGGATCTCGTTGCTGTCCAAGGGACTCTCAAGAGTCTTCTCCAACACCACAGTTCAAAAGCATCAATTCTTCAGTGCTCAGCCTTCTTCACAGTCTAACTCTCACATCCATACATGACCACAGGAAAAACCATAGCCTTGACTAGACGGACCTTTGTTGGCAAAGTAATGTCTCTGCTTTTGCATATGCTATCTAGGTTGGACATAACTTTCCTTATCCCTTAATATGAGCCATCATATGAGCTTCAGTGAGTCAGACAGCTTTTGCTGGTGGAGGAAGACCTTGCCTCGATGCTGATGGCTGCTGACTGGTCAGGTGGTGGTTGTTGATGGCTGTAGCAATTGATGGTTGTAGCGATTTCTTGAAATAAGACAGTGATGTTTGTGGAGCCCCAAAACAATTAGAATAGCAACATCAAAGATCACTGATCATGCACCATCATAATAAATACAATAATAATTAAAAACTTTGGACTATTATGAGAATCACCAAAATTTGATACAGAGATACAAAGTGAGGAGATACTGTTGGCAAAATAGAGCTGATAGACTTGTTTGATAAAGGATTGCCACAAATATTAAGTTGTAAAAAATGTAATATCTGCTGGCACTTCCAAATTATGTGTTCTTGACCAACCTAAAAGTGTAATTGCTGTGTTCTCTGGTGACCCAACATGTGGCCTCAAGACTCTCAGTATAGAGCACCGGCCTCTCCCAACAAATGTGGTTTGGCAAAAAAGAGAGAACGAACCTATTTGCCTTCCCTGATCTACATTAACCCCTCAGCACTGAAATGAGAAAACTGGAGGCCAACGAGTTGAAACCACTTTCTTCTTAAAATCCCAAAGTCCACTACTGCACCTTTCCTGGTTAGTATATTTCACATATATAGAGTCTATTCATGATCCTCATTCCTATTTCTAGTCAATTAACCTTATTTTGGGGCTTCCCAGGCAGCTCAAATGAATCCGCCTGCAAATGCAGAAGACACAGGTTTGGTCCCCGGGTTGAGAAGATCCCCTGGGGAAGGGAATGGCAACACACTCCAGTATCGTCACCTGGGAAATCCCATGGACAGAGGAGCCTGGCAGGCTGCAGTCCATGGAGTCACAAAGAGTCGGACATCTTTTTTTTTTTTTTTTAGAGTCGGACATCTTATTTTTACACAGAAAACCTTGTTTTTATATAAAATAAACTTAGGCAAGGTATCAGATATTAAATTAAATAATTAGTTAGATGATCTTTCCAGAAATCAGACGACTAGTTGTTCATAGAGCCAGTACGCTGGGAAAATACTAAGTGCCTGAGGCTGAATCCACTGACCATGTAAGAAAAGGCAAATGGGGGCAAATATAGAGTAAACTCAAAAATAAAAGCTCCTTTCAATGAAGGAAACATAATATTTGTGCATTACAGGTACTCTCCCTGATGTAAACAAAGTCATGAAAATAAAAGGACATAAACACAACCTACTTTAGCAGCTTTTAAGAGAGATCCAGAGCATCCAAATAATCTGCCCTCAAAGTCCTGTAAATTCTAAACAGTAAAAATAATAGTTAACGGGGACTTCCCTGGCAG
>NW_011489489.1:679159-745433 GCF_000754665.1 Bison bison bison | reverse complement strand
CACAAGAAAGTACATTTGGTAATGCCTTATTGTAACTTCCATATGGACTTCAGGTAAATTTGTGACACATTAGGGACAACTGTACTTTTGTATCAAGTACTTATTACAGACAGAACTCAAAGTAAGTGTAAGTGTTAGTCGCTCAGTCGTGTGTGACTCTGTGATTCCAAGGACTGTAGCCTGCTAGGCTCCTCTGTCCATGGGATTCTCCAGGCAAAGGTACTGGAGTGGGTTGCCATGCTCTCTTCCAGGGGATCTTTATGACCCAGGGATCAAACCCATGTCGCTTATGTGTCCTGCATTGACAGGAAGCTTCTTTACCACTAAGGCCACATGGGAAGTCCCGCACAGTTTAAAAGGAAACACCAGTGTGTAAGGTTTCAGGATAATTTAAAATGCCTACAGGAGAGCGTCTTTGTTTTCATAAGATTGTTGACTATGGCTGTGATTTCTTTGGTACAAAATCCCTGGTTAGGAAATCTCTCATATTTTTCTTTCTAGGAAAGTACATGACTTTTTTTATGATACAGTTTCTAAGAAACACACAGAGGTAATAAGAAGAAAGCACTGCCTAGAATCTAACTTGGATGAGGCTGAGGTACGAGGAAACAAGAGCTATCTTTCCAGACAGAAGCAATAAGTAAGTGCCAAGGTCCTGAGGCAGCAGTGAGTTAGGCACCTTTTAGGAACAGAAATACATCTCCCATGACTGCTGCATTGTAGACCTGGAGAGCAGGAGAGAGGTTAGAGCCAGGTCAAGTGGGGTCTTACAGGTTAGGAGTTGAGATGGAATTTAAGTCCCAAGGGAAGTCATTTAGGGGGAGTTAAGGACAGGGATGTGAAGAACTCACTCTTTGGAAAAGACCCTGATGCTGGGAAAGATTGAGGGCAGGAGGAGAGGGGACAACAGAGGATGACATGGTTGGATGGCATCACTGCCTTGATGGACATGAGTTTGAGTAAGCTCCGGGAGTTGGTGATGGACAGGGAAGCCTGGTGTGCTGCAGTACCTGGAGTCGCAAAGAGTCGGACATGACTGAGCGACTGAACTGAACTACACTGAAGGACAGAGAAGCCTGGCATGCTGTAGTTCATGAATTTGTGTGCACAAAGAGTCAGACATGCCTTAGTGACTGAACAACCACAACAAGCAAGAAAATGAATGATTTAACCTTTTAAGGTTACAGGAAATCAACCCTGAATATTCATTGGAAGGACTGATGCTGAAGCTCCAATACTTTGGCCACCTGATGTGAAGAGCCCACTCCCTGGAAAAGACCCTGATGCTGGGAAAGAATGAGGGCAAAAGGAGAAGGGGACAGCAAGAGGATGAGATGGTTGGATAGCATCACTGACTCAATGGATATGAATTTGAACAAACTCCAAGAGATTGTGATAGACAGGGAAACCTGATGTGCTGCAGTCCATGAGGTCACAAAGAATCAGACACAACTGAGCAGCTGAACAGCAACAACAACTTTTAAAGTGATAGTATCTTTTCTCTTTGAATTAGTTTTATTTAAGTAAATTGTGTAACTAAACTCAGGACAGGAATTGTTTCTGATTCAGCTCTGACACCTCCATATCATCCGATTCATTACAGGCTGAGAATAAATGTTTACAAAATGAATAAGATGGCTTGCTGAATGAAGAAATGAATATACAGGAAGAACCATCAATGTGGACAGAGTTCAAAACACACCCTGAAATAATTCTGGCCACAATGTAAGTCTGAGTGGATAGGAAAATACTTTAAAATAGTATACATTTATGATTTATTGTTGAAGATGTAATTAGCCCCTGAATTTTTTTCCTTTTTCAAAAGTTTGTTTATTCTGTGGTTGTTGTGTTAACATTCTTGTTTTATTTAAGTGTGTTCTTGCTGATTAGCATGCATTTATGTAGCCAGGATAATTAGGTTGAATTACATCAATTGGGAGAGGTTAAATTCTAGTAATTATACATTTGCAATTTGGAGTATAAACCTAATGATGGTATATAACTTGCAATGAATACGATAATGGCAATTTAAGAAAGATGTTAAGAGTCCAGGATACTGTTGACTTAAGCAATCTATTTAGTCTATAAAAATATTTGCATTTGAATGGACTAAATAGACTATAAATTTTTAGTCTATAAAAAAAATCCTATTTTATAGTTGAAAATGCTATGTTGTATCTGTCTTTAAAATGGTTTCCAACAGGAAGAAAGTTAATTAGAAACTACATTAGAAAATGTAAATTCCTTCTACATATGAAACTCACTGTGTTGAAATGACCATTCCATCTTCACATCTGAGCTACAGCCTCAGGTAATTTTGCAAATAAATTGCAAGCTGCATTATTAAAAAGTGCTATGATAAATAACACAGGTATATCTTTATTTCAAGTACATTTAGGCATATGGAGTCTCATTGATATCAAGAAAGAATTTACTTGTGGCATTTTTCAGTCAACACTGAATCACTGGTAAGTTTAGTTGACCATAAGCTAATTTGCTTTCCCAACATAAGTTATACTTGAAGATCCTCCTGACCCATCATGGAGGACTTTTCTAATAGCATTTAGAACATCATTAGGATATGTCTATGAACATCTTTAAATATAACATTCTAACTAGCATAACATGTCTAACAAATGTCAAAATGGTTTTGAACAAAGAAAAAACGGAAGGCCCACGTAGTGACTAATTTTTTTAAATGTTACTTTATGAATCAAATACTAGTGATTACTCTTTTTAACTATTTTCTGTGTGAATCCAAATACACACATACATGTACATCTGTACCTAGAGAGACTATATAGTAGTAATTATTTGATAAAATGTGCTATTATCAAGAGTAATTTTATTGACTTCATAATGTAAGAGGAATCAAGGGATATACCAGCTTTGCCATTTTTAATTTGAGAATCCTTTCTAAATACTGCAGCTCTCATTTATTTTTGAATACAATTTAATTTAGAATAATTGAAGATTTACAGAAAGGTCAGAAAAATACCACAAACAGTTCCCATATACCCCTTACTTTTTGATTTTTGTACTGGGATATGGAGACATAGATGGGTAACTAGATTGCTAGATTTCTATAGTTAGATAGATTTAGATAGGTAGACACAAACACACACAACACAAGGGCATGATCACATATAAATAAACTTATTTAGGGGCAAAGAATCAGCTTTAAGGGACAAAGAGAATGAGCAAATCACCACGAGTTAATATAGTTTTCCATATTATGACATAGTTTTCAGCTATCACAAAATTTAGTCCAAGGACATGAACTTTAATAACAAATTTTTCATTCAACAGGCCCGTGGTATATTTTAGGATATGTGGGGCTTCCCAGGTGGCTCAGTGGTAAAGAATCCAGCTGCCAGTGTAGGAGATGCAGGAGTTTGATCCCCTGAAGGAGGAAATGGCAACATGCTCCAGTATTGCCTGGGAAATCCCATGCTACAGTTCATGGGGGTTGCAAAAGTTGGACAAGACTGAGCATGAATGCGCACTCTAGCTTCCATAATATAGGTTATAATAGGAATGTTGTGTTTCTGTTAAGTAGCTCTGCTTTGTAAGATGGATTGCATTGATTCTCAACATTTTCCAAGGTAATACCAATGCTAATTGCTAATAAGCCTTATACTATGCCTAAAATAGATTTTAAATTTGCTGGGTTCTATTAAACTGAATTTTAATGGAGCAAACTCATTTTTATTGCACAATTGGTTGTTCCTACTTATAAGGAAACATAGCTCTGAGTAGAATTATAAAAATGCTAGTTTTCCCTTGAAGGAGCTCAAAATCTACAAGGAGAAACAGAAAAGAAGGACAAGAGATTCAATAAAAGGCCTAATATGAGATGCACTGTTAAGAGTTGAGCCCATAAAAGGCTGTGGGAGCTTTGAGAAAACATGCAGTTGAAAGAAGCAGTTGTTAGACTCTGAGAGCAATTAGAATGTTCTGGGTACTCAGCAATATGGGAGAAGGTGGTTGCATGAAAAGAAAAAGGTATGGGGGCTTCCCTGGTGGTCCAGTGGTTAAGACTTCACCTTTCAATGCAGGGTATGCAGATTTGATCCCTGGTTGGAGAGCTAGGATTCCACATGCCTTGCAGCCAAAGAACCAAAAACATAAAACAGAAGCAATATTGTAAAATTCAATAAAGACTTTAAAAAATGGTCCACATAAACAAAATCTAAGAAAAAGTTATGAAGCAAGGTTTGCAAAGCTGGCCTACAGAATGCCTGTGTCCTGTGAAGAGGCTAGTTGTCAAATGGATGGACAATGTCTTAGAAGCATCAAAGATGTTCCACCTGACAAATGCAAGCTGTTCTACAAAGGCAAAGACCTGGAACATCATCCTCCTCAGCTGCTTTTTCCAAATCAAGATGACCAGCAGAACATACATTCTTTCTGACCTTCCTAGGGACAGCCAGTTCAGGATCTGCTGCTCAAATACCAACAGCCATTATTCACACCGTGAAGGGCTGAGTCAGTGACCTCCAAATCCAGCCACCCACCATGCTCCACCCGTCACACTCCAGGGCAGCCACCTATCATGCTCCATTTCCACCAGCAGATATGTTTGGACATGTTTGTATTTCTTAAAAGCCTTATTCTTTTGTGATAAACATGATTCCTCTTAACAAGATCTTGTACACACACTTCCTCTCCATACTTTTTCTGACTCCTTAGGTCTGGCAAATGTTTTTGTTGAGATAGGAGTAGGAGCATGCAATCAAGTGAAAGGGCTGAACATAAGACATGGACTCTTTCACAAACAGCAGCCTCCACTAAGTAGCTGAAGAACACAGAGATTAATCTTGACAGAGTCAGACTTGCAGATACTTAGACAGGGAGATAGCGATACACTTGAAGTTGTCTACAGGAGTGCTATAGTTTTTGTTTCTAGACGAGAAACAAAGCTAGAGCATTTGAAGATCAGATTAAACTGGACTAATACACTAACCACTGCCCTGTGGGACCTACCGATAGACACAACCCAAGTCAGAGAGACAGAAATCTATAGGTAATCAACAGTGAGCTTCAGACGGCATGGTGGCTTAGGTAATCTTGGCCATGTGTCTATTCTATTCACTTGAGAAAGACTTGAATAAATCTTCCCTGAAAAATAATGAATTGGGTATAAGCAAGTGCTAATGACCATGGTAAGAAAAAGTAACTTACAGTACAAGGCAGACCCAAGTTATTTCATAGTATGCCTATACATGACTAACTTAATATACTAAAAGCCGTGGTATAAATTTGAATCAATTGTAAAGTGTGCTTAAATCAGGCTTTTCTCAATACTTTTTAGCAATAGCTATTGACCTAGAAGAAAGAACTCACAGCTAAAAAGTAAGAAAATAGCTTTTTGAATGAAATTAGGAGTTGTCTTGAGGAAAAGTAAGAACTATAGGAACTTCCCTGGTGGCCCAGTGGCTGAGACTCCAACATTCCCGGTGCAGGAGGCCTGGGCTCGATCCCTGGTCAGGAAACTACAGATCACACGTCACAACTAAAAATAGATCCCACATACCACAAAAAAGATGGAAGATCCCACCTGCTGCAACTAAGACCTGGCCCAGCCAAATAAATAAATAAATATTAGAAAAAATTATAAACTATAAGTGGAAATCACTGTGTGCTCAATTACATTAAAGTCAATTACTCACATACCTCTGCAAAGTTGAAATTTAAAAAGAGAAACACTAGGTAAACCACTGCATCCCCTGAGAAAGTCACATGATCACAGTTGAAGAGGCCTTCAAAGTGACCATGCTCATTGAAAGAACCTGCTCTATCACCCATCATGCAAATGGATTATCTCAGCTCTGAGTCCAGTATCAGAGAACTTGATACTGCGTGGGATTTTTCATGGCATTTCACTCTGTGTAAACATTCTAATTTAATTTTAAGTCCTCCTTCCCAGATGTAGATCTCATCTTCTGTGTGATTTTGCTGTATCCTTCTGAACATGATGAATGAGTTGCATTATTCTACTGAGTAGACAATAAGTAATATTAGTCACTTAGTCATGTCCAACTGTTTGCGACTCCATGGACTGTAGCCTGCCAGGCTCCTCTGTCCATGGGGATACTCCAGGCAAGAATTCTCCAGGGATCTTCCTGACACAGGGATCAAACCCAGGTCTCCCACATTACAGGCAAATTCTTTACTGTCAGAGCCACCAGGGAAGCCCCAAGGATACTAGAGTGGGTACCCATTCCCTTTGTCTCAGATGGTAAAGAGTGGCCCACATAGGTGTTCAACATTCTTAACTAGTAATTGAGGTATCCTGGAAAATAAAGCAAGCATGTGTATGTGTAAATAGGATGCATAATAAATAGTGTTCAACTGAACAGCGGTGTCAGCTTCATGTCCCTTTAGTTTTTTCAACTTCAGATATTTTTCCTGGAAAATGAGAGGTCATTTCTGAAGCTTCCTAGCTTGCTTCCAGTTGTAATATCCCATGAATCTGAATACTGTTTAATTAAGTTTCAAATGCTTTTTTATAACCATGTCCATAAGGTACAGAAAAGAACCCCTTTGGTTATTAAGGTTTTTTTTTTTAAAAAAAAACCATTTTCTGAAGACTCAAGAATACTTGACCATGAATGATGCTAAGTAATCTATTTCCACCATTTGAAACACTCAGTTTTTAGAATTCTACAAAGTGTTTTTATGGCAGATTTTAGCACAGATCTCTCCATCAAACATCTACTGAATAGCATGAGTCTAGAAGCAGATTGCTCACATGGTGCTTATTACCACTTTGCATTTTCTGGATGAGCTGCTGGCCAACTAGCTAAGTTAACTGCTGCTTGAAATGTTCTGAGAGTGTTAATCAATAACAGAAAACGGCAGATGACATGGATATTGGGATTTCATCATGCATCACTTTCACATTTGTTTGAACCCAAATTTTATTTTGCAAACTCAATAACTTTTACCTTAACTTTCTGCCTAGCTTCAAGTGTTTTAACCTTTCCTTGTAAATTATCAGATATAAGTAGTGACCAAACTGGCTAAAGGTCACTTTGAAGGAGGGAATTGTTAATGTTATTCTGGGTCTGGAAATGTATTATATCTGAGAGAGAGAAATAGAGAGAGTATAAACTGTGTCTAGGGTGGGACTGGTGAGGGAAACACACAGAACTCAGTGTCTTTTTCAAACACTGTTTAGAAATATGTATTTCCTTCACGTAGTAGCAATATACATATTCTAGCAAATAGTGAAGGTGAACTAGAATTTCATTAGCTCACTCAATCCTAGTAGTAGTAAAAGGCTCTTTATTCCAACTAAAGATTGCAATGCTTTGAATAATAACAATACACCTTGGTCATATAATTTATAAAGATGGTGACACTGCAGATTTAATGAAGTTTTAAAGTACAATTTGATACACTAAAGAAAGTTTTAGTCCCCATTTTTGATTTGTAAGATTACAGCATTCTTCATGAACTAACCAAGGACAGCCAAGTGGAGAGAAAGAAATGAATGAAATAAAGACAGCACAACAAATTGATCATCAAAAGCACAATAGAATTATCCTGCCTACCCCATCAAGGATACAGGAGACAATAAGAAAGCACTAAAACTCAACAGTAACCTGAATACAAAGAATATTAAAATTAAAAACACATTATTTTGTTTTGCTTTCAGTTCAGTTCAGTTCAGTCCCTCAGTCGTGTCCGACTCTTTGTGACCCCAAGAATCACAGCACCCCAGGCCTCCCTGTCCATCACCAACTCCCAGAGTTCACTCAAACTCACGTCCATCGAGTCAGTGATGCCATCCAGCCATCTCATCCTCTGTTGTCCCCTTCTCCTCCTGCCCCCAATCCCTCCCAGCATCAGGGTCTTTTCCAATGAGTCAATTCTTTGTTTTAGGCTCTGGTATTAGTGTGGATACACATATTATTGGAGAAGGAAATGGCAACCCACTCCAGTGTTATTGCCTGGAGAATCCCAGGGATGGGGGAGCCTGGTGGGCTGCCATCTATGGGGTCACACAGAGTCGGACTTGACTGACGTGACTTAGCAGCAGCAGCAGCAGCACACATTTATTAATATCTTCCTGCTAAGATTCTCTTCAGTCAAAACCATTTATATCCACTATTGATGGAGAGTTGTCTCATTGGAAAAGACCCTGATGCTGGGAAAGATTGAGGGCAGGAACAGAAGGGAGCAATAGAGAATGAGACGGTTGGATGGCACCACAGACTCAATGGACATGAGTTTGAGCAAACTCCAGGAGATAGTGAAGGACAGGAAAGCCTCACATGCTGCAGTCTATGGGGTCACAAAGAGTCGGACACAGCTGAGTGAATGAACAGCAACAACTGATGGGTAATAAACCCAGTAAGGAAGGGCCGCGTGAGGGTGATGCTCCTTGGTGGTCTGTGTCATGTGATGGCTTACTATGCTTTATTAAATTTCAGTAAAGACAAGCTTTTCTGACAACTCAGTAAGACATAAACTCATGAAGACGTAAAGGGAGGAGGTAGGGGACTCCTGGCAGTCATTCCTTTTCTTAACCATAGACAAAAGAAAGTGAAAGAAAAGAAAGTGAAGTCGCTCAGTCGTGTCTGACTCTTTGCGACCCCACAGACTGTAGCCAACCAGGCTCCTCTGTCCATGGGATTTTTCCAGGCAAGAATACTGGAGTGTGGTGCTATATCCTTCTCCAGGAGATCTTCCCCACCCAGGGATTGAACCCAGATCTCCCGTAATTGTAGGCAAACGCTTTACCGTCTGAGCCACTATAGACAAACCTTACCGTATTTAAATACTTAAAACTCACTCATTCTGAAGACACAATCTGCCTCTCTCAATCACATATACATGACTCAAAGGCTGGGGGGAAAAAAGAAAGGAAAAAGAAACAGAACTCAAGTGCATCTCAAAGCTTATTGTTAGTTTTACGACAGAACTCAATGAAATCCAAGAGAACAAAGACTGTAGGTATATTCAACATAAATGGACAAATTCGCCCTAAAAGCGCCAGCACATGGCCATGTATGTGAAATAGATCATTTTTGACAGTCCTGAGTGCTTCATGGGCTCTAAATATTTTATGTCTTCCCCATTTGTGAACGCTTCCAGTCAAATACAGATACAGAGTGGAATACAGCAGGCTGATGCCTGGGAGTCAGATGCAGATTTAATAGACTATAGATAGAGTAAGCCTGGCTTCTAATCTTAGGCTTGTTTTCATTCACTAAGAATTTCATGACGTATTTGTCAACACATCCCTGTGCAATCTTGAAAAAGGATGAAGAAGAGCGGATCCCATAATTTTTTAAGCACTGCTTCTAAACACCAGTTGCTTTTCACTTAAATGAAGCTGTCTGACCCCTGATAAGAAAAGCATTTTGTTTCAATGCCATTCTCCCAAATCTCCCCACCCTCTCCCTCTCCCACAGAGTCCACAAGACTGATCTATACATCAGTGTCTCTTTTGCTGTCTCGTACACAGGGTTATTGTTACCATCTTTCTAAATCCATATATACATGTGTAATATCATGTATGAGACGAGTCGCCAGTCCAGGGTCGATGCACGATGCTGGATGCTTGGGGCTGGTGCACTGGGACGGCCCAGAGGGAGGGTATGGGGAGGCAGGAGGGAGGAGGGTTCAGGATGGGGAGCATGGGTATACCTGTGGCGGATTCATTTCGATGTTGGGCAAAACTAATACAATACTGTAAAGTTTAAAAATAAAATTTAAAAAAAAAGGAAAACACAAACCAATAAATCTCATTCTTACTACCCAGAAAAAAAAAAAAGAAAAGCATTTTTTGACTTCCGACAGGCTTCAAATATTCAGTTTTTTACAAAGACCACATTACGAACATCCTCACATGGTAAATCTTTGCGTTAGGAAGTATAAACTTTATAAAAGAATAAAGACAACTCACATAATTTGAAAATTCCAAGATAACATTTGCTCCTTCAACAGACATAGCATAGGACAATTTTAAGGTCAGACAAGGGACTGTGTTCTCATTGTCAATAGTGACAAAGAAGAAAGAAAAGTGGAAAAACTAACAAAATGGAGTTTGGAGATTTTTCTGTGCGTTAAAAAAAAAAAATCCATACTATAGCATATCCCTTATAATAACCAAAGGTTTTCTTAATTTGAGGACTCCTTCATTTGGTGGCACAATCCAACCTAACCCAGAAAGAAACTAGGTAAAGCTTTTATCCTCCTTGTGAGAATTCTGAAACAGTTTGCTGCAGAAATCCTAACGTGTTTGATTATGGAATTTGAAGACTCCGCTGGGGTTTATACAAAATTCAGAGTGTGTGCGTCATCACATTTCTGAAACCTGGAAAGTTCGGAATTCTTAAACCCATCTCATTCTAAGCTGTTTGGATGAGAAACTGTGGATCTCTAGTAAAAAATTTTAATAGGATCTTTCACAAAACTTAAATCCTATATATGAGATGATCACAATCCAGTGCCATTATTAACCAATATACGTTCACCTACAAACAAACTCCAATAGAATTAACAGGTAAATACTGAAAAATAAGTTAGTTACGGAAAGTTGTCAGATGCGAGATCGACATTCAAAATTTCTTCTACACAAGAAATGAGAACATAAGAAATAAAGTGGAAATTATTCAAATGAGCAAAGTGAGAATAAAATACCTAGGGATTATTGCAACCGTGTGTATAAAGAATGCATACAACCTTGTAGACAAAACTTCTTCTTTTAAAACTTTATTCACTCTACTGACAGATATAAAAGATCTGAATGAAGGAAGAGTTAAACTCTATTCACTGATAGAGAACTCTGCACTGCAAATATATTAAATATTGTACATTTATAATAAAGGGGGCTGTGGTTCAGTGGTTAGGACTTGGCACTTTCACTCATGGGGTTGGGGTTTGATTCCTGGTAGGGGAACTAAGATCCTGCAAGCCATGTAGTGTGGCTAAAAAAAAAAAAAAACAGACACAAAGACAACTCATAATATTGGAAGATAAAATTATTTCTTTTAAATAGGGGGTGACTCATCTAATATATCATCTAATATATCAAGACATACAGAAAAGAAAAAAGAAAATAAAACAAAATACCATAGCTGCAGTGGTAAAAAGAGTATGGAGCTTAATTACCTGTTAAAATCAGTATCTCTGTGTGCTACTTCTTCAAAGAAGAATAAAAACCTTAGCTCTTTGCTGGAACCAGTGAGACCTACCCTGTATTCAAAACTGTAACCTTAATGACAAGCAAGAGGTAAACACAAATAGACTACAAAAGAGACAAACCAAAGCTGAGTGTTTTTACACCTTCTCACCAGATGAAGCCTCAGAAATAGAGGTGGATACACGGCAACAGAGGCAGGCTCCACCTCAGGGATGATGCTGACAGCAAAGTGTGCGTGTGTCATGGGAGCTCTGAAATAAGTCAGGATGTTTGGAAAAGGAATTTTGTGCAATTTTATTCATCACCTCGTAAGTAATAAACTCATGTAATAGCCACAAACTGATCTGCCTGCTTCTGGCACCCCCCAGTCAGATTAATCTTCCTGGAACACTGCATGTCAGGAGAGCAAGAATGTCTGAGGGGAAAGATATTTCATTCTGCCTTTATTTCATGGTCCTTAGTACCGGCTTGATACAAAAAAGAAAGGAGAGTGTAGCCACTAGACAGTTACTGAGGAGCTAGGGAGACTTTTATATACATATACATATAGTTATACTTATATATAATTACATATAATAGTTTATTTGTATATTTGGTTATATATATGTACAGTTGTGCATGCATGTTAAGCTGTTTCAGTAATGTCCAACTCTCTGTGACACCATGGACTACAAACCTCCAGGCTTCTCTACCCATGTGATTCTCCAGGCAAGAATACTGGAGAGGTTTGCCACACCCTCCTCGAGGGGTTCTTTCCAACCCAGGGACCAAACCCATGTCTCTTATGACTCCTGCATTAGCAGGCAGGTTCTTTGGTTACCACTAGCACCACCTGGGAAGCCCCATATATGTACAATTATATATATATATATAATTTTATATTTATATATATAGGCAAGTGTGTGTATATATATACACACACACAGTAAGTTCCCTACATATGAAAGAGTTCTGTTCTAAGAGCGAGATCATAAGTTCAATTTGTTTGTTAGTCCAACAAAGTTAGCCTAGGTACCCAACTAACACAATTAGCTACATAGTACTGTACTGTAAAATGTTTATAACACTTTTCACACAAATAATACATAAAAACAAACAAAAAATAAAACATTTTTAATCTTACAGTACAGTACCTTACAGTGTACCAGGTACATCACTGCTGCCTTTATGCTTGCTTCCAGATATTCTGGGCTTGAAATAAGCATACTCCACTATTGTCCTCTGCAAAGGACTGTACAGTAAAGTACACAAAAGTAAAATCACTTGTAGACAACGCACACATGTGACAATGGACACCAGACATGTAAACTACCTTATGAGTTTGGACATGTGAATGCACATTTGCATCTTTGAAAGTTTACAAGTTGAAGGTTTGTATGTAGGGAGCTTAGTGTATATTCATACATTTGAGCATGGACATGTATGTAGGGAAACTCACAATAGAAGAAGTCTGTAGACAAAGGAGATATGATGACAGTGAGATGGAAAGGATTGGATCGAGAGCAGTTTGAGACTATGACCAAGGACAGGAGGCAGGAATCTTATTTCCTAAGACAGAGTGAAAGTGACACTCTTGTCAATATATTGGCTCAACTGGTCCCTCGCATATCTACTGATAAAAATGCTGCCTTGTCAGCTGCAAACCCTGTCTGAATCTTGACCAGCTTTTCATCTTCAGTGCAGGTTGGACACAGATCCTTTGATTGACATTAATTTCTGAGCGAGATCAAAGAAATCATAAAATTCACACCTGAAGGGCACCTTTAGTTGGGGCTGGATTTTGTCCCACTGTTTACCTTCTGGGTCCTTTTGGTGTGCAGTATGGAAGGTAACTAAGAAGACTAACAAATCGATACTGGAGATAATGATGTTTTCCTAATTCAAGAACCGCCCTGACCTTGGACTTGTGTGAAGGAGTAAATAAAATGCACATTTCAGGGAAGGCAGAGCATTCAGTCTCAGTTACAAAGAAGGAGGCAAAACTCAATGAAAAAGTGGGTTCTGAATTTCTTTTCATTAAAATCAGCATTGTAGTGTAAGCAAAACACTCTTTCTTCTCATATTAATATCTGCTTCCCAACAGAGTAAGTAAAACAACAAAAACAACCATAAACCAAGGCAGGAACAACAGCTGATCTGTGCAGAAAAGTAAAATGCTTTCCCCGTATGAATGCATGTTCATAATTCAACAGCAAACAAACAAACAAAAATGTGTCTCTGTTGACTGCAGCTCAAGTTGGTGGCAATGGTTGTTCTATGCAAATAAACGAATGAAACCGTGAAATGCGAACATCTTCAATAACATCCGCCTGCAAATGTTCGGAACACTCAGTGTTTGAATCCAGTGCAGCTAAGTACAAATGTTAACACTTCTGCCTTAAATGGAGTGGAGTACTGAGTCTTCCAAGTCTGACACAGCGAGTGATGTGAGGCAGAGCAGTCTGTGGTAGGTGCATCTTTTTCTTCTCAGAATGAAGGCTGAAATATGGAGACACTTGAAGGAAATCTATTCCTTCGTCAAAATAATGCTGGTATTTGTCATTTGCTTCCAGGCTCGAACACCTGCTAAGTTTAATCTTTTAAAGAACTGAAAAGCATAGGCTGGCGAGGATCAAAATTATACTAACAGAGAAACAGAGGCTCTATGGTACTTAACAGTCTTCTAAGAGCCTGCATCTCCCTTAAAATTTCTGAACCAAGAGTATTCTTAACAGTGTTCTTTGCAGTGTGAAAAGGGTCTTCATTTCATAATCCAGAGGACCTGGGCCCTCAGCCTGGTGCCTTACCCACCAGTTGTACAAATGTGGACCACAGCCAGAATCATCATTTACTTTTCACATCATTCTCCCCTGAATAAAATCTTTCAAGCACTCCCTAGTGACCTTGGATAAAGCCTAGTACATGCACGCACGCTAAGTCATTTCAGTCATGGCCAACTCTTTGCTACCCTATGGATGGTAGCTCTCCAGGCTCCTCTGTCCAAGGGATTCTCCAGGCAAGAATACTGCAGTGGGTTGCCATGCCCTCCACCAGGGATCGAACCCATGTCTCTTACGTCTTCTGCATTGGCAGGCGGATTCTTTGCCACTAGCACCACCTGGGAAGCCCATAAAGCCTAGTATCCTAACTTAACTTGTCCTGGAAGGTCATGCATGATTGGCCTCACCCACCTCTCCATTCTAAAGCTGGGATCTACCCCTGCCAGTATCCATCCTTCAGCCACATTGGCTTCTTTCAGTTCCCAAGTCACTGCTCCGGCACCCGAGGATTAGCAACTTTGGGGCTCTGAGCCATCCCAAGCACTATGGCATTCTCATAGTGGCTGCTTCTGACACTGGCTTCAAGGGCGTCTTTGATAAGTGGACACAAAGAAGAGAGATAATACAGTAGGTGATATGAGATGATTCTGGGTGATAAGACTGCATGGCAGCTACCAGACTCACTAGTGTACAGGTAAGTCACAGGAAGGGGAAGTGAGAGCTCATGGCAGTTGTAATGGGCACAGTGTAAATGTCACTTTATTTGTGAACACAAATGTGAACTTAGCACACTGATTCCCATCACAAAGTATGGCTAAAGAAAGAGACAATAACAACTGATTTTATTTATTCCTTTAGCTAAGGATTGGGCACTTACCTATGGAAAGATACACAAGAAAAACGTGAAACTTGCTCAGAGAAGGGTGTGAAAGGAAGAGAGGTGAGGGAAGCAGGGTGACAGGGTAGAAGAAAGGGAGGGCCTGGAGCCCAGCGTGGTCATTTCTCCTACTGGTGTTGTTCAGTTGCTAAGTCATGTCCGACTCTTTGCAACCCCATGGACTGTAGCATGCCAGGCTCCCTGGCCGTTCACTATCTCCCAGAGCTTGCTCAAATTCATGTCCACTGAGTCAATGATGCTAACTAACCATCTCATCCTCTGCTGCCCTTGTCTCCTTTTGCCTTCAATCTTTCCCAGCATCAGAATCTTTTCCAACGAGTCAGCTCTTCACATCAGGTGGCCAAAGTATTGGAGCTTCAGTTTCATCATCACTTCTTCCACAGAATATTCAGGGTTGATTTCCTTTGGGATTGACTGGTTTGATCTCCTGTTAGTCCAAGAGACTTTGGAAAGTATTCTCCAGAAGCTCAATTTGAAAGCATCAGTTCTTCAGCACTCAGGCTTCTTTATGGTCCAACTCTCACGTCTGTACATGACTACTGGAAAAACCATAGCTTTGACTATAAGGACCTTTGTAGGCAAAGTGATGCTATCTGGGCTTGTCATAGCTTTTCTTCCAAGGAGTAAGCATCTTAATTTAATGGCTGCAGTCACTATCCACAGTGAGTTTGGAACCCAAGAAAATAAAATCCATGCACCCACTTAAGGGGTCCATGAAGTATTTTCAAATTAGGGAGCATTATATACCAAACAATTAGTGTACATTTACCAGAGAAAACGTGGAAAGTTAGCAACACAGGAAGATTAAAAATAATGACCCAAGGTCCTTGCAAAGTAAACCAAATGATGTTAAACCTCTGCTGTGCTTTCTTCTAGCCTTTTTTGGACATGTGTAGTTTTTAGATTTATTTTTAGGTTTTAACATAGTTGACAACTTACTCCTTTTACAGCAATTTCCCAAGTTATCATATATTCTTCCTACACTTCAATTTCAATATTGATTCCATCAGGAAGACAGAACATTGTATATTTACCCACATACCCTACATGAATATTAAAGTTCTTTCCAGTGTTTTACATATAAAAATAGTCATCATACATACTTAAGTTCACAAGATCTAAGAGTTATCGGAGGACTCCCAAAATGTGGTCTTTACTGCTCTCACAAACCTAGACAGCATATTGAAAAGCAGAGACATCACTTTACCGACAAAGCTCCGTATAGTCAAAGCTATGGTTTTTCCAGTAGTCATGTACAGATGTGCGAGTTGGACCATGAAGAAGACTGAATGCTGAAGAACTGAGGCTTTCAAACTGTGGTGTCGGAGAAGACTCTTGAGAGGCCCTTGGACTGCAAGGCAATCAAACCAGTCAATCCTAAAGGAAATCAAGCCTGAATATTCATTGGAAGGACTGATGCTGAGGTTGAAGCTCCAATACTTTGGCCACCTGATGTGAAGAGCTGACTCATTGGAAAAGACCCTGATGCTGGGAAAGATTGAGGGCAGGAGGAGAAGGAGTGGTGGAGGGTGAGATAGTTGGAAGGCATCACCGACTCAACGGACATGAGTTTGAGCAAACTCCAGGAGATAGTGAAGGACAGGGAAGCATGGCATGCTGCAGTCCACAGGGTCACAAAGAGTCAGACACGACTGACTGAACAATGACAACTGTTTTCAGTGACTCACATAACTTAGAATTTCACAGACCCTTGCTTGCAGAGGAAGACAGGAGAACATAGCCTGTAGCATTAATAAGTCAATTTAAGTCTGTCCACAGTGCAGGATGTCCAAGTTCACAGCTAAAATGGAGCCTGTATATCAAGAAAACATCTCCATATTCCTTTATCTGTGTATACCTGCAGGCCTAGGGGAATTTCTTCTGCAGAGAAAATGAAACTTTTCTTTCTTCTACTAACAGTGTTAAAGCTTTGTTTCTTGCTACTCAGGAGAAATTTTATGAAGATTCCTTGAGGGAAGTTCAAATAAGTCAGCCATACCTATTTTCTTGTTTTTGTGTGTGTCCTGTGAGATATTATAGGTCAGTAATGATCTAATGGTTTTTCATATGCTTTTAGGCTCTTCTGCCAAAAGAAAGAAATTCTGCATGTGTCCATACTAAGAATATTGAAAATTTCACATCTAATAACAGCAATTTCTAATCATACATCTCTTCTTTCTAATGTATTTGCCTCTCTACATTTGCATCTCCATTTCTTCTCTGCAAATACATTCATCAATACCATTTTTTTTGATTATATATTTGTTTTTCTCTTTCTGATTACTTGGACACAATGGGGAGAGAGTGAAAGGGAAACATGGAGAAAGTAGTATTCACATATATACACTATCATGTGTAAAATTGATAGTTGGTGAAAAGTTGCTGTACAACACAGGGAGCCCAGTCTGGTGCACTGTGATGACCCACGGGGTGGGATGGGAGGAACGGAGGGAGGCCCAAGAGGGAGGGGATATATGTATAATTACGGCTGATTTGCACTGTTATATAGCAGAAACCAACACAACATTGTAAAAAGTAAAAAACCAAAAGATTTTTTAAAGTAACTCATTTGCCTCTATTTTAAAATTAAGCAATGAAACTTACAGTGATTGGAAAATCATACTGAAGAATGTAAAACAATCTTTCATTTATTTTAGCACATTTTATTGAGATTTAAATATAATTATTAATTCATTTAAATATGTATCCCTCCTTTTGGTGTGTCCCACACATCAAATTGCATTTCTTCCCACTTCACAGGGATCTTAATTTCTTAATTCAGTTTGTACAAAATCTAGTACTTTTGAGAAATGTGAACAATGCTAACTGCCAGGTCAAGGCCATCAGTTCAGTAGCCTGTGACATTGCCATTCATTCTACAATAAAGTAGATTTCTGATGCTTTACTATTTGTATGAAAATCTACTTGACATTTATATCATTGTTGTTTTAGGAAAATGGTCAATGTGTGAGAACTCCTAATTAAGTGACCAAACTAGGACTTCTGGTAAAGGAAACTGTCTCTAATTTCTGTGTATTAATATAATTGCTTTCAGTTCAGTTCAGTCACACAGTCATGTCTGATTCTTTGCAATCCCATCGACTGCAGCACATCAGGCTTCCCTGTCCTTCACCAACTCCCAGAGCTTGCTCAAACTCAATTCCATCAAGGCAGTGATGCCATCCAACCATCTCATCTTCTGTCGTCCCCTTCTCCCCCGGCCTTCAATCTTTCCCAGCATCAGGGTCTTTTCCAGTGAGTCAATTCTTCGCATCAGGTGGCCAAAGTATTGGAGTTTCAGCTTCAGCATCAGTCTTTCCAATGAATATTCAGGATTGACTTTCTTTAGGATTGACTGGTTGGATATCCTTGCAGTCGAAGGGACTCTCAAGAGTCTTCTCCAACACCACAGTTCAAAAGCATCAATTCTCCAGCACTCAGCTTTCTTTATGGTCCAACTCTCACATCCATACACGACTACTTGAAAAGCTGTAATTGCTTTATTGTGTATTTAATAACTAATAACAAAAACATGAGGACTAGAATCTATTGATTGTTAAGTAAAATTTCCTTATTTATTAAGCTGGCACTCACAGCTGTTTTACAACTGCTTAAACTGATAAGAAGTAATGTAATGGCTTTATTCTCTCTCATTTGAAATCTCCATATTAAACACTATTTAAATAAATAAAAGATGTCTCTATAGTTTAGACTCTTCTCAGAAAATACTTTATGTAAAGTTCACAACCCTGAATTCAGTTCTACTCAAGCAAAAATAAAACTTCACCCAATTGCCTTAATTAGAAAGTAGCTGGAAGACTTGAGGTAAATTATGAGTGAGAGAAGACTTTTAAAGAGCTTTTTATGGCACTTTAAAATCTCCATTTATTAGTGAGGATGCGGATATGCTGGCTTTTCCACATACCCGCTGGTGGACCAGATATTCAGATACATAATATTTGAAGGGCAATTTGATAATCTGTTACATTATAGCTTAAAAATGTTCATACATGCTGTAAGGCAGAAAATTCCCTTTAGGAATTTATCTTGAAGGGAAAAAAAAGCAAGGGCAAGCAAAAAGATTTACACCTAAAAATATTTATCCCAGTGCTTTTTAAAAATAATGTCAAAACATTAAGAATGAAAGAGAGAAAATTACATGTTAAAAATTATATTAATAGGATGTTCATATAAAGGCAAGTTGTGTAAAGTGTTTAATGACTAGGGAAAATACTGTCAATACATTTTTAAATGAAGAAGGCCTAAACAATAGTTTTTGTAGCATAATATGAAATTTTAAAACACTTACCCTTAATGTATATTATACAAAAAAATCCCTGAAATGATATACACCAAAATATCATTGTTTCTCACCAGAAAGGTGATTTCTTATATTTTAAATGCTTTTTATATTTTCTACATTTCTAATTAATATATATTCCTTTGAAATCTCTGATAATAATACATATTAATTTCTAAGCATGTTGAGGTTAAAAGAGTGAGCTTTGTCTTTGGGCCATTTAGTTGTAACATAACCAATTAAAATTTAGTTGGCCCTAATGGTAAAGACTTTATCTTTTTGGGCTCCAAAATCACTGCAGATGGTGATTGCAACCATGAAATTAAAAGATGCTTACTCCTTGGAAGGAAAGTTATGACCAACCTAGATAGCATATTCAAAAGCAGAGACATTACTTTGCCAACAAAGGTCCGTCTAGTCTAGGCTACAGTTTTTCCAGTGGTCATGTATGGATGTGAGAGTTGGACTGTGAAGAAAGCTGAGCACCAGAAAGCTGAGCACCAAAGAATTGATGCTTTTGAACTGTGGTGTTGGAGAAGACTCTTGAGAGTCCCTTGGACAGCAAGGAGATCCAACCAGTCCATTCTAAAGGAGATCAGCCCTGGGTGTTCTTTGGAAGAAATGATGCTAAAGCTGAAACTCCAGTACTTTGGCCACCTCATGCAAAGAGTTGACTCATTGGAAAAGACTCTGATGCTGGGAGGGATTGGGGGCAGAAGGAAAAGGGGACAACAGAGGATGAGATGGCTGGATGGTATCACTGACTCAATGGACATGAGTTTTTTTTGTTTTTAATTTTCTATTAAACATTTATTTTTCCTTTTATAAAATATAAACATCAAGGGAGAGTTTCCTATATGTCTCATTTTATTTCTCCACTCTTCTCCCGTAGCATATTGGGCATCTACCGACCTTGGAGTTCAACTTTCAGTGTCATATCTTTTTGCCTTTTCATTCTGTTCATGGGGTTCTTTTAATTTTTAATTTAATTTTATTTTTATTTTATTTTTATTTTTTCCATATTTAGACCAAAATTTGGTTTTTATTTTTTATTTATTTTTTTTAAATTTTATTTTATTTTTAAACTTTACAAATTGTATTAGTTTTGCCAAATATCAAAATGAATCCGCCACAGGTACAGATGGCTAACAAACACATGAAAAGATGCTCAACATCACTCATTATCAGAGAAATGCAAATCAAAACCACTATGAGGTACCATTTCACACCAGTTAGAATGGCTGCGATCCAAAAGTCTACAAGCAATAAATGCTGGAGAGGGTGTGGAGAAAAGGGAACCCAATTACACTGTTGGTGGGAATGAAAACTAGTACAGCCACTATGGAGAATAGTGTGGAGATTCCTTAAAAAACTGGAAATAGAACTGCCTTATGATCCAGCAATCCCACTGCTGGGCATACACACTGAGGAAACCAGAAGGGAAAGAGACACGTGTACCCCAATGTTCATCGCAGCACTGTTTATAATAGCCAGGACATGGAAGCAACCTAGATGTCCATCAGCAGACGAATGGATAAGAAAGCTGTGGTACATATACACAGTGGAGTATTACTCAGCCATTAAAAAGAATACATTTGAATCAGTTCTAATGAGGTGGATGAAACTGGAGCCTATTATACAGAGTGAAGTAAGCCAGAAAGAAAAACACCAATACAGTATACTAATGCATATATATGGAATTTAGAAAGATGGTAACAATAACCCTGTGTACGAGACAGCAAAAGAGACACTGATGTATAGAACAGTCTTATGAACTCTGTTGCAGAGGGAGAGGGTGGGAAGATTTGGGAGAATGGCATTGAAACATGTATAATATCATGTATGAAATGAGTTGCCAGTCCAGGTTCGATGCACGATACTGGATGCTTGGGGCTAGTGCACTGGGACGACCCAGAGGGATGGTATGGGGAGGGAGGAGGGAGGAGGGTTCAGGATGGGGAACACATGTATACCAGTGGACATGAGTTTGAGTGAACTCTGGGAGTTGGTGATGGACAGGGAGGCCTGGCGTGCTGCGATTCATGGGGTTGCAAAGAGTTGGATATGACTGAGTGATTGAACTGAACTGAACTGAATGGTAAAGAACCTGCCTTCCGATGCAGGAGACCTAAGAAACATGGATTCAACCCCTGAGTTGGGAAGATCCCCTGAAGAAGGACATAGCAACCCACTCCAGTATTCTTGCCTGGAGAATCTCATGGAAAGAGGAGCCTGGTGGGCAATAGTCTACAGATTAGCAAAAAGTCGGACATCACTGAAGCAACTTAGTACACAGGCAGCACACAGTTATTTTAAGCAATAACTATCAGTGGAATTTGTAAGGAATTATTTTTTTTACTTCATATATCTACTTGCCTTTAAAAATATATATATTTGATATGGACCACTTTTAAAAGTCTTTATTGCATTTGTTATAATACAATATTGCTTCTGTTATATGTTTTGGTTGTTTGGCCCTGAGGCATGTGGTTTCTTAGCTCCCCAACCAGGGATGGAACCTGTATCCTTTGCATTGGAAGGTGAAGCTTTAACCACTGGCCTGCCAGGGAAGTCCCAACTCTTTTTATTTTATATAGGACCCATTTGTCCAACATTTCAGTCCCCTCATGTCATAACTGTCAGCATGTGGTTTTTGGTAAAGGTGAAAATAAAGGAAGCTGTGCTGGAGAGATTTTATTGTGTCTACAACCTTTAGTTGTTAGAATCTGATGTTGCTCTGAATCAGACACTGGTTATTAGGCCCCTGGGAAAAACCACTTTGAATTATCAGGAAGCCAAGCCCTGGCGGCCAATAAGGTCCCCACACCTCCAGTAACTGAAGGCGGCCATAAAAGAAACCAAACACTAGGGGAGAATTTCAAAGCCTGAATTGTCTCACTTCAGAAGCTACAGGCATTAGAAATGACTGAAAACTGTCAACTTATAAGAAATCTCCATTTTATTTTCATCCCGTTTTTATCCCTTCTTCCTCCTGTCCCCATCTTCCATCCTGCCATCTGCTGCTCCAAGCTCAGTATTTTCAAGCACTCTCCTGGCTCATGTCTGCCACTGGGAAAGACAGAATATCTTGATGTGTAAGAATAAATGACATGTATCAGAGCTCCAACAGTGTTAATACATGGTCTATGAAAAACAGGGGGAAAGAGAGGTATTCAATGATTAGCTCATTTATTCTGTTAATCATAGGATAAAAAAAAATAGATACACATAGGTATAATTAATTTTCAAGAAAGGTCTATAGACTGAATGCTTCCTAAATTTAATTATCATGTAACCCTTTTCATTATAAACATATTCAGGACTCATGCTTTCCAAAAGGCATTTTGAAATTCTTAAGCCTAAATGCAGTGGTATTTCCTTATAGGTCTCTATGGAATGAATGGCTTGATCATGATGTATCATAACTTCTTTATTTACCTATATCAGGTGCAGGGACAGAGACTTGGGGGAGAAGTGGTCCCTTTCCAAAATTTTCCCCAAATATGCATCGCTGGATGTTTATCTTAAGATAAACCATGGTTCTGATAAAGCAGAACACTCCTACCACTTAGCAGGACCTATGCAGGGCTGAAAAGCTTGGAGCCACGTTTTCAGCTACTTCCAATGTTACTGCATCCACTGCATTCCCTGACTGCTCCCCTTGGGAGGAGAGCTTCATCATTTGTGTTTTCATGTCACAATTCGCCCATGCCTTTCTTCCTGGTTTCTTTACTCTCTCTCTCTCTCTCTCTCTCTCTCTCGCCCCTCATGAAATTTGAGAGCAGAGTCCTTGACTGACTCACTTCAGTAGCACTCTTAGCATCCTGCAAAATGACTTTTATATCTTGGATTCCTCTTCAACATTGCTGAATAAATAACAAATAAGAGAAGAAATAAGGCTAAGACACTCATGACTCAGTGATACCAATAGGGTTTAAATCTTGATCAGTTTTGAGACTCAGCTCAAGTGTCAGCTCCCAAAAGACAGAGCTCTGATTTTCTTAGAAAGAGTAGAGCTCTGCTATAGTGTCAGTACAGATCTCTACCGGAGGACTTATTCCAGGGTGTGATGGAGTATTTTATGTGCATTTCCTTCATTAGATCTTATTCTTGTCACCCTGGTGTGGTCCACACTAAACTCACACAGACTACAAGCTCCATGAAGACAGAGGGCATATCTGACTTGCTTGTATCTGTATCACTAGGACTCGGCATTGACTCTTGCATTTGGTAAGTACTCAAAAAAAAAAAAAAATGCTACATAAGTGAACTGAAGATTAAAAATCAAAGGCACAAAAGGATGACAGGGTATTGAGGGGAATGTTCCATGCCTTTGCTTGACTTTTATGTTCACCAAAGATTTAGTTTCAAAAGCCACAAAAGGGAGAAGCTATAGATATTTCCATCAAGGAAAATTTTAACTCCTCTTATCTAACTAATTTCATTCATTAAATTTAATGTCAAATGAAATTTAAAGTAATAACCCCCAAATTTGGGATTAGCTTAGAGAAAAATACCTGTCATCACATAAAGAAAAAGTATAATAGATATCTAAGTTTCTATTTCTGATAGAGCTTTTTAAATGGTTTTATTGCATTTAGAGATTATGAAATGACTCTAAAGTGCAAATAAAGTTACCCAAACCTGTGAAGACTGTTTTTGCTGCAACTTTGCCTGCATCTTTTTCTAGTAATTTAAGAGATGGATATTTAGAATTGCATTATTATTTTACTAGCATCTGTAACTACTTTGCCATTTGTATTTTTAAGCCTTTATTGTTGTAGAACAGCAAAATTGAGAAGGTACAGAGATTTCCTATATACCCTTTGCCCTTATGCCCTTATGCCCTTACCCGTAGTTTCCCACATTACCAGCATTTGCTACAAATGAACCTATTTTTTCCCATTCTTAACCTAATTCTAGGAGCTGATCATTTCTGTTCCCTACCTCCTACCAAGAGACTGTCTATAACCTGAGCTAATAAACTGAACATTTGGTAGAAATTGGTGCTTCTACTCAGAGATGGCCCTCACACTTGTGATCTGAAATTTAGCAGGGAATGATCTTCAATGACTCTACATTTTCAGTTGTACTGAACAAAAATCAATTAAGACTGAATTTGAATAAAGAAGTCCCCCAAATAGTTAAGTTACTCTTAAAAGAGCCAGAACATTTATTAAACTTTCATAAATATAAAATGCTCTGTCAAAATAATTCAGTGAGGATTTAACTAATTTAGTTTGGAATTAAGAAAGCAACAAACCACCCTGAGTGGGTTGACATTTCCTTCTCCAAAGTTCAAGTTGAGAGAAGCAAATGTTTGGAGGAATATGAAATCTACATGCTACATTCAAATCACGTGGTCCAGACTAAGGAGTGTAAACTGGGATGTGCTTCTCTTCAATGATGCATTATAAGCTCAAAGACAACAGGAAAAAATATATGTGCGATATTATGACAGACATCAAACAACATGCTGATGTACAGATTCTGTCACAGATTAATTTGAAACATGGGCCCTTAAGTCCCTCAATATCAAAAGGGTCTTCTAGACTACAGATCTAAACCACTCCACAGTCCACTCCTCTAACATAGAAGTAGTTCATTAAAATGATTGTCTAGCTCCTTAAAAAACTGAAAAAGAGCTGACATATGACCCAGCAATCCTATTCCTGAGCATATACCTAGAGAAAACTGCAATTCAGAAGGACATATGCACTTCCGTGTTCATTACAGCACTATTTTACAACAGTCAGGACATGGATGCAATGTAAATGTCCATCAATAGAGGAATGGATAAAGAAAATGCGGTACATATATACAATAGAATATTACTCAGCCACAAAACATGAACAAAATTGTGCCATGTGCAAAGACGTGGAGGATCTAGAGACAATCATACAGAGTAAGTCAGAAAGAGAAGAACAAATATTTATTAATGCATGTATGTGGAATCTAGAAAAATGGTATAGATGAACATATTCACAAAGCAGAAATACAGACACAGACGTACAGAACAACCATATGGACACCACAGGGAGGAAAGGGCAATGGAAGGAATTGGGAGATTGGGATTAACATATACACACACACACACACACACTATTGATGGTGTTTAGTTACTAAGTTGTGTCTGACTCCTTTGTGACCCTGTGGACTATATAGCCCATCAAGCTCCTCTGCCCATGGGATTTCCCAGGCAAGAATACTGGAGTAGGTTGCCGTTTCCTTCTTCAGGGAATCTTCCCAACTCAGGTATCAAACCCGTGTCTCCTGCATTGGTAGGTTCTTTATCAATGAGCTACCTGGGAAGCTCCACAATATTGGTATTATGTATAAAATAGATAACTAATGAGAAACTACTGCCTAAATGGGAAGGAAATCCAAGGAAGAGGGGATATAGGTACACGTGTGGCTGATACACTTTGCTGTACAGCAGAAACTAACACAATATTGTAAAGCAACTATACTCCAATAATGAAAAAAAGATTGTGTAGTTGTAAGGAAATAATTTCCCTATTTCCTGAAGTTCCTTCAGTGACAAAAGAGCTCTTAGGCTAAGTTTTCCCTTGACTGGAAAAGCAGGACTCAGCTGGGAAATTAAACAAAACCACTTCTAAAGGAATTTCTAGTCTGACAATTTCAGACTTCTGTGGAACCATCATAATGATTCCATTTCCCTTAGTATTTTTACATCAGAGACCTTCTTTGTGAATTTTTATGGCTTATTTTGAGTGACTTGGCTATCTTTTGGGGACAAGCAAATTGAAGAGACTATAAAGAGAAATGATCAAATTAGAATCTTTTTGAGGATAAAACCATGCAGTCAACATTTGGTTCTCCATTAGTTTTCTACTATTTATTTATTTCTTTTGCTAAAAATGATTTTCTCTCATATACTTAAATATCTAAAGGGTTTTGACATGGGATAACTACATGTCAGTTATAGTTTAATTGGGTGGATATAGTTCTTAGAACAAGTTAATTAACTTTTTCCTTTTTATATGCCTTTCTTTTGGTTGTCCTTACAGCATCTCAAGCAGATAATTAAGCATTCTCTAAGGCACTTTTACAGTCCTTGTTACCATCGATTGCTAACAAGACTTAGCAGAAAATAAATCACCATTTTTTTTTTAGGGTACCTGAAAACATTACAAAAAATCCTTTGTTATTTTAGAATACAAGAAAATCAATCGCTACAGCAATAATGCTTTCCAGATACAAGCCTGAAGTAAGAACAAACATAAAGATGTTACTTGTTTCATTTTGTGACAGTTTAATCTATTTGTTAAAAGAAACTCTGACCTAAAATTATGATTGTTTCCCCACTATTTGCCTCTCCAAATTCACAATTCTGAATATAATACTGGTTTATTTTTGGCCACATATCTAGTCAATTTAACATAAACCATTTCAGTCAGAGCTCAGGGAAAATAACAGAATATAGTTGACATAAATAAAATGCCATTAACATGTTTATTTTGAATATAAGCTATATTTAACTTAAACAGTGGAGATACAAGTGAAAAAACCATGAGATGCACCTTAATTCTTTATGTTCTTTGTTAAATACATTTAGAGAATTCGTTTTCAGGTCTCTCATTTTTAAAGAAGACAGGCTGATTAAAGATTAGAATTAGAGTAATCCAACCAGGAATTACTCTGACTCAGACTGTCTTTGTATATGATATAAGAAAAGTCTTCTAATGAAAGGAACACTGCTTCCAGGAAGCATTTATATATAATGCAGTCATAAACATGTTTGTTAAATGTTAAGAGTATTTTATCTCCCTATCTTTCTAGCATCAACTTTTTCTTGAATCATATTTCTGTGCCATTTCTCAGTCAGCCAGTTTCACACCATATGGACTCATTTTGCACTGTCTGCCTGTACTGGCGGCCTGCCTCATCAGGGTCTACAAGAACCTACTAATTATTCAGCACACACCTGGACTTCCATCCCTTCCATGATTCTCTCCCACTACCCCTCTCCAAACAAATATTTATAATTCTATTCCTCCAGTTCTAATTCAAGGCAGTTTCTTTACCCTCTTACTTTAGAAATATACCCATTCTCAAATGCAACATTTCCATTTGGACTTCTTTTAAGGACATGCTTAAGAATGGATCAATTTTCTACATCTGTCACTCTATCTCCGTTTTGTAAATAACTTTATTTGTACCATTTTTTTAGATTCTACATATAAGCTTTATCATATGTCATTTATTTTTCTCTGACTTACTTCACTTGGTATGACAATCTCTAGGTCCACTCATGTTCCTGCAAATGATTTCACTCTCTCTTGTGGCTAATATTCCATTGTATATATGCACCACATCATTATCCATTCTGGTTACTGAGAGGGAGGAATAAATTGGGAGATTGGGATTGACATATACACACTGCTATACATAAAATAGATAACTAGTAAGGACCTACTGTATAACATAGGAAACTCTACTCAGTACTCTGCAATGACCAATATGGAAAAAGAATCTTAAAAAAGAGTGGATATAAAATAAGAAAGCTGTGGTACATATACACAATGGAGTATTACTCAGCCATTAAAAAGAATACATTTGAATCAGTTCTAATGAGATGGATGAAACTGGAACCTATTATACAGAGTGAAGTAAGCCAGAAAGAAAAACACCAATACAGTATACTAACGCATATATATGGAATTTAGAAAGATGGAAACAATAACCCTGTGTACGAGACAGCAAAAGAGACACCGATGTATAGATCAGTCTTATGGACTCTGTGGGAGAGGGAGAGGGTGGGGAGATTTGGGAAAATAGCATTGAAACATGTATAATATCATGTATGAAACGAGTTGCCAGTCCAGGTTCGATGCACGGTACTGGATGCTTGGGGCTGGTGCACTGGGACGACCCAGAGGGAGGGGAGGGGAGGGAGGAGGGTGGAGGGTTCAGGATGGGGAACGCGGGTATACCTGTGGCGGATTCATTTCGATATTTGGCAAAACTAATACAATATTGTAAAGTTTAAAAAAAAAAAAAAGAGTGGATATAAAATAAGACTGGAACAGTTACCAGTGCAGCCACAGCACGCACACTGGAGTAAGCCGGATATGATGACCGTGCCCATGTGGAACACTAATGCCTACAGCTCTATAGGAGCACATTAACACACAAAGGTGGTCCAAGGTACATTCTCAGCAGTGAATGGGTTCTTCTGAGAAAACAAAGGGAAAAAAAAATGTCTGGGAGGCAGAACCAAAGGCAGCAAGCTCTGCATACAGAGACATTCTCTGTGCACAAAAAAATTTACCAATATATCATCTCTGTCTTAATGACATTTATCAGCAATGATTATTTTGTACCTAGTAATCATCAGTGTCAGGATTCTTACTACCTCAATTTTTCTTCAAAAAACTCTTCAAATTATTATTTACATTTTAGATGGGGATATTGAATCTGATGGACAACAAGTGACTTATTCCAGCCAGCAAGCAGTGGAATGAGGATCAGAGCCCATCTGAGAATCTCAAAGACCTCTATTCATCAGCCCTGGTGTCTTTCAGTGACTCTTCCACTGGTTAATAGCAGAATCTGGTAGTAATCTACAAAGGTCTAGGACACTTCCAGTTTTTGAGGACCTTAAAATATATTTTATCGATTCACTGGAAAAGACCCTGATGCTGGGGAAGTCTGAAGACAGGAGGAGAATGGGGTGACAGAGGGGATGAGATAGTTGGATGGCATCATCAACTCAATGGACATAAGTTTGAGCAAACTCTGGGAGATTGCAAAGGACAGGGAAGCCTGGCATGCTGCAGTTCATGGGTTCACAAACAGCTGGACATGACTTAGTGACTGAACAACAACATATATTTTTAGCACCTCTAAATCCAGATTTCAAAAAATTATGGCACACTTAAACTTACATTCAATGTTAATAATTTTGACATAATATAATCTTGTTTGTATATATTAAAACCTACATGTACAGCATCCCTGGCATAATAAATAACTGGACTAAATGGCCATCTTGACACCATTCTGTTGATGGATAGAAATATCACCAGTAGCTCCCATCAAACACAAGGGTGCATATCAACTCTACAGGTACCACCTCATACAAAAGTCTCTAGCTCAGGCGCATCTTTACGACCAACAGGTACTTTCTGAGGATCCAAGATGGTACTTATTACCTATGCTCCGCGTTACCTACATAGTGGGTGAGCTAACTGATATGGGCAGAATATAATTTCTTCTTACCAACTTCAGCAACTTCTGAAATAATATCTTAACATGGACACAGTTAACAAAGAACAGAACAAAGCAAGCAAACTGGAAAGCAACTAAGGAAAGCTAAAGTCAGAATTGTTTCTGTGCTACATTGTTGCATCTATGGAAGGTCTCCATGAAACATCACTTGAGGCAGTTTTACCAAGGCTCTTAGCTAAGGAAATGCACTCTACTCAACCACACACAAAGAATCAAGCAGAAAATGGTGCAACCTGGAGCCAATCAGAAGTGTTCTATTGTGAAGAAAATGTATTTTTAAAAGGTGATCTTCCCATATGCAAAAGGCCACCTTAAAGATAAATTTGTCTATCACTGTGTCAATGGCTGCTGGCTACTACTGACTTTATAAATATCTAATCAGTTTAAGATTACAGTTTGACCATGAAAAAAGTAGATTCTCACTCTAAATACATTCTGAAATAATTAGTTTTTAAAAAGTTTCCCCTTAGCTCACTGACAGGTGGAGTAATAGGCTTACTGAAAGAAATTAAGAAGGATTTCTTTAAAAATATCCATGTTTAAATTTTCCAACCATACATTTTATCCTCATTAAACTGGAAACTGGGATAATTAAGTCAATGTATGTCTTTAGTGGTAGACCCAGTGTTCTCATCACTGTCCTAAATGGACAAGATTTTCACTTTCACTGTATGTTACAGAGCTTACTTGGTCAGATATTAATCTGACATTTCCAATCTGCTTGAATGCTCTTGATGATTTATCATAATGATGCAAGTAAATTTTTAGAGAATATGCAAAGCTGTGGTAGAGATGGTACTGCTCATATCCGAGATGGAAAATAAGGTGAACACTTATATTAACTCCTGTTGGTGTGGCCTCAAGACTTGTGTTGGAAAACTTCTGAGATAATATCCTTTTTCAATGAGAAAGAGCATGTAGTTGATTAGCAATGTCTCCCATGAGTGCAAGACAGGAGAGATAGGACAGTTGCCATGTGGTCGTCATTCATGATTTTTAATTTTTTTTAGGTCACCAAAGTAGGGCATTCAAAATCAAGTTAAAAATATAAGGCTCCACGAGAATGTCAACCAAATCTGGATAGCTGATATTTTGCCCTTAAATTCTCAGTTACTAGGCACCGCATGTGCTCATCCTTGCATTCAGAATACTTTTCACATTTCAATTTTGTCATCATGTTTCATGGTCACACCAAGGAAAAGACTAATAATCTTAAAAATAAATTAAAATACTGTTTATTCAAACCACATTTTTCTGCTGAGAAAGCACAAATTTGAGAAGGAATTACTATCATTAAAAAAAACTTATTTAAATATTTAATGATGTATCTTATTCAACATTCAAAGCAAAGAAAATATGTAACTTTATGACATTTTGCCCTAAAACAAAATAACTTACATACCGTAGGTTTCTAGAGATCTTTATTAGTTTCATTATCTAAATGTTATCTGTAAAAGCTATGATAAGGAACTTATTGTCCTCTTTGACTAGCCAAATATCAATTCCTATGAAATCACGGCTGCAACAACAGACCTTAAGGCAGACTCATATCCATCATGACCTATTTCTGCACCACTCTGCGTGACAGTGAAGTTAGAGTTCTAGAAGCTTGAACTTGTACCTCAGTTTCAGTTCAGTTCTTTTCAGTTGCTCAGCCATGTCCGACTCTTTGTGACCCCATAGGCTGTAGCATGTCAGGCTTCCCTGTCCATCACGAACTCTCAAACTCACGTCAATAAAGGTGGTGATACCATCCAACCATCTCACCCCTTTCTCCTCCTGCCTTCAGTCTTGCCCAACATCAGGGTGTTTTCCAATGAGTCAGTTCTTCGCATCAGGTGGCCAAAGTATTGGAGATTCAGCTTCAGCATCAGTCGTTTCAAATGAATATGCAGGACTTATTTCCTTTAGGATTGACTGGTTTCATCTCCTTGCAGTCCAAGGGACTCTCAAGAGTCTTCTCCAACACCACAGTTCAAAAGCACCAATTCTTTGGCACTCAGCTTTCTTTATAGTTCAATTCTCACATCCATACATGACTACTGGAAAAACCACAGCTTTGACTAGACAGACTTTGTCGGCAAAGTAATGTCTCTGCTTTTTAGTATGCTGTCTATGTTGGTCATAACTTTTCTTCCAAGGAGCAAGTGTCTTTTAATTTCATGGCTGCAGTCACCATCTGCAGTGATTTTGGAGCCCCCCAAAATAAAGTCTGTCACTGTTTCCATTGTTTCCCCATCTATTTATCATGAAGTGATGGGACCAGATGCCATAATTTAAGCTTTTTGAATGTTGAGTTTTAAGCCAACTTTTCACTATCCTTTTTCACTTTCATCAAGAGGCTCTTTAGTTCCTCTTTGCTTTCTGCCACAAGGGTGGTATTATCTGCATATATGAGGTTATTGATATTTCTCCCGGCAATCTTGATTCTAGCTTGTGCTTCATCCAGCCTGGCATTTCTCATGATGAACTCTGCATATAGCTTAAATAAGCAGGGTGACAATATACAGCCTTGATATATGCCCTTCCCAATTTGGAATCAGTCTTGTTGTTCCAAGTCCAGTTCTGTTGCTTCTTGACCTGCATACAGATTTCTCAGGAGGCAGGCCAGGTGATATTCCCGTCTCTTTAAGAATTTCCCACAGTTTGTTGTGATCCACACAGTGAAAGGCTTTGGCGTAGTCAATAAAGCAGAAGTAGAAGCTCAGTTTACCACATACTAACTACATGACTTCATAGCTTTACACTATTCAATTAATCTATGTCTCAGTTTTCCCCATATACAAAAATGGAACATTGGTACCTATGTCATGGGATTCTTATAAGGATTACATTATGTAATTATGAAGCATACTGTAAGCATCCAACACACACTTGCTACTAAATGATGAGGAAATGCAATCTAGTTCCCCATGGAGAGTAGATTCACACCCCTAGGCAGGTGCAGAGAGAGAGAGCAGGACTTCTCTTGAGAGCCAAATTCTCTCACAACCTTTTCAGCTGATATAGGAAAATGAACTCCACCCCCAGGCAGATGGTGTGTGGTCTTCTCCAAATAAACTGCTTCCCCAAAGATTAAACCTGTAGGGGTTAGAGCCTCCTCCTGCTCCACCCATCACATACACACTTAGACTCTACTTACGAAAAACTCTCATACACTTAAAACTAAGAGATCTACATCCTCACTCAAAGCTGAATGATATATATGTTTCACAGCTTACTTAACTCTCAGTATAAGGAGGAAAGATAGTCATGGGCATTTTAATTTTTTTATATTTAAAACCTTTGTATGAATAAATTTTTAAAGAAAGAATGAAAAAAATCTTCAAATCACCTTTAATAAAACATATACTAATTCAAATATAAAAACTCTTTTTTCCAATGGAAAACAAAATCTTTTTTTATCGCTTATATTCCTGGTTTTGAAGATTTTGAAATTCCTATGAAATTCACAAAATCCTTTGAATGGAGCTAACTGCTCATCAATTTCCATGAACCTGGAACATAGTCACTTTGTAAATTCTAATTCCAAATGTTAAATACATCTTTAATCTTTAATACAGCTTGTCAAAATGCCTCATTTTTCTTGCCTTTGAATTGTAAAAATGTAATTCTTTTGACAACTGTCAAGATTTATAATTTGGTTTTTGATCAATCTGAAAGATTTTCCATGCCTACATTTTGGAGCTCCTTTTTATAACTTTTCCATATAAATCATACCCACTGATTCAGAACTCTGAGAATGGTACCCAACAATTTGTGAAATATTAGCGGGTTTTCTCATTAAAATTAAGAACACAACTTGGAGGGTGACTGTTGTCATAACTATTTATCACTTTTTTTGGAAATTCTGGCCAGTGTTATAAGGCAAGTAATAGAAACAAGATCTCAAGTTTCTTTCAAGGAAAAGATAGAATATGAAGTCAAGACAACTGACTATAAGTACAATGAAATAAAGCATTACGTTTTAAAGTTAAAAAAAAAATAACAACTGACTGAGAAACTGTTCCCATTAATATGATGATTCAGTAAAATGTCATGTAAAAGATGGATGCACAATAATCAATGGCACTTCCTGCGAAAGTATTATTAGAAGAAAGATCTGATTCCCAATAGTAATAAAAATATAAAATATTAAAAATTACTATAAAGAAATATGCTTGCTTTATATTTAAAAAACTACAAGCATTAATAAGACTTTAAAGAAGATTTGAATAGAATATAGATCCATCCTTGTAAATAAAAAGACAGACTATTACAAATCAGCCAATTCTTCCAAAGTTAGCTTAACATTTCAATATAATTTCAATCAAAGGTAAATTAAGTTTTAAAAAATTTAACCACCCAAATCTAAAAAATATATAAGAATAACTATAGAAATTTTGAAGTGCCAATTATAAAATAAATATTTACAATCCATTAAAGCAGAAAGCGCAGAAGAATCGATACTTTAGAACTGTGGTGTTGTAGAAGACTCTTGAGAGTCCCTTGGACTACAAGGAGATGAAACCAGCCAATCCTAAAGGAAATTAGTTCTGAATATTCTGAATATTGAAAGGACTGATGCTGAAGCTGAAATTCCAATACTTTGGCCACCTGATGTGAAGAACCAACTCACTGGAAAAGACCCTGATGCTGGGAAAGATTGAAGGCTGGAATAGAAGGGGATGACAGAGGATGAGATGGTTGGATGCCATCACTGCCTTGATGGACATAAGTTTGAGCAAGCTCCAGGAGTTGGTGATGGACAGGGAGGCCTGGTGTGCTGCAGTTCATGGGGTCGCAAAGAGTCGGACACGACTGAGTGACTAAGCACACAATTTACAAAATGGCTTAAAAAAGACATAAAAAATTTAAAGTAAGAGTGATTAGTATCCTACTTATTTTTTTACAGCAAAGTTTTAGCCTTATGCTTTGTATCTTGTGCAACTTATAATCTTACTTTCCTGTTTTGAAACGAATTTTGGATATCATATAAATTTTATATATTTCTTAAATTTAGAGAGAGTTCCTCTTAAGAGACCAAACAGTTCATATATTACAGCAGACAGTAATTCTAGTGAGGCACAGCCTTTCTTGTTTTAAGATGCTGAAAATGTATTCAACAAAATTATTTACATGCCTTAAATATTTACTAGTTGCCCATATCAACAAACATTTAATGAATATGTTGCATGTACTTAGCTATGTGTTAGTATTGAGAACAGAGATTAAACATAAGCCTTATTTCCCTAAGAAAGACGCTGGAACAATATTTCATTAAGCATTTGTGGTGACTAAGATAAATTATCCTTGGTTATACTGTAGTGAGCAATATTGATCGAAGAACTTATTGGAGAAAGGAGACTCATAAATTTCGAACAATTGGATACTGGTTCAAAATAATTTATAGTCAAGTAATAACTTGTATGGTGTAAATTATTCATACTTTGTTAGTTAAGAGAAGGGATAAATTAGTGAGCTTGTAAAGGAAGAAAGCTTCATCAAGAATACTTAAATTTGGACTTAAAAAATGAACAGGATTAAGGTAGGGAGAATGGGTAGTGGGTGGAACTGAGAAAAGCACAAGAGAGGAGCATTGGTAAGATGGAAGGGGGGTGTCAGGAAGTGGGGGGCATAGAAGGGTGTGACCAGAATATGTGGAAATGCTTCTTAGAGTAACAGATTAAAAGTTTGTAATGAGAGTAAAATACACTATTTTATTAGCTCATGATTGCTTCTATACCATATTTGCTTATTCCCCCATGGTTCTAAAGTATAATATAGATCAGGTCACTAATATGTATTTGACTAAAACATGATAATTTGGCTAAAACATGTTAATAAAATGTTAGCATGTTTTGTAGTTGTTGTTCAGTCGCTCAGTCATGTCCATCTCTTTGCAACCCCGTGGACTGCAGCACACCAGGCTTCCCTGTCCTTTACCATCTCCCAGAGCTTGCTTAAACTCATGTCCACTGAGTCAGTGATGGGATCCAACCAACTTGTCCATTGTTGTCCCCTTCGCCTCCTGCCTTCAATCTTTCCCAGCATCAGGGTCTTTTCCAATGAGTTGGATCTTCACATCAGGTGGCCAAAGTATTGGAGCTTCAGCCTTCAGTTCTTCCAATGAATATTCAGGATTGATTTCCTTTAGGACTGACTGGTTTGATTTCCAAGGGACACTCAACATTCTTCTCCAACACACAGTTCACAGGCATCAAATCTTCAGCACTCAGGCTTCTTTATGGTCACATCCATAGATGACTACTGGAAAAACCATAGCTTTGACTATAAGCACCTTTGTTGGCCAAGTCAAATGCATATTAGTGACCTGATATATATTATACTTTAGAGCTATTAGGGAACAAGCAAATATGGTCTGGAAGCAGCCATGAGGTAAGTAAACCCAAGGTGGGAAAAACAGTAGACTACCTGGCCAGAGAAATAAAATTGACTGAGTGAAATAACTGAGGCCATAGCAGACCTATACACCATGTATAATACCCAAAGAAAGCCACATCAAAGATTTGAGAGCAGCTTTTGGAGAGAAGAAAAAGAGGTTGTATGATTCTTACACTCCTGTGACCAAACAAAAATGATGAACAATATCCCCTATATGCAGATTCTAAAAAGAAATGATACAAATGAAATTATTTACAAAGTAGAAAGCAACTGACAGAGAACAAACTTATGGTTGATGGGGGGAAGGGACAGTTAGGGAGTTTGGGATGGTTATGTACACACTGCTATGTTTAAAATAGATAACCCACAAGGACCTTTTGTATAGCACAGGAAACTCTGCTTCATGTTATGTGGCAGCCTGGATGGGAGGGGGCTTTGGGGGAGAATGGATTATGTATGGCTGAGTCCCTTTGCTGTCCACCTGAAACTATAATAACATTGTTAACTGGCTATTCTCCAATATATAAAGTTTTTAAAAAATGATGAATTGTGGCAGTCAGACTCAGATGGCCCGCCAAAAGCCCAGCCTCCTTGTTCTCATATCTTTGTATAATCTCCTCCCCTTACCTGTAGGCTAGACTAGTGATTTGCTTCTAACCAGCAGAATAAGGCATAAGAGATAGCATACCAATTCTGTGGTTAAGATACATAAGACTGTGACTTGTGACATTCTCTCCCTTACTGGCATTGATAGATGCTATAAATGGTTAAGGGTAGGGAAGTTTAGCAGTGAGTGAGGGGAGGGAAGTTCTTATAAATGCGCATAGTTGTATGGTCAAGACTCAGAATATACAAGACTCACTTCCCTGAATGAATGATACAAAGACTCAAGTGCTAGTGAGAGAGATGAATGACTAGTCAAAGGAAATCTTCCTTTACATATTTTTTCAAACTTCTTTTCACAAAGCTCAGAAGCACACTTTTTGCTAGTAGGACTTTTTCAGTTATGAATTAGTCCAATTTTTATATTTTGCCTCAGTATTAGAAAGGACTCAGTATTATTTTTCCTCTTTTGTTTGGAAAGAATGTAATTCAGACAGGCTCACCTACATTTAAAAAATAAAAAAAGTGGTGTGGTCTGTTAGGCCACTCATTCTTTTCAGGCAGGGTTACATTTTTTTCCTTCTATCTTTTGCTTTATTTAAGTATTTTTACTTGTCTGCTTTTTATATATCACACGTATTTCTCTAAGATAAAAATTGTAGAATAGAAATATATAGCATTTGCCCATTCATTACATTTTTCCCAATTCTTTTAAAAATATTCACAGAAATCCTAGTATGTACAAGATGCTGTGCACAAAGGCATATCAAGGAGAGAAATTATGATTATTTCAAAATAAGATCAAAACTAAGATTTGAGTCTCTGTAACACGAGGTGTGATCACTCACCTAGAGCCAGACATCCTGGAATATGAAGTCAAGTGGGCCTTAGAAAGCATCACTATGAACAAAACTAGTGGAGGTGATGGAATTCCAGTTGAGCTATTTCAAATAATGAGAGATAATGCTGTGAAAGTGCTGCACTCAATATGCCAGCAACTTTGGAAAACTCAGCAGTGGCCACAAGACTGGAAAAGATCAGTTTTCATTCCGATCCCAAAGAAAGGCAATGCCAAAGAATGCTCAAACTACCGCACAATTGCACTCATCTCACACGCTAGTAAAGTAATGCTCAAAATTCTCCAAGCCACGCTTCAGCAATACGTGAACCATGAACTTCCAGATGTTCAAACTGGCTTTAGAAAAGGCAGAGGAACCAGATCAAATTGCCAACATCCACTGGATCATCGAAAAAGCAAGAGAGTTTCAGAAAAACAACTATTTCTGCGTTATTGACTATGCTAAAGCCTTTGACTGTGTGGATCACAATCAACTGTGGAAAATTCTGAAAGAGATGGGAATACCAGACCACCTGACCTGCCTCTTGAGAAATTGTATGCAAGTCAGGAAGCAACAGTTAGAACTGGACATGGAAAAACAGACTGGTTCCAAATAGGAAAAGGAGTACGTCAAGGCTGTATATTGTCACCTTGCTTATTTAACTTATATGCAGAGTACATCATGAGAAACGCTGGGCTGGAAAAAGCACAAGCTGGAATCAAGATTGCCAGGAGAAATATCAATAACCTCAGATATGCAGATGACACCACCTTTACAGCAGAAAGTGAAGATGAACAAAAAAGCCTCTTGATGAAAGTGAAAGTAGAGAGTGAAAAAATTGGCTTAAAGCTCAACGTTCAGAAAACGAAGATCATGGCATCTAGTCCCATCACTTCATGGGAAATAGATGGGGAAACAGTGGAAACAGTGTCAGACTTTATTTTGGGGGGCTCCAAAATCACTGCAGATGGTGACTGCAGCCATGAAATTAAAAGACGCTTACTCCTTGGAAGAAAAGTTATGACCAACCTAGATAGCATATTCAAAAGCAGAGACATTACTTTGCCAGCAAAGGTCCGTCTAGTCAAGGCTATGGTTTTTCCAGTGGTCATGTATGGATGTGAGAGTTGGACTGTGAAAAAAGCTGAGCGCTGAAGAATTGATGCTTCTGAACTGTGGTGTTGGAGAAGACTCTTGAGAGTCCCTTGGACTGCAAGGAGATCTACCCAGTCCATTCTAAAGGAGATCAGCCCTGGGATTTCTTTGGAAGGACTGATGCTAAAGCTGAAACTCCAGTACTTTGGCCACCTCATGCGAAGAGTTGACTCATTGGAAAAGACTCTGATGCTGGGAGGGATTGGGGGCAGGAGGAGAAAGGGACGACAGAGGATGAGATGGCTGGATGGCATCACTGACTCAATGGACATGAGTTTGAGTGAATTCTGGGAGTTGGTGATGGACAGGGAGGCCTGGCATGCTGCAATTCATGGGGTCGCAAAGAGTCGGACACGACTGAGCGACTGAACTGAACTGAAACAGTCCAGATAACCTACATTTGGGGGAATGTGTTTGTAATCATTTTTGCCCATCTTTCAAGCATACTAATGAAATAATTTGATTCTTTTCTTCCTAATCAGTTTTGTAAAGCAAATTTGCTGAAATATCTGTGTGTATATGTTGGGGAATAGAAGTCACCCACTTGTAGCTCACAGCTAGGGCTGCACTTGCTTGTATCCCCAGCATTTGCACAATCCCTGGCAAAGCCGGCATTGATCAAGTATTTAATGAATAGGATGGAGTAGGATAAAATTGATATTTGGCTCTTAGACTTTACTATTTGTAATTTCTTTATTTAAATTGCAAACTGATTCCACATTAATGATGCCCATGTACAAGTTATCAATGTGCAATACGTATAAAATTAATTTCTGTGTCCTTTCCCTTTTGTAGCTATAACTTACTGAGTTTGTTTTTCTCTTACCTATACCTGTGATTGGGAGAAGGCAATGGCACCCCACTCCAGTACTCTTGCCTGGAAAATCCCAGGGACGGAGGAGCCTGGTAGGCTGCAGTCCATGGGGTCGCTAAGAGTTGGACACAACTGAGCAACTTCACTTTCACTTTTCACTTTCATGCATTGGAGAAGGAAATGGCAACCCACTCCAGTGTTCTTGCCCGGAGAATCCCAGGGACAGGGGAGCCTGGTGGGCTGCCGTCTATGGGGTCGCATAGAGTCGGACACGACTGAAGTGACTTAGCAGCAGCAGCAGCATACCTGTGATCTCCAAATGACCAGCTTTTAAAAACCAAGAATGTTCTTGTTTGTATGGGAATAATTTATTCACATTTGGTTCCACCCACCAATTTTATTAACATTGAAATGTGGTGTAATCTCAGGCACTTTGTTATAAAAGGTGTATATAGCAGAAATCTGCTTTGCATTAATAAAAGTCCTTATTAATGCAAAATATTTTCACATTATAAAAATTAGTGAGGCAGAAATGTAAATGTGGTCCTCCAAAGATGCAAGAACTTGAGTTCACTGGAATGTAAGTATTTCTTGAACTCCTGTAAAACTTTTGTTGAATATACTGACCCTGCAGATTTATAAACTTGAAGTTATTCTATTGCTGGTCTAGCAGCTGTAAAAATTAATTAATCATAATTGAAAATGTAGGAAATGTCCATAATTTTTTCTTCATTTACTTCTCTAAATAAGTGAAAAGAGATAACCTATGTGATGTTATATTTACAAAGATAAAATCATAGGGTTATTAAAAAGAGAGTAATCCACATAATTTTAAATATTAAGATTCACTTTTGCATTTCACAAAGGGCTTCAGATAAATAATGAAATGTGGATTCCCCTAAAACATTCAGGGTACATGGTGTAAAATAATATATTTGTATAAATGGTGCATAAACAGAAATACTATCGGTGCTTACGTTACTTAATCTATACTTTTCAACATTTTAATTTTGGATCTGTGCAAATAATGAAAGCTTAGATCCCCTTTCTACATTACATTATGAGCAAACTGTTATACACTGAGATATATTCCAGTGATATTTTTTCTTATACACTTAACCTTATACAAGGGGAAGTAGGCTAAAAGATAAATCTTTACAATCAAGAAAACATAAAGCCAGGTTTATTACAGCTGTTAGCTTAGTCAGTTTTTGTTGGGTAATGATCTGGTCTTGTCTGAACACTTAACTTGTGTGAGTCTGCTTGCCATTTAGGCCACATGGCTGTATCACTCTTCTCATCTCTGATGTCTACCCACCTGCCTTTTCCATCATTTACTGATGACACTACTATCGGTCCCCAGCCTTCCATTCTACCCAAGGGTTGCCATAATCTGGGGAATTTCAGGGACTGTGGAAGGGCCCACTGGATGTGGTGGTTCCACATGCCACCTCTGGACAGATTGCTCAGTCTTCTCCATCTCTGGCCCTCCTCCTGCCTGACGGGAAGCCCACAGCTCTGCTGACCATGGAGTCCTGTTCCATCTCTTTACGGGGATTCCATCATTCTCTGGCTTCTTTATTGTATGCCTCTGGCCCATGCTTTCTCTGTATCTACAATAACTACTTCTAGTCATTTTCCACGGAGAAGCCAATTTATAAAAATTATAGCATCTACCATAAAGGAAGGCTCTCAATTCACTAGGCTTCAGTGTGACCTCAGTTTTTTTTTTTCCCCTCACTCTGCATGAGCACAAGGAATCTTGCTCATCCGAGCCTGCCCCCTACTTCTGCTTGGGGTCCCATCCTCTCCTGGCTGTTTAGGAACCTTGTTTACTTTATTATCCCTCTCCCTCTTCTATCACCCACTGGCAATCTCCCAGTCTCCAGACTTAAAGGAAGCCCCTTTCAATGATTACATAAGTCATTTACATTTTCTTTCAGGTTTAGCACACTCTCCATTCTCCTTTTTTTATATAATTATCACCTGCCTGAATAAATCTCAGAAATAAATACGTATTTCATGTAATGAAAAGTGGAAAAAAGTGGGAAGTGTTTAGTCACTCAGTCATGTCCAACTCTTTGCGACCCCATGAGCCCCATAGCCCTCCAGGCTCTTCTGTGCATGGGATTTCACAGATATGAATACCAGAGTGGGTTGCCATTTCCTTCTCCAGGGGATCTTCCTGACACAGGGATTGAACCCGGTCTCCTGCATGACAGGCAGATTCCCTACTGTCTGAACCACCAGGGAAGCCCTGTAATTTCATGTAGTAAGCTCATCTTATCTTCTGAAAGAAATTAAACACTCCAACAACAGGAACAAAAACTGGAGTAGCTTTATCCCATATAAATTGTGTCTATAATTTTTTTAAGATTACACCATGTGGCTCATATAATCTTAGGTCCCTGACCAGGTATTGAACCTAGGCCCTCCGCAGTGAGAAAATGGAGTCCTAACCACTGGACCGCCAAGGAATTCCTGTGACTATAATTCCTTATATTAAATAGCACAACCAATTCTGATCTTCAAGAAGATACATTAGAAACTGCTGAGAAATCAAAATGAAGATAACAATAAATAAAACAGCACAGTGACAGTTCTTTCTGCTAATAGCGAACATGCTTCAGCTTATTTCTCCAAGGTGCCAGGAGCAAATTACTACTTACATGAGACTGAAGAATTTGAAATAACCTTTCTATTGAACCTTGTGATATATTCGCTTTAATTGTTACCCTTCTTATCTGGAAATCTTTAAATTACTATCTTCTACCTTCAGTTGTGTCATACCATTGGTATCAGACATTCAGTATCTCACACGAAATCTGCCTGTGGTTTGGAAGGGCAGTGACCTTGCTGAACTGAGAAACCTCTGGATTCAAATGCTGCTTGCTTATGTTGATGTTTCGGTTTAGAGCTGCCCTTATGTTTACATAATGTGGAGGTTTATATACGGGAAAAGGTAAGAAGGGTGGAATGTCATTTCAATTTACATCCATCTGCACAAATAGAGGGCAGTAAACTCCTTACCACCTCACTCAACAACTGTTAGTCTGTTTCCCAACACCTCCAAGTTTGTGCGTTTCCCACACACAAGATCCTTTTGATTCCATGGCTATCTTCTTTTCTGCCTTTCTTCTGCCTTTGTCGTAGCATCAACGAGAACGGCTGAGCCGAAGGATGCTGGCAGACACCCCATAATGGACTAGAGACCGAGGATGTGACAATAAACCGGGTTCTGTCCACTATAACCATAGGTGCTGAGAGTTCGCTTTATATAAACTTTATCATCCATTTTCCAAGGACGGAGGGGGCTGGTACTGTGATCGAGTGGAGAGAGAGCTAATTGGGAGTCAAGAGACCTAGTTCCACTCTGAGATCCAAGATAGCTGTGCTCTTGTGACTCGGAGCAATTTGCCACATCACTCTATTTCAATCGTTGTCCCTGTAAATTGGATATACTACTCATCACCTCCAACCCTCCACAGAATTTGGAGGTCTAAATGAGTTATTGCCTGTGGAGTAGGTTGTGTTCCTGAGGAAGAAGAAGTACATACTTTAAGACAGAAACACTTTCATTTAAACAAAATAACCCAATACCATCATACTCTCGCTCTGCAAAACAACCAAATGTGAATTTTAGAAGTTTTGGAGTTTTTCTTTTTTTTTTTAAGGAACTAGGTAATTAAAGGCATAGATGGGATGCTGAATTTTATTTTCTCCTCTAATGAAATGTCAGGAGGGTAGCAAGGATCAGTATCTTTAGAGCAACAAAGGCAATGGTATCTGCATGAAACACTAAAATCGGAAAGATTGTGAAGGACACCGCTGATAAAGGAAATACTATTTCTGAGCTGGGAGTTTTAAGATGAATCCTCCAGAACACACCCAAAAATACCCCAAATATTCCAGTACTCAACATAATATATTATGGGCATCTGTGGTACACGCCATCAGATTGCTAGAGACTATATATATTATTGCCTGTTCAAGGGCTCCATCCTCTCTCCCTGAACGATAAGCTGAGATGATAGTGGTTTCAGAATCACCATCAATGAGCATAGATAATGTCAAATGAAGTCATTCTAACCTGGCGCCCAGGAAACAAAGTTACATCAGGAAGTTTCTCTGAGTGGTCCATGGGGATATTTTCCTGACGGTAATCAACACAAGAAAGGTCATGGGGGCAAAGTAAATGAAGGACTTGTTCTGGGAGTAAAGTGTAAACCCACTTGATTTAGTTTCTTGAAGAACAGATAGAGTAAGTACCACTAAACATGGAGGACTTAATATAAAGCATGTTCTGAAAATTAAAATAAAATGAAGTAGGGTCTCAATAAATTGTTGCTAATATTGTAAATCTAATACATATGTATGTATGTAATATAACATATGTATATAATGTACATCCTTAAGAGAATAAAATATAATGTATATCCTTAAGAGAATAAAACAAAAGGTGGGATTTCTACTGTTAAAGAATAGTTTATATCCAGGACAAACAAATGATGCTGAAGTTTCAACCTGAAGAGTCTACTCCAGTGCCATTCTACAGAAATGTAATAAATCACATATGTAACATTAAAGGGCTTCCCAGGTGGCTCAGTGGTAAAGAATTTGCCTGCAATGCAAGACTTGCAGGAGACACAGGTTCAATCCCTGGGCTGGTAAGATCCCCTGGGGAAGGAAATGGCAACCCACCATTGAAACCTCAGATTATGGGAAAATGTTTGACTTTAGGTATTGTAACAAAATTGCATGTGAAAACCAACAACGCAGATGATTAGACACTGAGACACCGGTTACCATATCAAGGCATTGCCACCTCATGGACTGTCTTCTGAATGTGTGCTCAGTCACTCAGTTGTGTCCAACTCTTTGTGACCTCATGGACTGTAGCCCGCCAGGCTCCTCTGTCCATGGGATTCTCCAGACAAGAACACTGGAGTGGGTTGCCATTTCCTTCTCTGGAATAACAGAGCAGTCTTCTCTAAAGAGAGCATCCCTACCCACTCAACTTCTTTTATAATCTGAGGTTTCGATGGTGATTCTCACTGTGACAGGTGAAATTCTAGCCATGTTCAATTAACATGTCTTTTTTTAAAGGTAAACATTTTACTAAGAATAGGAAGATGATAAATGTGTCACATCATGAAGAAGCTCACCAAAAATATATGTGGAGAAATATTTTTAAATATAAACAGATAAGCTATTTAAATGTGTTTATAAAACTCATCACCACACATTCACATGGCCCTTCTGCTATTCAGAACAGACCTTGAACTGAAGGAGCAGTTCCTCTGAGAGAGAATGCAAATAAGCATTTGTATCAGCTTTTGACTTAAAATAAGCCTCAAGACCTGCAGCAAACAAAATTTAAAGCTAATGCATTAAATTGTGATGGTTAAAGTTTTTTTGAATCTCCAAAGTATTAACATGAAGGACTCAGAGGAGGTGAGAATTCATGTTGACAGAAGAACCCCTTTCTTTACCTTTCAGAGGAGGTGAATTCTGTCAGAAGTGGGATGGATAGTCTGTGTCAATTTTTCCCACCCCAGGAGGTTCATTCCCCTCTTCACATTCAGGATGGATACTACTTTTCCTTCTCCTGAATCTAAACTAGTTTGATGGCTTGCTTTGATGATGGATTGCTTCCAAGTGCTTTGTAAGCGGGCCTGGAAGCTTCAGTTGTCATTCTTTTGGATACCTAAGTGGTCAGGTAAGGCATGCTACTCCACTTACATATTTTTTGTTAGCTTCTTTATCATGTGGCACATTGATCATTGATGAGGAGTCTGTGTGAGACAGAGGTCCAGCCAGGCCTCTGATGTTCCAGCCACCCCAACTAAGGCAGCAGAGATGTGAATACAATTTTACTGGGTCAGTCAGCCTGACTTGAGACTCCAGATGACAACAGTCACAGATATGACCCAAGGAAGAACAAGCAGAAAACCAGTCCAGATTGCTGAATCATGGGCAAATAAATGGTTGTTGTTTTACGCCAACACTAATCTGGGCTGATTTGTTACACAGCAATAGATAACTGATACAAGCAGGCAATTGAGTATAAGCAGGCAAGAGACTTGGCTAATAGAAGAAGTTTCTGAGAAGCCATCTCTTATCTTACCACTCCCCTACAAAGAGTCCTAGTGTGGTCACATGAGAATCACAGAAGCCTATGTAGATTTTCCTTTGGAGAAGAAGTGACTGATGGTTGATAAGACCTATGCTGGCTTTCTGGGTAAAGACTAAAACAGTAAGCTTCCTGGGAAAGACTTCAAAGGCAGACTAGAGAAGCATCAGTCTAAAATAAAATATGGCCAGACATATCCAGACAGAGAGGACTTAATCTTCTGAACTTCTAGCCCCAGTGGAGTTAGGGAAGTGCCCGGGACTCCAACAGGTGTGTGTGACCTTTTCCAGCCGTGGATACAACAAGCACAGGGATAGCTTAGCAAAGTCCAGCAGCTCCAAAATATCATTGTGAATGACAGAAAGGGTGAAGGATGACCACAGTCCAGATGGCCCTCTCCCCAATGGCCTTGAAACACAGTCCTTGGCCTCCAAACGCCACACTGGAATTTAGATGCCACTTGCAGAGAGAAGTGGGGCTATGAGGGGAGGTAGGAAAGGTGGGGAGAACACAGCACTGGTTACCCGAAAGTTACCAGAGTTGCCAGTCGTCTCCAGAAGTGATTCCAGAGGGAAGGAACTTGGATTATGAAATTTAACATTTATGAAAAATACTGTGTTCCTTGGCCACTTGATTCTTGGGTTACCCATATGCATTGCGTTTATCTATAGTTTGTGAATTTTTTATCCCTACCCTATCACTTCGGAGAAGGAAATGGCAACCCACTCCAGTATTCTTGCCTGGAGAATTGCGTGGACAGAGGAGCCTGCTGGGCTGCCGTCCATTGCGTCGCAGAGAGTCGGACTCAACTGAAGCAACTTAGCTTGCATGCATGCATTGGAGAAGGAAATGGCAACCCACTCCAGTGTTCTTGCCTGGAGAATCCCAGGGACGGGGGAGCCTGGTGGGCTGCCGTCTGTGGGGTCACACAGAGTCGGACACGACTGAAGCGACTTAGCAGCAGCAGCAACCCTATCACATATTTGTCTATGATTTTTATAAGATCTGGGAAATAGCCTCTTTTCCTTCATGGTAAACAGAAGTTAATTTTGGCAGCTTTGGTAGAGTATTACCAATTCATTTTGTTGATATTTCCGACTCTTCTGGAGTAACATTCCTTAGCTTCTAAATACTTTTACTAGTTTTATATGGTATTGTAAACACTGAAGGAAATTAAAGACCATTTTGGTCCATTATGCTGCTAGGATGTGTGTGTACATGTGTGTGTGTGTGTGTGTGTCTACAGGTTTATGTGTTGGCATGTGTGTGCCCTCCCACAAATACTGACATTGCTAGTCTATTAATAGTTGCAACCATGGCGTATATGCAGCAGTGCAGTAACTGTTAATGTTGTTATGGGTCTTCCATAATTAGTAACTTTTATAACATCTTTTTCTTACAAGCTTCTATAATACCAGTAAAATTTGAATCCTTAAATTCTTTGCCATTATTAAAAAATAGAAAAGACAGTTACCAAAAATAGTAGTATCTAATTTACAAGGATGTTTTTCTCACCCAAAAAATATGTATAAGACCAAATGATACCATATTGAAAGAATTTCCAATGAGGCAAGAATTTCCTCAAACACCAAAGACTGGGATTGACACATATACATTACTATTGATAAAACAGAAAATAGCAAGGGCCTGCTGTATAGCACAGAGGCCTCTGCTCTGTGCTCTGTAATGACCTATATGGAAAAAGAATCTTAAAAAGACCGGATATATGTATACGTATAGCTGATTCACTTCGCTGTCGAGTAGAAACACAAAATTGTAAGTCAACCATACTCCAGTAAAAATTAATTTTAAAAAAAGATGGAATATCATGTGATATTACCAAAAAAAAAAACCTTTTCTTTTTTGGTGACTTTGCATTCTGGTGTCATTTCCTAGCCAATATGCTTAATTTATACTCTCTATGAAATATGGACTCAGATTCTATTGAAACAGAAGAGAGGGTTCTGCACTGTAATAACCTTTCTTAACCTTTTACTAATTTTTCTGCCAAAAAATCAACACCTATGCACCTGGTCAATGCGAATATTTATGTTGCTGCTAGAGTTAAGGAGGCTGACAATGCTCAATACAAAATCAAGTTTTCTTATCTTCAAATCAGATATTTTATTTCTTGCATTTTTAGAGTGGAGTGAGAATAGTTTTATTTCAATCTAGTCTGCAGGTTTTAAAAAGCAACACATGAATTATGATAAAGAAAATGGAAAGAAAATTACCAAAGACAGTTGCTTTTCTATTCGCCTTACCAAAGACAGGCAACACTTTGACAGCTAATCAACATAGACTTTTTTTTTTTCCTGTTATATCTGTCCTTTACCTGAATGACCTATTAATTTTAATGGTTTGCTGGACTCCCATTTAATGGTTCAATGAATACAATACATTTGTGCTTTTCTTTGCATAATGAAGTGGCCAACTAAGCAAGATAATTTTTTGAAGTTATGTAGCTCTAAACAATTCAAATATTTCAACTTTGCATTATAACTGTAAAACTTATCTAAATTCTATCCTTAAAGTTAAAAACTAGCTCTAAAAGTGAGCTTCACTTGGCTACAAAATGATCCATCAAATTATACACATCTTTAAAAAGTTGTACTTAGCAAAATGCTCTTTATGATTGTATAAAAATTGACTATTTCTGTATGCTACATGTTTATTTAGTTTTGAATTACTCTGAGATCAGGTAATTGCCAACAAACTTCACTGTTCAGAGTAAAAATATTCAATACTAACTATTTTTAAAAGTATAGACTTGTCCTACAAATTTCCTTGTAGGTTTATTTTATTAGAATGTTGAATTTTTCACAGTTCTGACATTTTATCCATCTTAAATTTTTTCTACTAAATATTTTTAGGGGTTTTAATTAGAACTTTCTCATGCTGTCTAATGATTTTTTAATGATTGCTGTTGCTAGTAAGAGAGGGTCAGAGATTAATGTGCCAAAAAGGAATTATCTCAGTTGGGCCAGATAACTTCATTCCATGAAACATGAGAAAATGTTGGTAATATGTTGACACTATGTATTTTCCCCAAGTGAATCTTGAATTTTTCACACACACACACACACATTCATCTTCATACAACATTAAACAATGTGTGACATTAAAAACCGCCATTGTAATCTTCAGATTAAATCTCAAAGATTGGCACTTGATTTTATTTTTATCATTTATTTTTACTAAAACCTGTTTTAAAGTCATATTTATAGACAGTTCACTTCTTATCCTTAAGATTTCCTGATTTTCCTGTTTTGTTCAATTTCAGTGTATCTTTTCTCCCTTCATTGTGCCCAAATTACCTTTCTGCACATTAAAGGCTGACTTCCCTTTTCTTTAATGCTCTTCTTTCATCTGTTCATCTCAAGGCGTAACCTTAAGTGCTCATCCTTATTTAATGTTGTTGCCTGGTTTTGACTTTTTATTCCACACCCTGAATTTGATCGTTATTTCCATCAACAAAGTTAGTGTTACTTCCTTTAAGTTCCTTCTAAGGAATGTTTTAAACAAAGCCACCCCTTTGAACGTTAAGGCTTTAACAGAGACGCTGCCTCCCCAGGGCAACCCTGGAAACTTTCAATGGTGCCAAGAGAAAAAGACGCATGCACTGGCACAGACAATTGTGGCTTCCAGGCTGGCTATTCCTGCAGGGGCAAATCAGCCGTTTCTTAGACTGAACTGAATTCCATTATTCTCAAAAAAAAAAAAAAAAACTAGGCAAAATTACATTATCTAAGACAAGCCATTACTGCTACTGTAAAATAAATGATACTCAAGCAGCCTGGAAACTTAATTGCATTCCTCTCAACCACTAAACTATATCCGGAACCATTTAATAAACAGTTATTCTGCTTTTTTGCATATTTTTTCTTTGATCTCCATCTGTACTGCATTCCTATATACAGATATGCTGCGTGCTCAGTCATTTAGCTGTGTCCAATTCTTTGCGGACCCAGGCTCCTCTGTCTGTGGGATTATCCAGGCAAGAATACTGGAGTGGGTTGCCATGCCTGCCTCCAGGGGATCTCCCCGACCTGGGATCGAACCTCGGTCTCCTGTGTCTCCTGCACTGGCAGGCAGATTCTTCACCACCGCACCATCTCAGAAGCAGGCATGCTACACAAATGTATTCTGAGTTTCTCTTGTCTGCCAATATGTTTATTGTAAGATGTCAGGAAGAGGAAATGAGATAATCATCCAGTGATATTAAGCCCTTTCTATACACTAAAAAAGAGGGCTGCCCAGAGCATCCCTCAGCTCAGCACAGCTGTGGCTGCCCAGGAATAGCCAGACAGGTTCTCCATCGCCAGGCCCTCTTGCTATGGAAATAATCTCTACCAGTACCTCTTCTCCTCAGTGAAGTACCAGGAAGGACATTTTCACCTTTATTTCTCCCTGCTTCTCTTCTGCACAGGAAAAGGAATCAAACTCCAGGTGACAGCCTGCAATCTTGGGGCCCTGCTTCTTTGCTGGGTGGAGGTAAGGAGTTCAGGTGCAGGACTTAGGCTTGTTGTGAGACTCTGGATGTGATTCTTCTGTGGATGAAACTGCTCTGGTTGAGGGTTTTTGAATGTCTAGTTTCTGCATAGCAACCTCCATCCCCATTGGCTAGAATCCTTTAGGCAGAGTATCTCTCCTTGGCAGTTTCTCTACTGCAGCTAAGCAGAAGAGACCAATGTCAGCCATACCTGCTCTAGTTCTGTCTCAAGTTCCATCAAAAAAGTCTCTGCTTAGGAGGAAAAGGCACTAGTCCTGCCCATCAAGAAAGTTGATAACTCAACTTCTCCCTTGACCACAGAGTTTTGGGTTAACTAGATATTTCCTTACAACTGGAAGGACCAGACAGTGGGAAAGGGATGGCATGTCTTCTGCCCTGCAGCATGCTTAGCATAATGGACAGCAGACAGATCGGTTTAAATCTCCATTTGGAGACAAGATACTTAGGGAAGTTGTGCAAACTCACTGAGCTCTGATGTCTTTATTTTAAAATTAGGATAATGCAACCTTGATGGCTGTTTTAAAAATTAATTTAGATAATGATTGTAAAGTGCCTGAAGTAGAACTTGGTGTGCAAGATAACGGCCAGGACTTGATAAAAGTAGCTAATTAGGTGTGAACTGCAATTAATGGCAACCAACTCTAGTGTTCTTGCCTGGAGAATCCCATGGATGGAGGAGCCTGGCAGGCTACCATTCATGGGGTTGCAGAGAGTCAGACATGATTGAGCAACTAAGCACACAATTAGTCCACTTAGGCGCAAAGGTTTTCCTCAAATACTGAGGGTTTTTTGGCAGCCACATATTACTTTGTTGGATGTGAACAGACAATAATCAAATATTATAAACATTTTGGCTATTATTTACAAGTGAACAAAGATAAAGCAATCTAGCAGGTTTTATATGTAAAAAATGATCAATATAAATTATTTAACCTGGAAAAAAACACTTTTAGGGGTCCTAAAATACGTTAATAAAAATGAAGGCATCTTATTCAATATGTAAAACTTTTACAATGACATTTATAATGTAAATGCTGATTCACAGAAATGATATTATATATTCTTTTAGTCTGACATTAGCAAATGAAGGTCTATAACAATTTAAAAGCAAATGTTTGGAGAAATTATTAAATATCTTTAAGAATTAGTGTTCTATGATAAGACAACAATTTTTTTCTGATACTCCAGGATATCATTAGATAGCAAGGCCATGATATGGGTTAAATTTATCTAGGCTAAAAACACCAGGCCCAATGGAAGAATACTAGGAAAGTAATTTTTTTTATTTATATAAAAGAGAAATCTTTTTGTTGCCAGATATTTACCTAGGCAACAAGAAACCATAAGCAGAGTTATTGCTTCTCCTTTTTCAAGATAAGACAGAAAAGTACACGGAACATTATGCCTAAAATTATAACTACTGCTAATCTTACTATAGTCATGTGGCAGTTTAGAATGAAAATCAGTGCAGATTTAACTTAGCCTGATGCCTTCATTTTCCAGATACAGAATGTGGTTAAGTGACTTTCCCAGAGTGCCATAGCAGCACCAAAACAAGTACCAAAGTGGGGGATATAATCACAGCAGGCAGGTTCGTGCATTTTTCCCTCCAAATTGGAGGTAGGATCATTCTGAAGAGGAACAAAGGTGATGATGGGCAAAATGCGGTCTCTATTCACCTGTGACCTCCATAAGAAAATGGGTCTTTTCTGAATGTGATGCCAATGCCAATGCCAAAGGATCTATAGATATGTAATATCATTGTAGTTTGTTGTAAGAGACCTTCTGGAAATTATAAATGCAATTACTACATAGAACATGTGTTTGACAGTGTTTTGTATATTGTTTCTGTTTAGTCGCTAAGTCGTGTCCCAACTCTTTTGCGACCCCATGGACTGTAGCCCTCCAGGCTCCTCTGTCCATGGGATTCTTCAGGTAAGAATACTGGAGTCAGTTGCCATTTACTTCTCCTGGGAATCTTCCCAACCCAGAGATTGAACCAATGTCTCCTGCCTTGGCAGGTGGATTTTTTACCACTGAGCCACTGGGGAAGGCCAAATGCATGATAGTCCCAAGGAATAAAGGACTATTCTTCACCATTTGGACCAGGAGGGGTCTCCAGCTCCCCTATCTCCCTTAACAAAGGAAGTCAGCTGAATATTGATGGAGTTTAACCAGAAGTTAGAAGAGGGAGTGATTGCACATGCAGATTGGTAAAAATATTATTAAAATATTCTTGTCTAGGGGAGAACTTATGAGCATGTACGTATTCGTTGATACTAACCAATTATCATTTGGAAGAGGAAATGGCAACCCACTCCAGTGTTCTTGCCTGGAGAATCCCAGGGACCGTGGGGCCTGGTGGGCTGCTGTCTATGGGGTCGCACAGAGTCGGACACGACTGAAGCGACTTAGCAGCAGCAGCAGCAGCAACCAACTATCATAGCTTGGAGAGAACACTGAGCCTGGAGCCAGGAGACTGGGTTCTAGTCCTCGCTGTGTATCAAATTCTCTCTCTTCCATCCATCAGAGACCTTGACTGGAGTGAGTTCATTTAATTTAGCTCTTTATATAAATGTCCATGTCACTTACTTTAGGGCAGACATAGAAAAACAACGTACCTTTACATTACTAAACAACACCTCATTTCCTTGTTCTACTTAATTTATGAAGTATTTTTCCTTTACTAAGAATAAAGCGCCATCCTAGTCAAACAATTCTTTGTAAACCTAAAGGATTAGATGTTTGACTCCTGGGGGCAATGAAGGAAACAATAGCAGGGCATCCTCCAATAAAGTGGTCACATACATGCTTGAAGTTTCAGGCAGAGAAGGAGTAAAATTTGGAGCCTGAATTTGATTGGCAAGATAAAAATGTCTTGGTGAATGGGGAGAAAATGGATTTCAGCATTCTTAAAGGTTCTCCTACAAAGAAAAAGTAAGTAAAAATTTTAACTACAGGAAAAATTGTCAGTGACAAGGGGAAGAAAAAGCAAACTCAAGTTCCAAACATTCAGAAACGATAAAGGGTCTTGTAAAGTATGGAAATAGTGCTTTATTCACCTTTATGATTCTAGAGAATGTAACATGGAATAAAGCATACATAATTTATGTTTTAATTACAAAACCAAGTAATTGATATTTTTAAAAACGGAGAACCTCAAAAGGAGATCACATTGGATTTTTTTTCAATAGGCCCCATAAGAAGTAAATTACAAAGTCCCTATTTGTGCCTTACAGGGAAAAAAAAAATCCATTACCATTTGCTCTTTATTGGCATAATAGTTCTTCAGAATGGCTTACAACTGAGCTTGTATTTCACACATGAACGTTTGATTGAGCTCACCTGTTGTGATCAGCTTTAAGTGCCCACATTTTAGGAGCAGCTGAAACCAAGGCTTTTACTATAATGTTTTAAAATAATTGAGGGAGCTTTTCCTTTGTTTCGCCCTCACTTTATCTCACATGAATGTTAAACAGAAATTACTCAAGTTTGGGAACTCGGGGGTTGGTACTGAAAGACTGCTTGTCTCCCAGCATTGACACGGTCACTCCTACTTGCTTCTTGTAACAAGGCTCTCCTGAGACCAGCAAAGGAGCTACCAGCCCTGTTCGGGGCCACCACTGTGGAATTCCCGCCTCATTAGTTGGGTTGTGAGGGTCTTATCTTTTGATAAGCCAGAAGAGGCGGATACCCCTAGAATGCTCTAGCCCATATCCCCATTGTCATCTGGCTGGATAAAGAGATGGAAAAGCTCATCATATGAAAGTGGTAACTAAGAGGAACAATTCACTTATGGCAAAAAGTGGTTCAAGTCCAAAAGAAGTCCAAGTCATCGTCTTGGTTATCCTATTGAGGCATGCAAGTGAGTTCATTTATCTTTTGAAAGTGAAAAATATTTATTGATTTAAAAATCTTCTCATGACATCCTGGCTCAGATTAAAGGCTACAGTGTCTATTTTTCTGTCTTCTGTCAGAAGTCTACCTAAGCCATTTCAAACAAAAATGTTCTGTCGTGTTTTTAAACTATGTTAACATACCAGTCATCAAGCTCCTTCACCAAACAATTTTGCTATTTAATAATCTTTGCTGCAAACAGTTTTCCCTAAATATAGTTAGCTGCCTCAGACACTGAGATATAATGGCTGGAGGTACACAGAGACTCAAGACCTAGCTCTATTAACCAATGAGACCTGCCTGGGTCCCGTTACCCTCAACTATATTGTAGGAATGTGAGCTCGAGGAGATAACCAACAAGAGTTCCTGGTGGAGAAGCTGTGCCAAAGGAAATACAGGTTATTTCTATCCATGTTACATTTAGAGTTCATCACTGCATATTCTCTGCTCCATACGCAGTAACACAGAATGGCACATTAATATCCATCATGCACTGGAAAATGGTCACCATTTCACCATTTCTTTTCTGCCTCCTAAAGTTGCATGTGTGTGTGCAGAGCCCATTGAAAACAACTACAGTGTTTTTCATAATAGAGCAAAATTTTTAAAAGAAACAGATGTTAGATTGAAAACAGTTCTGAGAAACAAAGCATTTAGAAGAGAAATAAGCCTTTGATAATTTTTAAAACCCTAAATAAGGAATTTGGAAGGCTTGTTTTCAGGGAAGAATAAGAGATAGAGGAAAAGTTGTGTTATGTGTATGAAACTATGCTTTCTTGTGTGTGTGTGTGTGTGTGTGTATCTGTTTGAGAGAGAGGAAGAGACAAAGGAGAATTTTTTTAAAAAAGAAGACTGTGCATGTTCTCAGCAATCAACACTTTTTTCATAATAGAAATGAAAATTTAGTCCTAATTAGATGCTAATTAGGTAGCAAAATGTGTTTTTATTCTATTGTTAATTTTCCATTACATTAACCTTCTCATCAAAACTTATGTTTATATACTCAAGTATTCTAACGAGAGAACTTCATGGAAGAAGTTTAGAAAGCTTTATCTGCATAAAATGTAGGTCTTTGTACAGGGTTATCATATTGTGCTTTATAGATACAGATATGAGAAGAAATTGGCAACCCACTCCAGTATTCTTGCCTGGAAAATCCCATGGACAGAGGAGCCTGGCGGGCTACAGTCCATGGGGTCACAAAGAGTTGGACACGACTGAGCAACTAAGCACAGTACAGGGTTGACATTCACTAGTCCTAAGGTTTTATCTGCTCTTATAAATCAAAATCCCACTGAAGCTCAGAAAGCTGAATAAAGGACGTGGGGCTCCCTAGCCTGGTTAACATCTGGATTCACTGTGACCCCAACTTTAAGCTCTTTCCACAGCACGCTTCCTGGAATCAGAGGCATGACGTGTGGTTCACATTTGTTCATTTCCAGGGCAAGATAGCTGTCGGTTTCAAACATGTTTTCAAAGGAAAAATCTGCAGTGCCTACAAATATCAACATGCAGTATTTGTACCACACTTCACAGTGTTCATAGACCTGATATAACTGATCTTCACACTGTGAGCAACATAGGTCTGATCACATTGCTCCTATTTTAAAGGTGACAGGTTCGAATCTCTGAGCTAAAATGGCTTGCTTATGATCAAATTTGCTGAGGGGTAAAAAAATGATCTGGTTAATTCAAAACCTACATGATTAACTTTAAATGCAACATTGAGAATCATTCATTTCAAATAATGCATCTCAATAGAGGAACATGTTTTATTTAGGGTGGTAAGAACAGGATATTTATACATCAGAAACAATGAAAATGAACTATTCAAAGGATGGATAAACCCATGAAAAAAGGGAGCAAAAGTTGTAAAATGCTGCCAATAAACCATGAAGCTCTCTTTACGAGCATGGAGGTTTTGGTGGTGGTAGTGGTTTAGTCTCCAACTCATCTATGACTCTTGTGGCCTCGTGGACTGTAGCCCACCAGGCGCCTCTCTCCATGGGATTTCCCAGGCAAGAATACTGGAGTGGGTTGCCATTTCCCTCTCCAGAGCATCTTCAGTTGGGATTATCTTTCCTTGGGTCAGTGAAGCCTGTTTTCAAATGATACAGTCTATTCCACATAAATGGAGTAGGCAGGTAACATGCTTTAACATTGCTGACTCAAGTTAGGTTAAAATGCCTGATTTTAACACCCATTTGCTTGAAGTTCCACTAACTTGGGCTTGTAGATTCCTTTCAAACCTCCAATTCTTCTCCCCATTCCTGCCCCTAGGATTGCTTAATTTGCCAAGATTTTGTTTACTGGCTGGAATGGTGAAACTATAAAGAAAAAAATCATAAAAACTGACTGCCTCAGTGTGCAATTTGCCACTAAGAAGCCCTCATTTCATGGTTCAGGCTCACAGTTGGAAACTAGCAGTAACTTTCCCAGGAGGGAAAGAACTCCTCATTTTGCTTAAAGCTGCTCAACAATCCTTCTTAGGCTATACTCCTGAAATCTCAGACACCTGAGAAATGCATCACTCCTGGGGAAACCAAAGCATAATTTTAACTTTGTCTGCAAACTGAGGCAAATTAGAGTTAGGCTGCCATTGCCAATATTAATGAGTTATATACTCAGATGCTGTAGAAGGTCTGTAGCCAAGCAATGAATATACTGTAAAAGGAATTTTTAGTGAATAGCACTAACACAAAGTCATTTTATTCCAAAGCTGGCCATCAATATACTTTTCATTTTGAGAACTGTATTTGAAGGGTGGCTTTCTAAGCTCAAGAAGTATAATTTCTATAAAGGACATTGGAAGTCAAGTCTAGAATGTACTGAAGTGACAATGAACACCTTTGTTACACTTGCAGATGTGTCTGTCTACAAGTACCTTTGTAGATGGACAGCTGCAATTAATGACAATTCATTTCCTCAGTGCAATAAAATGTAACGATCTTCATTTTAAGGAAGTTTTTTATTTCTTCACTTTCATTGCAACCTTACATCAAATGATTCATTATCTCAACTGTAAAGGTGTTTCATTGGAACTAAACCATACGTCTGAAATAACTCATCCAAAAGCCTTGGTTTAGGAGGGTTCTAAGCATCCAAAGTGGTAGGATACAAGGAGACACAGGAAAAAATAGCTGTGTGTAATCTCTCCTCTCTCAATGAGAATAAGAGTACCCCAAAATATTGCTAAGTAGGCAAGACTTCTAACATTTACTCTAAGAATTCCATCAGCTATGAAGTCATATTGATTTTTAAAGCAAAGTTAGGAGAATTAAGTTGTTGTTGTTCAGTCACTAAGTTGTGTCTATTTGTTACCCCATGGACTGCAGCACACCGGGCTTTCCTGTCCTTCACTATCTCCTGGAGTTTGCCCAAACACATGTCTATTGAGTCAGTGACGCCATCAAACCTTCTCATCTTCTCTCACCCTCTTCTCCTCTTGCCCTCAGTCTTTCCCAGCATCAAGGTATTTTCTAACTAGGAAAATTTCCTAATCCATATTTTACTTATTTGATAATAGAACATGCAACTTAAAACATTTTTGGAGTGCATGCAGAACACCAGTTGAGAGCACACAGGAGTATCTGACCAGCAGAAAAAAATATATAGAACCATGCAAAACTCGGTAGGACGAAGGAACTAGGGGGAGAAACAGAAGTGTTACTAGGACTGGACCTGCCTTTGGCAGGTGGGAGAACTGAAGCAGGGGTCTGCTCCCCGTATCGGGGCAACTATCTAGGTCAGAGGAGAAACATTTAAAGATGAGAATGAAACAGCTGATCTGTGGCAGCCTAAATGGAGTGAGAATCAGAAAGTTCTTGCTGCAGTCATATGTACCCCAGACAGGGACACAGGTCCCCTAGAAGGCGCAGCAGCTTGGAGCTGGAGCTTAAGGATTGTGGAGCAATCCGAGCATGAGCGCTGCTGTTGACTGCGGAGAGATAGACCAAGGGGATGTGAGGGAGGAGATTGTGGGGAAATGCCTGTAGGCGAAAGCCAGGCAGCCATGAAAGCAAGGCGATACTGCTGAGTCACAGGTAGGGTGTGGAGCCGTCACCATAGCCTCTCTCTCCCCACACGCCAGCATTGGCAGCTGAACAACAGAGAGGCTGGCCCATCAAGCACCTGACACACAGAACTACAGAGAAGGACCCCACCCAGGGTGCCCCTTTAAGTGCCTGATGCACTGATCTATACAGGAGGACCCCAGCCAGCATGCCCCTTTAAATGCCTGATGCACTGATCTGTACAGGAGGACCCCAGCTGGGGGGGGGGGGGAGGCCTGTATTTGCCTAACATGGAACAACAGAGAAGGACCCTAAGTAAGGGAGCCCTCTAAGAGCCTGAACAGGCAGAGCTAGAGAGAAAGACTAGCCAAAAAGGCCTTCTGATCGACAACTACCAGAGGCTCGAAAAAAACTTAGATAGGGCCATAACTCCAACAATCGAGGCAGTCTGTGTCCCTCGCACTTCCAGGGTACCCATGACGCAAGCAGCTGCACCAACTTCACTTTCAATCCTCACTGGGGCAGACCTGCCACAGGCAAAAAAAAAAAGTCCTGCATCTATGCATGCAGGGTTACTTCAGTCGTGTCCAACTCTTTGCAACCCTGTGGACTGTGGCCTGCCACTCTTCTCTGTCAGGGGGATTCTCCAGGGAAGACTACTGGAGTGTATTGGCCAATACTGGTTGCCATACCCTTCAAGAGCACTATATATCCTGATCCCCTAGCTGCCAACTCCCCTGAGTACCTGGTGCTGTCGGAACCCCTGCAACCCAAGCAGCTGCACCACCTCTGCACCTGACCCACACTCGGGCAGACCCAAGTTCTCCAGGGCAGCCTCAGGAGCAAACCCCAGTGGAAGGCCCACATGCAGAGGTGGAAATAAAACCACAATGGAAACCCAGGAACAGCGTGGCTGAGGAAGAAGACCTAAAACCTTCCCACAGTTGTATAAGCTGCAGATTAAATCCACATGATCAACTAGATAGCCTCTGTGTCTACAGACTATATAAAAGGACACTGAGAGCTCCCACAAAAGAAAATGCACTAGTTCTCATAGCTGTGAACACTGGAGGCAAGAACACCCAGGAGTAGGGCCAGATTAGAATCTCAGTTGCCCCCACAGCAGGTCCAGAGTAGCACAGTGTTGGAGGGCATCCTAGGGAGGTGAGAAGGACTATGACTCCCAGAGAGGGAAAGGATCCTGACAGCAGTGACTAAAGGAAAACATTTATTATTCTTGTTTTGACTTGTTCTGCAGTTTCTCTTGTATTTTTCTTTTTCTTTTTTTCTTTTCTTTTTTCCTCCCCCTCCCTGCCCCGCATTGTAGTTGTCAATTTCATTGGCACTATGAAATCTAATTAAGCCTTTGAGTTTTTTCTTCTTTTTTTTTTCAATCACACTTTTTATTGTTGTTATAAACCTCTAGCTCTACCTTGGGCTTTTGCAGTTCTATGGAGTTTTCTTTTCTTTTTTTTTCTTTTTTCAATTTTTAATTTTTAAAAACCTATTATTATTTTTTCTACATTTATTCCTTTGTTTGCTTTTCCTACTGAACTTTTCACCTTGCAGTTAACCTTTGATGTATATAAATCTTCTTTATCTATCTCTATTTAGCTTTGCATATCTATTATTTTTTTCTTTTCTTTCTTTCCTTTCCTCTCAACATATTTGTTAGTTTTGTTTTCATTGCTTTATTCCCCAGTGGGCATCTTGCTTTAGTTTTGTTTTCCAGTTTGCACTTCAGTTAGTTTTGTTCATAAATGGTAGATATAATTTTTTGTTTCCTTTGTTCACCAGGTCAGCCTACTGTACTTTATTTTTGTGGACTGTTTTGATTTTGCTTATGGATGTGTATGTGTATATTCCATTATTTTAATCATTATTTGCCTGATTTTGTAAATGCCATTAGTTTGGGGTTCATCTTTGGTTTCCAATTTGGGGTATGTGTTTTAATCTCACTTAGTACCATAACAAACTACCTGTGGGATCTTCGTTCCTGATGAGAGATCAAGCCCTGAGTCTTTGGAGTGGGAGCACTGACTCCAAGACCCTAGACTACCAGAGAACTAACCGTAGGCAGTATCAAATAGTGAGAATTCCCACAAAAGAAACCACTTGAATATAAGACCCGGCATCACCCAACCACCAGTAGAACCCTGTGCAGGATGCCTCATCCAAACAACAAACAAAACAAACATACAAACCCAATCATCATTCCAATCAGACAGGATTACCACCATCAGAGGAAAAACAAACAAAAAAGTTAGCATGTCACCCAATCCAAAGATTACACAAACCACTGCACCAACCTGAGGTGGGCAGAAACCAAAAGGAAGAAAGAATTTAACCTTGAAGCCTGGGAAAAGGAGATCTCAAATACAGTAAGTTAAAAAAAAAAAATGAAAAGGCAGAGAAATAATGCACAAATGAAGGAACAAACTAGAAACACAGAAGTCCAAATAAATGAACTGGAAATAGGCAAACTACCTGAAAAAGAATTCAGAATAATGAGAGAAAGGATGATCAAAAACTTTGAAAACAGAATGGAGAAAATGCAAGAATCAATTAACAAAGACCTAGAGGAATTAAAGAATAAACATATAGAGACAAATAACACAATTACAGAAATTAAAAATACTCTAGAAGGAATCAATAGCAGAATCTCTGAAGCAGAAGAAAGAATCAGCGAGTTGGAAGATAAAATGGTGGAAATAACTTCTGAAGAACAGAAAAAAAATAAAAACAATGAAACGAACTGAGGATAGTCTCAGAGACCTCTGAGAAAATATCAAATGCCCCAACATTTGAATTATGGAGGTCCCAAAAGAAGAAAAGTAAAAGAAAGGGCATGAGAAAATTTTTGAAGAGATTATAGTTGAAAATTTCCCCGAAATGGAAAAGGAAATAGTCAATCAAGTCCATGAGGCACAGAGAGTCCCATACAGGATAAACCCCAGGAGAAACACACCAAGACACATACTAATCAAACTAATAGAGACTAAACACAAAGAAAGAATACTGAAAACAGCAAGGGAGAAGAAACAAGTATCATACAAGGGAAATCCCATACATTTAACAGCTGATGTTTAAGCAGAAACTCTGCAGGCCAGAAGGGAATGGCGGGATATATTTAAAGTACTGAAAGGGGAAAATCTACAACCAAGATTACTCTACCCGGCAAGGATATCGCACAAAATCAAAGGAGAAATCAAAAGCTCTACAGACAATCAAAAGTTAGAGAATTCATTACCACCAAACCAGTTTTACAATAAATGTTAAAGGGACTTATATAGTCAAGAAGTAAAAGAGAAGAGAAAGACCTACAAAAACAAACTCCAAACAATTAAGAAAGTGGCAATAGGAACATACAAATCAATAATTACTTTAAATGTAAATGGATTAAATGCTACAACCTATAGACACAGATTGGATAAAAAAAAATAAGACCCATATACATGATGTCTAAAAGAAACCCACTTTAGACCTAAAGACACATATAGATTGAAGGTGAGAGGATGGAATAATACATTCCATGCAAATGGCAAGCAAAAGAAAGCAGGAGTAGAAACACTCTTATCAGACAAAATAGACCATATAATAAAGACTATTTCAAGAGATAAGGAAGGATTCTATATAATGATCAAGGGATCAATCCAAGAGAAAGACATAGCAATTGTAAATATTTATGCACCCAACATAGGAGCACTTCAATACAAAAGACAAACACTAACAGACATAAAAGGAGAGATCGACAGTAACACAATAATAGCAGGAGACTTTAACACCCCACTCACATCAATGGACAGATCATCAAAACAGAAAATTAATAAGGAAACACAAGTCTTAAATGATATGTTAGATGAGATGGATCTCATTGGTATCCTCAGGACATTCCATCCAAATGTAGAAGAATACAACTTCTTCTCAAGTGCACATGGAACATTCTCCAGGATAGACCACATCTTGGGTCATAAATCAAACCTTAGTCAATTTAAGAAAATTGAAATCATATCAAGCATCTTCTCTGACCACAACTCAATGAGACTAGATATCAATTACAAGAAAAAAACAAAATGTAAGAAACACAAACACATGGAAATTAAACAATACATTTCTAAATAACCAACAGGTTACTGAAGAAATCAAAAGGGAAATAAAAAAATTTCTAGAAATGAATGACAATGAAAACACAACCTAAAACCTGTGGGATGCAGCAAAAGCAGTTCTAAGAGGTTAAGTTTATAGCAATTCAATCCTACCTCAAGAAACAAGAAAAACATTGAATAGATAACCTAACTTTACACCTAAAACAACTGGAAAAAGAACAAACAATCCCCAAATTTAGTAGAATGAAAGAAATCATAAAGATCCAAGCAGAAATAAATGATAAAGAAATGAAAGAAACACTAGTAAGGATTAATAAAACTAAAAGCTGGTTCTTTGAGAAGATAAGCAAAATTGACAAACCTTTAGCCAGATTCATCGAGAAAAAAAGAGAGAAGAATCAAATCAACAAAATTAGAAGTGAAAAAGGAGAGGTTACAACAGACAATGCAGAAATAGAAAGGATTATAAGAGACTATTATGAACAACTATATGGCAATAAAATGGATAACCTGGAAGAAATGGACAGATTTTTAGAAAAGTTCAATCTTCCAAGACTGAACCAGAAATAAATAGAAATTTTGAACAATCCAATTACAAGCTCTGAAATTGAAGCTGTGATAAAAAAAATCTCCCAAAAAACAAAAGCCCAGGACCACAGGAGAATTTTATCAAACATTTAGAGAAGAGCTAATGCCTATCTTTCTAAAACTTTTTCAAAAAATTGCAGAGGAAGGAACACTTTCAAACTCATTCTATGAGGCCACTATCACCCTGATACCAAAACCAGACAAAGAAAATACAAAAAAAGAAAACTACAGGCCAATATCACTGATGAATATAAGTGCACAAATCCTCAACAAAATTTTAGCAAACAGAATTCAGCAGCACATCAAAAAGCTCACACACCATGATCAAGCTGGGTTTATTTCAGGGATGCAAGGATTCTTCAAAATATGCAAATCAATCAATGTGATACACCATATTAACAAATTGAAAAATAAAAAACATATGAACACTTCAGTAGGTGCAGAAAAAGCCTTTGACAAAATTCAGCAGCCATTTATGATTAAAACTCTTCAAAATATGGGCATAGAAGGAAACTACCTCAACATAGTAAAGGCAATATACGATAAGCCTACAGCAAACATTCTCAACAGTGAAAAACTGAAAGCATTCCCCCTAAGATCAGGAACAAGACAAGAGTGTCCGCTTTTCCCACTATTACTCAACATAGTTTTGGAAGTCCTAGCTACAGCAATCAGAAAAGAAAAAGAAATAAGAGGAATCCAGATCAGAAAAGAAGTAAAGCTCTCACAGTTTGCAGATGACATGATACTGTACATAGAAAACCCTAAAGATAGTATCATAAAATTACTAGAGCTAATCAGTGAATTTAGCAAAGTTTCAGGATACAAAATCAATACAGAGAAATCACTTGGATTTCTGAATAAAACAATGAAAAATCAGAAAGAGAAATGAAGGAATCAATTCCATTCACCATTGCAACAAAAAGAATTAAATATCTTGGAATACACTCGAGCCCTTGGCTGCGCCAGCGCAGGAGGGCCTAGAGGAGCTATCCCACGTTGAAGGTCAGGAAGGGTGGCGGTGAGGAGATACCCCTCGTCCAAGGTAAGGAGCAGCAGCTGCTCTTTGCTAGAGCAGCTGTGAAGAGATACCCCATGCCCAAGGTAAGAGAAACCCAAGTAAGATGGTAGGTGTTGCAAGAGGGCATCAGAGGGCAGACACACTGAAACCATACTCACAGAAAACTAGTCAGTCTAATCACACTAGGACCACAGCCTTGTCTAACTCAATGAAACTAAGACATGCCCGTGGGGCAACCCAAGATGGGCAGGTCATCATGGAGAAATCTGACAGAATGTGGTCCACTGGAGAAGGGAATGGCAAACCACTTCAGTATTCTTGCCTTGAGAACCCCATGAACAGGATGAAAAGGCAAAATGATAGGATACTGAAAGACGAACTCCCCAGGTCAGTAGGTGCCCAATATGCTACTGGAGATCAGTGGAGAAATAACGCCAGAAAGAATGAAGGGATGGAGCCAAGGCAAAAAGAATACCCAGCTGTGGATATGACTGGTGATAGAAGCAAGGTCCAATGCTGTAAAGAGCAATATTGCATAGGAACCTGGAATGTCAGGTCCATGAATCAAGGCAAATTGGAAGTGGTCAAACAAGAGATGGCAAGAGTGAATGTCGACATCTTAGGAATGAGCGAACTGAAATGGACTGGAATGGGTGAATTTAACTCAGATGACCATTATATCTACTACTGCGGGCAGGAATCCCTCAGAAGAAATGGAGTAGCCATCATGGTCAACAAAAGAGTCTGAAATGCAGTACTTGGATGCAATCTCAAAAACAACAGAATGATCTCTGTTCGTTTCCAAGGCAAACCATTCAATATCACAGTAATCCAAGTCTATGCCCCAACCAGTAACGCTGAAGAAGCTGAAGTTGAACGGTTCTATAAAGACCTACAAGACCTTTTAGAAGTAACACCAAAAAAGATGTCCTTTTTATTATAGAGGACTACAATGCAAAAGTAGGAAGTCAAGAAACACCTGGAGTACAAGGCAAATTTTGCCTTGGAATATGGAATGAAACAGGGCAAAGACTAATAGAGTTTGCCAAGACAATGCACTGGTCATAACAAACACCCTCTTCCAACAACACAAGAGAAGACTCTATACATGGACATCACCAGATGGTCAACACCAAAATCAGATCGATTATATTGTTTGCAGCCAAAGATGGAGAAGCTCTATACAGTCAGCAAAAACAAGACCAGGAGCTGACTGTGGCTCAGCTCATGAACTCCTTATTGCCAAATTCAGACTTAAATTGAAGAAAGTAGGAAAAACCACTAGACCATTCAGGCATGACCTAGATCAAATCCCTTACGATTATACAGTGAAAGTGAGAAATAGATTTAAGGGCCTGGTTCTGATAGATAGAGTGCCTGATGAACTATGGAATGAGGTTCGTGACATTGTACAGGAGACAGGGATCAAGACCATCCCCATGGGAAATAAATGCAAAAAAGCAAAATGGCTGTCTGGGGAGGCCTTACAAATAGCTGTGAAAAGAAGAGAAGTGAAAAGCAAAAGAGAAAAGGAAAGATATAAGCATCTGAATGCAGAGTTCCAGAGAATAGCAAGAAGAGATAAGAAAGACTTCTTCAGCAATCAATGAAAAGAAATAGAGGAAAACAACAGAATGGGAAAGATTAGAGATCTCTTCAAGAAAATTAGAGATACCAAGGGAACATTTCATGAAAAATGGGCTCAATAAAGGACAGAAATGGTATGGACCTTACAGAAGCAGAAGATATTAAGAAGAGGTGGCAAGAATACACAGAAGAACTGTACAAAAAAGATCTTCACGACCCAGATAATCACGATGGTGTGATCACTGACCTAGAGCCAGACATCCTGGAATGTGAGGTAAAGTGGGCTTTGGAAAGCATCACTACGAACAAAGCTAGTGGAGGTGATGGAATTCCAGTTGAGCTATTTCAAATCCAGAAGGATGATGCTGTGAAAGTGCTGCACTCAATATGCCAGCCAATTTGGAAAACTCAGCAGTGGCCACAGGACTGGAAAAGATCAGTTTTCATTCCAATCCCAAAGAAAGGCAATGCCAAAGAATGCTCAAACTACCGCACAATTACACTTATCTTACATGCTAGTAAAGTATTGCTCAAAATTCTCCAAGCCAGGCTTCAGCAATATGTGAACCATGAACTTCCTGATGTTCAAGCTGGTTTTAGAGGAACCAGAGATCAAATTGCGAACATCCGCTGGATCATGGAAAAAGCAAGAGAGTTCCAGAAAAACATCTATTTCTGCTTTATTGACTATGCCAAAGCCTTTGACTGTGTGGATCACAATAAACTGTGGAAAATTCTGAAAGAGATGGGAATACCAGACCACCTGATTTGCCTCTTGAGAAATCTGTATGCAGGTCAGGAAGCAACAGTTAGAACTGGACATGGAACAACAGACTGGTTCCAAATAGGAAAAGGAGTACGTCAAGGCTGTATATTGTCACCCTGCTTATTTAACTTATATGCAGAGTACATCATGAGAAATCCTGGGCTGGAAGAAGCACAAGCTGGAATCAAGATTGCCGCGAGAAATATCAATAACCAAAGATATGCAGATGACACCACCCTTATGGCAGAAAGTGAAGAGGAACTCAAAAGCCTCTTGATGAAAGTGAAAGTGGAGAGTGAAAAAGTTGGCTTAAAGCTCAACGTTCAGAAAACGAAGATCATGGCATCTGGTCCCATCACTTCATGAGAAGTAGATGGGGAAACAGTGGAAACAGTGTCAGACTTTATTTTGGGGGGCTCCATAATCACTGCAGATGGTGACTGCAGCCATGAAATTAAAAGATGCTTACTCCTTGGAAGGAAAGTT
>NW_011489489.1:665665-679059 GCF_000754665.1 Bison bison bison | reverse complement strand
AAAGATGCTTACCTTGAGAAAGTTATGCAACCTAGATAGCATATTCTAAGAGACAGAGACATTACTTTGCCAACAAAGGTTCGTCTAGTCAAGGCTATGGTTTTTCCTGTCGTCATGTATGGATGTTAGAGTTGGATTGTGAAGAAGGCTGAATGCCGAAGAATTGATGATTTTTTTTTAATTTTATTTTTAAACTTTACAATATTGTATTGGTTCTGCCATATATCGAAATGAATCCGCCACAGGCATACATGTGTTCCCCATCCTGAACCCTCCTCCCTCCTCCCTCCCCATACCATCCCTCTGGGTCGTCGCAGTGCACCAGCCCCAAGCATCCAGTACCGTGCATTGAATCTGGACTGGCAACTCGTTTCATATATGATATTATACATATTTCAATGCTATTCTCCCAAATTATCCCACCCTCTCCCTCTCCCACAGAGTCCAAAAGACTGTTCTATACATCAGTGTCTCTTTTGCTGTCTCGTATACAGTTGATGCTTTTGAACTGTGGTATTGGAGAAGACTCTTGAGAGTCCCTTGGACTGCAAGGAGATCCAACCAGTCCATTCTGAAAATCAGCCCTGGGATTTCTTTGGAAGGAATGATGCTAAAGGTGAAACTCCAGTACTTTGGCCACCTCATGCAAAGAGTTGACTCATTGGAAAGGACTCTGATGCTGGGAGGGATTGGGGGCAGGAGGAGAAGCTGACGACAGAGGATGAGATGGCTGGATGGCATCACTCAATGGACACGAGTCTGGGTAAACTCCGGGAGTTGGTGATGGACAGGGAGGCCTGGCGTGCTGCGATTCATGGGGTCACAAAGAGTCGGACACGACTGAGCGACTGAACTGAACTGAAGGAGACAAAAGAACTATACACAGAAAATTATAAGACACTGATGAAAGAAATCAAAGATGACATATACAGATGGGGAGATATTGCATGTTCCTGAGTAGGAAGAATCAATAGTGTAAAAATGACTATACCAGCAAACACAATCTAGATTCAATGTGATTGCTATCAAATTGCCAATGGCATTTCTCACAGAACTAGAGCAAAAAAAAAATCACAATTCATATGGAAACACAAAAGACCTCAAATAGCCAAAGCAGTCTTGAGGAAGAAGAATGGAATTGGAGGAATCAACCTTCCTGACTTCAGATTATACTACAAAGCTACAGTCATCAAGACAATATGGTACTGCCACAAAAATAGAAATATAAATGAATGGAACAAGATAGAAAGCCCAGAAATAAACCCATGCACCTATGGGTGCCTTATTTTTGACAAAGGAGGCAAGAATATACAATGGGGCAAAGACAGCCTCTTCAATACATGGTGCTGGGTAAACTGGACAGCTACATGTAAAAGAATGAAATTAGAACACTTCCTAACACCATACATAAAGATAAACTCAAAATGGATTAAAGACCTAAATGTAAGTCTGGAAACTATAAAACTCTTAGAAACATAGGCAGAACACTCGATGACATAAATCCAAGTAAGATCCTCTATGACCCACCTCTTAGAGTAATGGAAATAAAAACAAAAGTAAACAAGTGGGACCTGATTAAAGTTAAAAGCTTTTGCACAGCAAAGGAAACTATAAGCAAAGTGAAAAGACAACCCTAAGAATGGGAGAAAATAATAGCAAATGACACAACTGACAAAGGATTAATTTCCAAAATATACAAGCAGCTCACACAACTCAGTATCAGAAAAACAAACAACCCAATCAAAAAGTGGGGAAAAGACCTAAACAGACATTTCTCCAAAGAAGACATACAGATGGCTAACAAACACATGAAAAGATGCTCAACGTCACTCATTTTTAGAGAAATGCAAGTTAAATTACAATGAGATATCACCACACACTGGTCAGAATGGCCATCTTCAAAAGGTCTAATAACAGTAAATGCTGGAGAGGGTATGGAGAAAAGGGAACGCTCTTGCACTTTTGGCAGGAATGTAAATTGATACAATCAGTATGGAACAGTATGGAGATTACTTATAAAACTAGTAATAAAACCACCATATAACTCAGCAGTCCCACTCCTAGCCATATATCCTGAGGAAACCAAAATTGAAGCAGACACATTTATCCCATTATTCACTGCAGTGCTATTTTCAATAGCTAGAATATGGAAGCAACCTAGATGTCCATCGACAGATGAATAAATAAAGAAGTTGTGGTACATATACACAATGGAATATTACTCAGACATAAAAAGGAACACATTTGAGTCAGTTCTAATGAGGTGGATGAACCTAGAACCTATTATACAGAGTGAGTAAGTCAGAAAGAGAAAGATAAATATCATATTCTAACACATATATACAGAATCTATAAAAAATGGCACTGAAGAATTCATTTACAGAGCAACAATGGAGAAACAGACATAGAGAATAGACTTATGGACATGGGGAGAGGAGAGGAGAGGGTGAGCTGTACGCAAAGAGTAACATGGAAACTTACACTTCCATATATAAAATAGACAGCCAATGGGAATTTGCTGTATGGCTCAGGAAACCCAAACAGGGGCTCTATATCAGCCTAAAGGGATGGGATGGGGAGGGAAATGGGAGGGAAGTTCAAAAGGGAAGAGATATATGTATACCTATGGCTGATTCATGTTGAGGTTTGACAGAAAACAACAAAATTCTGTAAAGCTATATCCTTCAATTAAAAAATACATTTAAAAAAATTTTGCTTTTCAAAATTCATCTAAAGTTTGACAGCCCTTTATGGTAACCACTATTTATCTGGAACGAAAAGAGACTCTGGTATTTAACTCTCATAATCAGCTCCACTGTGACTCTCTTTCTAGTGATACTTTCACATAATCCACAGTTATCTTCCTCCAATTTTCTAGAAACAGATTTCTAAGTCAAAGGAAATATATGAATTCTACATTTTAAGAAAATGTCTTGTTAAGTTGCTTTCCAGAATTTGCCTATTCTACCATCAGGAATGGGCTTCCCAGGTGGCTCTGGGGTAAAGAATCCACCTGCCAATGCAGGGGATATGGGTTCAAGTCCTGGATCAGGAAGATCCCCTGGAGGAGGAAATGTTTGGAAACACACTCTAGTATTCTTGCCTGGAGAATCCCATGGACAGAAGAGCCTGGTGGGCTACAGTCCACAGGGTTGCAAAGAGTCAGACACACACATAAGCTACATTCCTGTTTTGAGCCTCTGTCCTTGAGATTATACTTGTCTGTAATTTGAATTTTTTTTAATCTTCTGTTAGCACTTTTATTTCATTCTTTTGCTATTGTAAACTTTAAGACAGATCACTTCTTTCAAAGGTTACCATCACTTCCATATCAAAATCTATTTTTCTTCATTTAGCACACACATTTTTAGTAACAAAGTCTGTTAGACCCTAATGGTGCAGAAGTTAAAAAAAAAACATGAGACATTGGTAATGGAATATGTTTGATTCTACCTGTACATCTAGCTAAACATATTCAACTTGTTTCTCAAAATGAAACAAGAGCTCATTTTAGTCTCCCCTTAGTACTGAAAACTTCATTAGTGTGCCATGATGGACATAAATACTAGATACTCTTTTAAAAATAAACATCTTCATGAAAATTGGATTTAACGAAATATTAACTATAGCCCATACTTGACAGAGAATGTTACAAAAAGTAATCTATCTCTGTCTTTATGTGTGTTCTGCTCTTCTGTAAATACTTCATGAAATTGTGGTTTTATGAGAGTATAATTGGTTGCTATCTAAGACAACCTGGAAACATAAAATAAAAACTAATCAAACAACAATACCTCTTTAGGATGAGGCCAGCATACCAGCAAGCATATAAAACTCAAATTTATCTATCAAAACTCTGCCAGGCTCCTCAGTCCATGGGGACTCTACAGGCAAGAATACTGGAGTGGGTTACCATTTCCTCTTCCAAGGGACCTTTCCAACCCAGGAATTGAACCCACGTCTCCTGTGTCTCCTACATTGTAGGAGGATTCTTTACTCACTGGGCCATCAAGGAAGTCCACAAGAAAGTACATCCCTGGTTAAATAAGATTGATTGCTCAGGATATTTAATTTTGACACAAAATGTGTAGTGTGAATATCTACCACCAGATAAATGTCTAAAGATATCCATTCAGCTGACAACTTTCTCCTCCTGCAAGCATAAAACATATATTTTGTTAGAATCACAAAAAGGAAATACAATAGGACCAAAGTTCAAAAAAATAATGAACTAACCCTCTATCTATTTAAAAAATACTATTAAAACAAGATACATCTAATAATTATATTTTGTCTTTTAGAGAAATAATAGTAAAAATTAATAATGCACCTTCTGTATATAACTAAATATTACTTAAAGTTTATACGTCTATGTAATATAAATACAGCTTTCATTTTTCTTTTTCTTTTTAAGCACTTGCTTAAATAGATAAAGGGAAAAGATACACACCCAGATCTACAGTCTTCATAAATTCTTTGTTCTAACCTACCAGGCCACTCAGCTAATCAATATGACTTTTTTTAATCTCGGGAAATATAATCAGAGTGGAAAGCCAGTTTATGTTGATTGGATAAAACCAGAACTAAGTTATATTTTTGATATACATTTCTACATCAAATATTAAAGAACAAAAAAAACAGAAAAGCAAAAGTATTTTGATAAACTTCTGTCGAAGAAGCAAAAGGGAGCCTAGTCTGCAAGAAATAAAGAAGGGTAGATAAATCACTGAAGATAATTTACCACAGAAACCAGGAGGAAAGTTTAGAAACTTTCAGCATTCTCACTAGTGCCTAAAAAGAATAGGCAAAAATTAAAATCAATTACAGTATGCAATGTAACAGATTTGTGTGAACTAAGGAATGAATTCAAGAATATTAAAATTACTACAAAATACAAAAGCTGATTTAAAATCCAGGTTGAAGAGTAGAAATTTACAGTTCAGAATTTATACTGCAGAAAATAAAACCAAGGACTGGAGCACATAAAAAGCTCTCCCAGAATTTAGAAGAAAAGTCAAAGATATTACAAGAAGAAAACTGTGGTTAAATATGGAGGGCAGAAAATGGCAGCCTTGAAGTTGCTCCTGAGGAAGAACCAATAACTTAAGTAGAAGTCATGTAAAAAAAAAAATGGAACTAAGTCTTCTTTCTGGAAATCAACAAAAGTGTTCTCACTATGCATGCAAGCACTAATTTCACTCCAGCCAAAAAAAAAAAAAGCAACCTCAATGTAGATGAATCTTAAAAGGACAAAGAAAAATAAAATAAAATGAAATAACAGTACAAACAAAGACAATGGGAAGAGGAGGGATGAAGGGAGAAAGAGAATTAAGAAAACAGCCTTCAAAACAATGACAACAACAACAACAAATAACAAAGTATGTTGTCTGGATCTGGCTTCCCTGGGGCATTAAATTCAGAAGGACAGAAGCATAATGTTGACAGAGGCTCATGAACAAGACGGCATAGTGAGTTGTCAGCCGCATTATTACTGCTGTATTAAACTAACAGAAGGGTAATAAACCAAGTTATGCTAGGGCTCCGGACACATCACATTTATGTGCTCCTGTTTACAAATGTTCTTTGAGATTTACTACAGGCAATCTTGAAAAGAAACAAATCTACAACTCAGGCCTCAGATAAGACCAGATTGGTGGGTTTGCCTTAACTGGGTTTAAATCTCAGAGGAAATAACCGCAAGGTGCTCTGTGCAGCCTGGGGCAGTTGGACTCTGCAAAACTCCCGCACCGTTTCTTCTGGATCTGTTGCACTACCAGCCACACAAAAATATGTTTCTTAAACCACATCCTGCTCGTGATTCAAATATAATGTTTTGTAATTTTCATGATTATTTGTTACAATAGGTAGTATTGGTTTCGTTCTTGTTAAGATTCCTTAACTAACAATATCGAACATAGTGCTATGAGAATTATTAGTCAAAAAGGCTCTATTTTCCATTCAAAAAAGTCAAGTTGTTAAATAAATCAACACAATTAAGGAATGCATGACTGTATGCATGTGTACTTAGTCACTTCAGTCGTGTCTGACTCTTTGCGGCCCCATGGACTGTAGCTCCCCCAGGTTCTTCTATCTATGGGATTCTCCAGGCAAGATTATTGGAGTGGGTTGCCATGCCCACCTCCGGTGGGAGGGGGATCTTCCCAACCCAGGGCTCAAACCCACATTTTCTGCAGCTCCTGCATTGCAGGCAGATTCTTTACCACTGAGCCACCAGGGAAGCCCACTCAAGGAATATACATATATATATATACATATATATATATATATAGTGAATCCAAATATATATATATTATATATATATATAGCTGATCTGTTGAAAACACATGTCAATGTTTCTTTTACACTGAAGACTAAAAATATACCCTCTAAAAAATATTTTTGTATTCAATCAAGAACGTATGAATGTTAAAAAATTAATCTTCCTGAATTAATTCTGTCTAAAATCAATATATGATATATAGTTATATATTTAATATGATATTCAAAGAAAGATATTCAAAGATATAGAGTAATGATATTCAAAGAAAACCAAGATAATAAGAAAATGCATTAATATGTAAAATACTAATTGTCTTCCATAAACAATAAAGTTACAGGCAGTATTTTTCTTCCTGAGTTTTCTTTACCCTCTTTTTTAATGAGTACACTTTTATTGAATACTTTTAAAAATAATGAGAGCAAATATGCAGATGCAAAGCTCACACTACTCAGATAAATGCAAATTAAAACAACACTAAGATACAACTTCATACTCAGAAGATAAATACAAATTAATTCTCAGAAGGTTCTGAGTGATGGTATAGCAATAAGCACTCTGCAATCCTGTAGGAAGCAGTGCAAATTATAACATTAGAACTTGGTAAACTTGAAGTTTTTTGCTTATGTTATTTGTCTATTTCCCTCCTATAAGTTTACAGATTGCTCAGATGGTAAATTATCTGCCTGCAATGCTGGAGACCCTGGTTGGATCCCTCGGCTGGAAGATCCCCTGGAAAAGGGAATGGCTACCCACTCCAGTTTTCTTGCCTGGAGAATTCCATGGACAGAGGAGCCTGGTGGGCTACAGTCCATGGGGTCACAAAGAGTCAAACACAGCTGAGCGACTAACACACACACACAAGCTTAGGGAAATTCTTGTAGCAACTGAATTTGTAAGAATAAAAAGTAGAAACAACATAGATGTCCATTCCTCTATATAGAATATTGTACAGAAATTAAAATAAACTAGAGCTTCATATTGATGAATAAATCTCAAAAAGAGTAGGTTCAGCAGAAAAAGCAATAGTAGTGCTTTACTGCACATATTTAAATTTTAGTCACTAATATTTAAATAAAGCTTAAATATGCAAAACATACCATACTACTTATGAGTACATAAATATAAAGTATGAAAAGATTACTGGGAAAAGCTGGTGCTCTGTGACAACCTAGAGGGGTGGGATGGGGAAGCAGGTGGGAGGGTGTTTTTAGAGGGAGGGAATATATGTATTCTCATGGCAGATTCATGTTGATGTATGGTAGAAACCATCACAATATTGTAAAGCAATTATCACCCAATTAAACATAAAATAAAATTTAAGAAGATTACTGGAAAAAATAAACACCAAATGCTGCCATTTGGAGGATGGGAGAGAATAGGTTTAGCAAGAAATGTACAGGTGTTTCAGGTTTTTCTCTATATTTTTCTACATGTTTGAAAAAATATCAAAATAATAACACCCTATAATAAGATCAAATCTTTTTAATTTAAACAATCCTCAATGACAAAAATGAAGAAATATGATTTGAAAAACAAAGTATCTAGACTTTGATTTTTAGATGGCACCTATTTTGATTCTTCACCCTCTGATATCTTTAGAGTTACAGAGCAGTTCTTTGTTAGATCTGTTTTTTAACAACAAATCACAACTAAGCTCTACTTATTTGTCTTGAAGCGCAGCCTGGACAATGAATCTGCAAATAAAAGCTTTAGAACACATATATTTTAATTAACCAAAGCAGGTTAATGAAAAACTTTAAAGTGAGCTATACAATTGAAATATCCCATAGGAAATAAAACTAGTATGGGAAGACGAGAAGAGTCGGATTCCCTATAACGGTTTTGGGTCAAGTCAGTCTGGGTGTGGGCTCCTAAAGAGGGAGTTTGTCCATCCACTGCAATCCTATGATTTCCTGAACACGGGCTTTATTGGTTTTCAAGGCCAGGTATTTAGGGGGCTCGACTTTCCTGTGCAGGATTTCTGGGTGGAGCCAGAATATCTCACTCTTCAGGGAAGTGTGAGAGATCTATCTCTGTGATCTCTTCCACTTGTGGCTTCCACGGCTGGGATTTTTTTTTTCCTTTGCTGAGACTCTCTCTGCCTCTCCTACACGTCCTGATGCTATCCTTCCACGCTTTGTTGCGGAAGCTCCGTTCATTCAGTTTTCAAATCCCTTTCTGAGGGGATCATTCCATATGTAGTTAGAGATTTGTCCTATCCATGGCAAGAGGTGAGTTTGAGATCTTCCTACAGTGTCATCGTAAACCCTCTCCTACAAAATCTCCAAGCTATAGAAGTTAAATAATTTGGGAAAAAAAGACTTTCATAGAAGTTTTATAATTACCTTTAAGGCATTGCTCTATTTTGATTTGCTAATTGACTTTTTGTATGTTAAAAAGACTAAATCTATTAATATACACTTTAGGTAATGCCCTAATTTGTTTCAGTGCTTTCATTTAACAGGAATACAACAGAGCACATACAGAAAACTATTCATTCACTCATTAGCATGCTCAATAAACATTGGCTTTTCCTTATTCTCCAATAGGTTTTAAAGAAAATGATACATTAAAAATTTTAAACTCACACAAACCTCTACCGAAGGAAAATCAAATGAGAAATATCCTCTGAGTAACCATTCCCCATTATTATGGTACAGTGCATCATTCTACATAAGTTGCATAATTTCTAACCAGTATTGAAAAACAGAAAGACAATAAGAACTAATTAAACACCTTTCTAATTTCAGACTAGCAATTCATTTCTTCTGCTTGCAAAAGAAAATATGTCTTTCTTTCAAGTAGCACTAGTCATTGAGGTAGTGTATTTTCCAATAGACTTTATTATAAATATTGGCTTGCCTAGAAGTTAACTGATGGACTAGACACAAAACAATTTTTCTCTAATCTCTGGCATTTTCATTTCATGACTCCAGTCAGAAATGGTCATCTCCTTTCTCTGACAGTTTAAGGAACTTGAAACATATAGTTTTACATTGTAATTTTTAAAAAATATATTTTATCTACCCAAATAATAATCACTAACATTTGAGTAGCACTTTGGGATATACTGTCATACAGCTGATATATGCTCATTTAACGGGGCAGGATTGCAGCTTCACACAAATCTTCAAAGAGAAGAACAGTTCCAAGGACAACATTGAAGACCAGTACGTTGAAGAGACAGACTGACTGTTCATCATCCCAGATAGTTAGGTCGCATCCACTGTTCCTACTGTGAGGGCTGAGACAAGACAAAATTGGAACTGTAGATGAAAAAGCTAGACACAATCAAGAAAGTGATCTCCAGTGATAAGACCCTGGCCATCATCATGCTGATTCACTGAGAATCAAGAGAATTCTTGTTAAGAGAATTGTCAACAGAATCAAAAGTCCGAAGATACCTTAGGAGTGCACAGAGGCAGCCCCAGGAAATGAATGGGAACATCATCCCCAAGTATGTGCTCCACGGCACTTTGCCTTCACAGGTTCTTCAGAACGGTACTCAGTTACTACAGCATCTTTTAGAGCTTTGCATGCATGCTAAGTCGCTCCAGTCGTGTCCAACTCTTTGCAACCCAACGGACTGTAGCCTGACAGGCTCCCCTGTCCATGGGATCCTCCATCCATGGGGATCCTCCAGGAAAGAATACTAGAGTGGGTTGCCATTTCCTCCTCCAGGGGATCTTGTCAACCCAGAGATCAAATGTGCACCTCTTATGTCTCCTTATTGGCAGGTGGGTTCTTTACCATTAACACCACCTATATATTGTTTTTCATACCCTGATTTCCTGCCCTCCTACACTATTCCTTTATCTTACTCTAAGTGTCCATTTGTTTTTACTGGAACTGTATGCTTTTGCTTTTGTTCTGCAGTTTCTCCTGTCTGCTTCTCATGCAGCTTCCAATGCCTCCTGGGTTTCTCCACCCAGCAGAGAAACTGTCCCTCAGTTTGACACAGAGTCCTCTCTCTGCAGCTCCTGTTTCCTATCAAGTGTTGTCTGTGCTTGTTTTCCCCAGTGCTATGTTCTACCCTCCTTGCTCCTGGAATTGACACAAAAGCTCTGGGAACTGTTTGGGATACACTGATATATACATCCAGCTCTTTGGAAGCCATTATAAACATTTGTGTTATACTGAACATTCTGAATTTGTCCCTCTAAAAACTGCCTCCTGCTCTTATTCTGTTCTCTAAATTACATTATACTGCCTAAGATGCCTAAGAGTGACTCTGATAGCATACTCCTTGGCCTCGTCCCTGGTGCTCATTCATTCACTCACTCACTCACTCACTCATTCCGTATTTATTGAAATGCTCCACTGCAGCATATCTTGTACTAGGTGCTGGAAAGAATCTCAGCCATCAAGAGCTATAGGATCCTGTGGAAAAACAGTCCAAAAGATGAGCAAGTTATGGTTCATTACAAAAGGGACCAGAGTGATGCTAATGGTAAAGAACCTGCCTGCCAGTGCAGGAGACATAAGAGACACGGGTTTGATCTCTGGGTTGGGAAGATCCCCTGGAGGAGGGCAGGGCAAGACACTCCAGTATTCTTGCCTGGAGAATCCCATGGACAGAGGAGCCTGGTGGGCTACAGTCCACGGGGTCATACAGAGTCGGACACGACTGAAGCGACTGCACATGCACACGAGCAGGTAATAGAGAACGTGTATTTGACTCATCTTGGAGGGCCCAGGAATGCCTCCTGGAAGAAGATACATGGAAAGTTAAGAACAAACGAAGAACAAGAGTTTTCAAGGTGGAAAGGAGGAAGTGAGCCCTAAAGGCAGAGGAAACCACGTGTACAAAGCCTAGAAGTAGAAAGAAACATTCACAAGTTTGCTCAGTACTGTACCTGCTGGGAATGGTACAGAAAATCTTTTAAACACTTAACTCGTCACTGCTCACTTCACATTACATCAATTAAAAATAAATAAGTACATACTAATGTTCAGAACATGAATCATTAAGCACATATTTGTACTAAGAATATGAGTCATTAGGTACAACATTTAATAAAATCACAGACCTGCAAGAATTTTCAATAATTCATTTATCTCAACTCCCCTCCCTAAAAATTTTGAGTTAATGAGAGCTATTCTGTTTAAAAGTATAGCGAGAAAGAAAACGGGGCACTTTAGACTAAATAAATAACTTTTTAACTTCATTCAATCATTGTACAAATATTTAATGAGTTACTATTATTGCTAAGTACTTCTTTCAGGACGCTTACTATGCTAATAGAGGGAAGAAAAGACCAACTTAAAAAGCAGTAAACATCTAAATACATCATGTAGCACTTCAAATAGAAACATTAAAGGCAAAGCAGAGCAAATGATCCATAAACGTAAGACCAAGTCACATAAAAAATTTCATTTACTGAAAATGCTGCTGAAATCAAACCAACACTAAAAATTCTTTCTAATAAATGGCATTTGTTATATTTCCTTTACAACTTTCTAAACAACCACAGGTCACAGACTCACTTTCTAGCTTTGGACTCAGTTTATTAGGGATTTCAAGCAATCATAGTAGACTGATGAGAAGTGGCAGCTTGTAGGGGTTATATGCTCTGGCTAATCTAAAGAGCAGCTGTAATCCTGATCCTGGCATTTTCTAACTTGATGAAATTCAGGAGGTTACTTAGCCTTATATGACTCTCATTCCATTTTTTAATAATATGAAGATAAAAATTATAATAATGTTAGTATAAACTCATTGGGTTATTCTGAGACTGCACATGTGTTAATTCATCTTAAATGAGTTAATTCATGCTAAGCTCTTAGAACTGTGTGTGTCTTGACTGTTTTAAACACACGAGCTAGCTGCATTCTAATCCTTTACTGCATTAACAGTAAAGACCCTTGCTATTCGGAGGTTTATGAACAATTTCTGCCTTCCTATGCTCTCAAGAGCTATCACGAAAGGGTTCTTTCCTACTCCAAATGGTCAAAAGCTGGCTTCTTTTTAGCAAACCCTGCCTGGTTATGTCCTGATTGCAATTTTCTTTGAGATTAAATCCTCAGGGGTTCAGATGGTAAAAAATCTGCCTGCAATACAGGAGGCCTAGATTTGATCCGTGGGTTGGGAAGATGCCCTGGAGAAGGAAATGGCTATTCACCCCAATATTCTTGCCTGGAGAATCCCATGGACAGAGGAGCCTACAGTTCATGGGGTCGCAGAGTCGGACACGACTGAGTCACTAACAATTTCATCAAGGGCTAAGCACAAGCTGCTTGGGACCCTCCGCCAGTAACCAGCCCAACCACATGTTAATCCCATAGGCAGACGCTCAGTCATTTGCACAATGAACCCGGCTGCTCAGTGCAACAGTGAGCCCATGACCCCATAACCTGGACAGACCACTCCCCCGCTCCTGCCTAGCTGTATCCCCACCCAGGTCTCTGGACAGGGCTCAGGGACAAGGAAAAGTGCGGTAAAACAGCACTGAGCGCAGGTGAGGTTCTGGGTGTGGGTGACCCTGAGGAGCCGCAGCGTGGCTCACAGACCTGTCACAGAGATGTTCCTAGGCCGGGAGGAGCTTGACATCAGGACGTCAACCGGGAACACTACCAGCAAGCTCCATGCAGGTTTTACACAAGGAACAGAATAGAGGCATAGGAGGCTTTCCCATCGCTGCTCCAGCAACAACACAGGGCAGTGGCACCTCCAGAGAAGAGCGTGCAGGGGTGTCCTACCCCCATAAACCACATGCCACACCCACAGCAGGAGCGCCAGTGAAGTGTCTAAGTGGAGGGATGCTTGCTGGTTTCTAAGAGAAGACTTGTGGCCTCAGCCTGCTTACTCTCCAAAGTGCAGAGTTGTGGGGAGACCAGTCATTGGATGACAGCCACCTGGCCTCTTGACTGGGTGGAGCTTGGGGAATTTGGTCTCCAACTGTTCTCCTCCCCTGGACCAGAGGTAGCAACCCTGGCGAAGTGTCTCTGCTTTTCAGATCCAAATCTCGCCTCTGGGACAGTGGTCCCCAGGCTAGTGTGGGGATCAGGAAGGGTTAATACATCCACTTTACTTACTGACAGACATAGACTGTGCAGTTCAATAGCTCTTCATCAGGGAAAAAGCAAAAAGTGCTATTGTGATCTCTGTCTGTGT
>NW_011489489.1:652351-665565 GCF_000754665.1 Bison bison bison | reverse complement strand
CTCAATGATTTCCAAACCAGATGAACACAGAGGACAGAAAGAACGATATTTACTGATCTTGTCCAATCCTAATACTTAGTTTTGTTTTTAAGAAAAAGTGAAAGTGTTAGCTGCTCAGTCATGTCCAGCTCTTTGCATGTAGCCCATGTACAGTCCATGTACAGCTCATGGACTGTAGCCCATGAGGCTCCTCTGTCCATGGAATTCTCCAGGCAAGAATACTAGAGTAGGTAGCCATTCCCTTTCCAGGGGATCTTCTTGACCCAGGGATCAAACCCAGGTCTCCTGCATTGCAGGCAGATTCTTTACTGTCTGAGCCACCAGGGAAGTAGAAAAATAATGTTTAAAGTTTGGAATCTTATCTAAAGTACATGGGAATGAGTAACAGACCTTAAAAGCATAGCTAAAAAAATGGAAGCTCCCCTACAAAATGTCTTTGAACTCTTTTGTTTGTTTGCTTGGTTACCTATATAAATCAATGAACTCTGTAAGCCTGATGTAAATAATACAATCACATGTGAGCTATTATTCCATATTTATTAATAAATTTGAGAAAATAAGTAGAACAGGCTAGTCACACAAGCAATTGACTTTATAACTCAGAGCATGATTCTTCAGCAACACAAATGCTGAAGACATCTTTTCTTGAATTCACTGTTAAAGGACAATCAGTGTCTAAGGAGCTTGATATGCTGGCTTCAGCAATGCTCATTGCTCAGAAATTACATATTCTACCACTCATATCTCAAAGAATATGTTTAATTTTTTGAACTAATGCATAAAAAATGCAAATGTGGGCTCATCCATATCTATGCTTACATATAATGGAATAAAACTTCTTCTTTTGGCTTACGTAGCATTTTGTACCTTATCAACCACCATTAAAATGCATTAAATGGCTCTAATAATGGTGCACAATTGACCTGCCCAGTACTTCAGCATTCCTAATCATGTCTAATTTCAATCTGGAAATGAAGAACAGTCTCATTATCAAACTATCTTCAGGTCCTTTGAGTATTAAAAAAAAAAAGTCAAAGAACATTAATGAGCTTCAACTCTCAATCTTGTAAACTTCTGTACTTCTTGGTGAAACTGTCAGTGACACAATTCCAGCCTTTCCTCCATGTGTGTGCCTGAGACATGAACAACACTTAGGCTTGATAAGTTAGATAGGCTTTTCCATCTGTTATCCCCATAGCATGGCTTCCCCAATGGCTCAGCAGGTAAAGAATCCTCCTGCAATGCAGGAGACACAGATTCAATCCTGGGTCAGGAAGATTCCCTGGAGAAGGAAATGGAAACTCACTCCAGTATGCTTGCCTGGGATATCCCACGGACAGAGGAGCCTAGTGGGCTACAGCCCAAAGGGTAGCAAACAGTCAGACACGACTTAGCAACTAAACACACACACAATCTTCATGAATCTGTAATATAATCCAGTGTGTCCTCTTAAAATATCAGCCAAAATTAGAAACCTGTGCTATCGTCAAAGAACAAACAGCCTGATGACATTTATATGTGTCTTTGACTGTGTGGCGGAGAAGGCAATGGCACCCCACTCCAGTACTCTTGCCTGGAAAATCCCATGGACGGAGGAGCCTGGTGGGCTACAGTCCATGGGGTCGCTGAGGGTCGGACATGACTGAACGACTTCATTTTCACTTTTCACTTTCATGCATTGGAGAAGGAAATGGCAACCCACTCCAGTAATCTTGCCTGGAGAATCCCAGGGACAGAGGAGCCTAGTGGGCTGCTGTCTATGCGGTCGCACAGAGTCGGACACGACTGAAGCGACTTAGCAGCAGCAGCAGCAGCATTTTAAGAGTGTAGACTCTCCTTAATTTCTGAGGAAATCAAATCCCTCTTTTTCTTATTAACTCTGCTGACAGTAACTGGAACTGGGAGGCAACGTCCAGCAGAGGAGAGAGGTGAAGATACCATACTGAGTAGTTTGGGCATTATTTTGCAGGCTTGCCTTTCTTAGAGCTTTACTAAATGTTTTGCCAAACAAAATAATTTTATTACCAAATAATTTGGATATATATATATATATATATATATTGTTATTTGGGGAAGACTTAAAGATGTCTTTATCCCAGGACTTCTAAGAGCCTTTTATATGCAAATGAGAATTTTTCAGCAACAAGAATTTTAAATATACCCTATAGAATTTCTAATTTTCTTTTTACTATCGAATTCTTTTCTAAGAGAATACTTCTTTGTAAAACCTAGTATCACAAAACACACTTGAAGTGTGACTTCAGGCAAATGGGAGACATTTAAAGATTTTAATCCTGGGAGTGACACGGTTTGATGTGCATGAAAGATAGATTGCTCTGATGGCTGTGCAAAAAGAGGCTGCAAGGATATCACGGAGGCTGTCAAGACAAGATGATCAAGGTTGGAATGAAGGCAGCAGTAGTTGGGAAGAGAGAAGCATAAAGACTAGGATCTACCTATAAGAAAAAAAATCGGCAGCACTTGATAATTAGTTTAACAAAGGGGTATATTAGAGATACTTTCCAAATTTGAAGTTTTGGGGCTAGGGTGATACAGTGACAACAAATCTAGATGGAGAATAAAGGAGAAGGAACAGCATGAACAGATACTCATGCACATGGAAACTGTAATTTATAAATTCTTTCCGGGACTTCCCTGGTGGTCCAGTGGTTAAGACCTTGCCTTCCAAGCAGGGGGTACAGCTTAGATCCCTGGTCGGGGAACTAAGATCCCAAATGCCTCAAAGCCAAAAAACAAAACTTAAAACAGAAGTAATATTGTAAAGAATTCAATAAAGACTTTAAAAATGGTCCACATCAAAATAAAACTTAAAAAATGTTCTTTCACACCCATACCAACTCTAAAACTTAAGCAGTATACACAGTTTTGTGTATTTTAATGATGAGAAAAATGAGATCAAAATTTCAAATGACTCTACTAAATAAGCTAACACCGCATGCATAACAAGGTGAGATTACCCTCCACCCCTTAAATCATCACACAGTAAAGAGAAAATGTTTCTGCGTTAAATCTCTGATGGTTCGGGGCTCTGTATGTATTTTGAAGAAACTGAATCAGCCTGAAATGTTCTCAGCCAATTCTGGTTGAGATGTTTCTGGTGCTCGGCTGAATAAATTGATAGAAAGGGGAAGCCAAGGAATGTAACCTGGATTTAGGACTAATGCTTAGATTTATGTCTTCACACCTTTGGGAGTTACTGTATGCAAAGTTTTAAAATATCACTTTGAAAAGTCATATGGTGTTGCTATATTTTAGAGACTAAATACATACGTATGACATAGATATATAAGGAACTTTCCTAATATATTCATGGCAGGAGATAAAATATATAATGGTAACATCATACACAGAAACAAATCTATTGAATCTTTTAAAATGTATATGAATGTAGAATGTAGAAATGATGGTCATAAAATACTGTATTAGATGACCCCAAAGTGGCTCCCTAGTGGCCCAAATGGGCTTCCCTGGTGGTTCAGACAGCAAAAGCATCTGCATGCAATGCAAGAGACCTCGGTTTGATCCCTGGGTTGGGGAGATCCCCTGGAGAAAGGAATGGCTATCCACTCCAGTATTCTTGCCTGGAGAATTCCATGGACAGAGTGGCTACAGTCTGTGGGGTCATAAAGAGTCCGATACAGCTGAGAAACTAACATTCACTTTTCACTTTTAAAGTGGCTCTAATGTTGAAATACACGTGAAGAATCTGAATGACATTGTTCTAGAAAATAGAGAAAAAGCAGCATTACTAATATGCCATATAATTGCATATGTGGCTTTAAGTATATATGAATAATTAAAATTATAAATTAAGAATTATAAATAAGCCATAGATTTTCACCTACGTCTCTAAGAGTTAGACATTTAGACAGGCCAAAAATATTAGTTCCTCTTATTGAAAAAGTGGGAGAGTCATGTTTTATGCTGAGTTGCCTTTATTCAGGCTTCTTTGATGTCTGGATCCTGTCCACTCTTCACTACTACCACTGTTTCGTTGACTCAAGAGGTGCCTGACTAGATCCTATCAAAGCTGAAACTGGGAAACCAATGCTGACCTTGAAAGCAAGACAGGCAGTAAAGTAATGTGCAGTTAGGAGTGACACATATGGTACTGACTCTAAATTGCATCACAAAGATTTCAAAGGTAGCTTCTCAAATTGGGAGAAACAAGGTTTCTAGAAAATGAAAAGCTCTATGTGCTGTGACTTGGGGTGTTTACAGGGAAATACTATGGTGGTGTGAAAAAAAAAAACTCTAGGCTCGTAAACAGCCTTATGGTCGCATATGGGTGAGACGTTACTTTTGGGAAACAAATCTCCATGGAGCTCTTGAATTTCTGCACATCTTGACAGCGAGACCCTGACTACCCTTTCTCTAGACTATGTTTACAAATATATCTGGGTAGCAAACAGCCTTGGAAGATGGAGACAGTATTTCCCTCCAGGGAAAAGGGCAAACATGTTTATTCCCCATTAATAAAGATCAGCCTCCTTACAGAGGGAAGGGCAAACATGCTTTGGGACCACTTCGAAAGATTCAGAGTCCCTAAGCTCTGGGCTCCTGTTCTTGAATGCGGCGCCCTGTGTGTGGGTAGATTGGCACTGTTCCCCTGTGGGACCAGGGGCTTAGGATTCGAGTGCACAGATGCTAACACACTGGCTACAGTCACTTCAGTAGCAACCTGTCTTCCACCTCTGACTCAGGAGTCTGGAATCTCCTGCCAGCATCCATGTCCCTGTGACAACCCAGCTGGCTATTCTGCGAGTAGGGTGAAATCTCAGACCCTTCACAGTCCTTGAAATTCTAAACATTCCTTCCTTTATGTGTCTAGAATAAAAACAGCATGGGCTAAGTGATCTTCGGTTCTCTTTCCAGCTCATCAAGTACATATGATTTATATTAAAAATAGAAGTAGCTTTGGCAATAACAATGCTTCTGTTTTATGTTTTTATTCTTTAATCATTTTAAAGTTGTTTTTCCAAAAGAATGCCACATCTAACAGAGTTTTGCTTCCACTTTTCTTACAAATAAATAAATAAACAAAAATCAGAGACCTGTATGCTTTCCATTTATTTTCAAAACACAATCTGATCTAATCAGTTAAAAGTTCACCTCTTAAACAGCTCAGATGAGCTGTGATCAATCTTTTCTCAGACACCTCATGCACACTCACCTCCCTTCTGCCACCATTCAAATACAGCTTTAGTTCTGAAGGTTCTCCCAGCAGCTGAAAATGTCTATCAACATGATAACCTCTGACATCTTAAACCAGCTGGTCCATTTTTTATCTGAAGTTTGCACCTATGGCTGTTTCAATTTCAATGATGTTAGCCACAAGATAATGTTATTCTCCACATTTGATAAGTATTCATTCATGTTTGACAAAAATTTCTCTACAAGATTAGGAAATTTGTCCACACATTAATAAGTGTTAACAGAGTTCCTACTATGTGCCAGGAACTGAAATAGATGTTATGATATAAAAATTAACAAAATATGAGTATTGTTGTTCAGCCACTAAGTTGTGTCCAACTCTTTGCAACCTGTGGACTGCAGCACACCAGGCTTCCTTGTCCTTCACTATCTCCTGAAATTCACTCAAATTCATGTCCGTTGAGTCAGTGATGCTATCAACCATCTCATCCTCTGTCACCCACCTTCTCTCCCTACCCTCGATCTTTCCTAGCATCAGGATCTTTTCCAGTGAGTTGGCGCTTTGCATCAGGTGGCCAAAGTACTGGAGTTTCAGCTTCAGCATCAGTCCTTCCAATGAATATTCAGGGTTGATTTCCTTTAGGTTTGACTGGTTTGAGCTCCTTGTCATCCTAAAGTGTCCAGTAAAATAGAGGAGTTTACAATTCTCTTATCAGGAGATGAAGGATCGATTTCTAGGGATCCCCTGGAGGAGGGCATGGCAACCACCCCAGTATTCTTTCCTGGAGAATCCCATGGACAGAGGAACCTGGCGGGCTACATTCCATGGGGTGGCAGAGAGTCAGACACAATGACTAAACAGCAAGAGCAGCTATCTCTTACAGCCTCAGTGTCCTAGAAAACAGATAATTTACCATTCATACATTAAAAATTTTGAATAATGGTTGAATGAATGAATATATGGGTACTGGAATGAAGAAATACACACTGAGAAGAATCCAGGCTTTGTATCAAATAGATGCTTTGGCAGCCAGGGGATTTCTGAAACCATTACAGATCAGTAGTGTTAATGAAAACTCATTTCTTTGCAGAAAGTAGAATTTAAATTCTAATTGCATTAAAATCCCTGGGCTAATATTTCTTCCTAAGAGTCCACACAGAAACAATTAAACTAGACTTAAACTAACCCTGTCTAAGGGTTGACATTTTTTTTAGCTTTTGTAAAGCAGGCAAAGGCTCACCTGAGGCACAATTAACCCTTGTCAGGAATTCTTACACTGATGTCACGGACCTACCTGGGGCTGGACCACACGCTGAGGCTTTGGAGACTTTAATCTGAAAGGCACAGACTACACTACATCTGGGGATTAGGCTGTTGATCTGATTTGACTGCTGATCAAGTAATAAGGCAGATGGACTCATTCTTCCTATTGGTCCAGACCTCCGAGTCATCAGTCTGCCTGTCTGTACTAAGAGTAAGTCTGGGTTCCTGAAGCTGGAATACAGTTATTATTATGCAGTGGGTGTTGGTAAAGGCTGAATATCTGAGACTTTATCATTAACTCATTCACTCCAGAATTACTAATGTGGTGCCTATGTTATGGGAGCCAGTAGCTAGGAAGGAATGTAGCGGGAGAATTACAGAGATGAACGGTGTCTTCATGGACCCAAGGAATCTCTGGATCCAAGGAATCTCCAGTGTGGAAGTGAGAAAGGCAGGGACGTGACAAGCTATGTCCTGGTGGAAGAGTGTGAGATCCGAAGTCATCTCACTAAATAAAAAGCAAGGATCTTCCGCTGGAGGAGGGCATGGCAACCCACTCCAGAATTCTTATTTGGAGAATCCCATGGACAGAGGAGCCTGGCGGGCTACAGTCCATAGGGTCATCAAGAGTCAGACACGATTGAAGAGACTTAGCTAGCATGAATGTCTTCTATCTGTTTATTCAAGATCTAGATCAAATGGCAGTTATCTTTAATGTTGGGAGAAGTGAGGCCTTTTAAGAGGATGATGCTCAGCTAATTCTTTCCCCTCAAAGACTCCTCCAGAGAGTCTGAATGACTCACCTGTCTTTCAGCCTCCTTTTCTGCTCATCTTTGTATTTCATCCATTTACTCCATTAATTCCCAGGGAGGCAGAGGAGACACTGCCTCTCCCTACAAAGCACGTGAAGTTTAATAGGTTGGAATCAGTGTGAGTGAATAAAATGGTCCATGTGATATGGGAGGAATGTGTACAGGACACAGAAAGAAGCTGTCATTTCTACCAAGCGTTGCTGGAAAAGCTTTAGAGGAGACCTTGAGGAGAGCAGTGAGAGAAGAATGGATGCTCACTGGCCAGGCAGGCAGATGACAAACAGGAGGTGAAGCTCAGAAGCATGAGGGGAGAAATAAAAGCATCTCAGTGCCTATGGCCCCACCTTTACCTGACTTTTCTAAAAATCCCTGCTCTGTTAGAAGTCTGACTTGTTCAAGTGGCATAATTCTTTGTTTCCAATATGTTCTCCCTCCCACTCTTCCTGCATCTTTGATCTTTGGTTTCACTCCACCTCCTGGCCTGGTAAGTGTTATCAGCCTTCAAACCTGGTCTCTGACTAACCAAGCAGCTTCATCCTATAGATTCATCCATGACTCTCACTAACCCAGCCCGGGAGGAAGTTCTCTGTCTCCAGCCTGGAACGTGACTTCTGCAACCTCGTCTCTTCCATGGTTGCCCAGGACTCCTGCATAGTATCTCAAAATAAATATATCTTCACACAAGTCACTTTATATAAATTTATTACAAAATAAATTACTTTCAGGTAATGGTACTTCCTAGAATCATAAATTCTAAAGGGTTGAAAGGTACTTTTCAACAGAAATTAACATGTAATGGGCACTTGGTAAACCACAGAAACTGTTCCAGGCAATTTCATATTTTTCATATTACTTGGTTGTTCTAACATCACTTCAAATTAAAAACTATGATTTATAGTCTATAAATCAGATACCTGAGGACGGAGAACTCATAATTTGCTCCAAGTGGCACAGCTAGTCAGGGTTCTACAAAGTGACACAGCTAGTAAGTGACTGAGTTAGGGTTCTACCTCCAGTCTCTCCAGCTGTATAATACTTCTCAAAAAAATCTTTATCTGTCTCCAAATCTGTCTCTGTCCTTATAACTCTGTATCCTGCCTCCTCTCGAAGGCAATATATTTTTATATTTTACCATGATTAAAATATAATGCCATATTCAGTGCTAAAAAGAAATGAGCTACCAAGCCTGAAAACACATGGAGGGATCTTAAATACATAGTATTAAGCAAATAAAAAAAACAATCTGATACAATCATCATGTCTATCATTTCCAGAGTAGTATCTCCAACTACTTCAAACGTTCATCATACAACATGGTTTTCAGTATCCTCGGGTGAGGAAATTCTAGTTTATTAGGGTTTATCTTAAAAGCTGGCTCCACCAGATGAGAACTGCTCAGTGGAAAACTTTGCTAATCTCAGCAAACCTGTAGAGCAATAGAAGATTGTGTTACCTATTTTTAGAAGCCAGAGACACATAGTTGGTTCCCATACAAACTGTGAGCAACTGAAACCTCTGATATTAATGTTGTTAAATACATATTACCTCCTTGGTGCTTGGGTGCTTGATTTACATATACATTATCTTGTCTGTTTCTTTCCATCATGCAAGCCAACAGAAATATCTTTCAATTTTAGTAATGTTACTAAATTTATCTGCAATGTCTAAAAGACTGTCTCATCTTCAAATATGATAAGTATACTTTCTGGAAATAGCAGCCTTACAAAAGAGAGAAAATAGTTTAAGTTGGATGACTTGGCCTTAGTGAACCCATATGATGTCCTAGTTATTACAACATTTTTTAAAAAGTAGTCATCTTATGCTTCCTAATATTAGGGAAGATAAACAGTATACTAACCTAGAGTTGCTTCAATTTATCTTTTCTCAATTTTGGAAATTAGGATCAAGATTGCTGATCTCTGGTAACCTAGTATGTTTTTAGACAGCAATGTATTTAAAAAAAAAAAAAAAACAACACTGACAGTGAATCTAAAATCATATTTTCCAACTCTTTTTAAGACCTAACAATTCTTCTGTTTGAAACAACCAAATGCTTTCTCACCATCTGATTCCCTAAATATATGAGGAAGAGTCTCTTTCGTCCAATGTAAAGTTCATTCTCTTGGACAATATGGAAGAAAAGAAGCATGAGTGGTTCTTGATTTCTCAATTTCATTCCGTAGCCTCATATTTAGCTACCCAGAAATGGACCTATAACATCCTTCTTATTATTCTTGTTCCAACTAGCTTTGCAAAACTACTTAAGTTTCTGAACATTTTTCAAAACACCCCACCATTGTAGGCTTTGTATTATCTGACATTATATTTACACGTTTATTTCTCTTTTTTTCAGAATCTATAATCAGTTATGTACCTTTTCTTTGATTTTTTTTTATGTGCATCTCCTTTCAAAAGATTGACTTAAAAGGGATCCAGTTATATCCTCACAGAAATTCTTACTCTTTGAACTCTCCTAGGGTCACTTATAATTGTGCATTTAGGATTTGGATTTTGAAAGTCTCTCATCATTTCCAGAAAATCTCTCTCTTTAGAATCTTTGAACATGGAAATGAACCCCCTTTTCTAAACTTTTTCTAATATCTTTTTTAGAAAAGGTAGGATTCAGATCTGGAGATGCCCAACACTTCTTTTCACTGTGACTTCTAAGTTAACAGCATCATGGGCTCCTGAGGTTCCCACAAGATCTGAAGCACCAGTACGGTTTCCTCTTTGAAAGGAAAAGTGAAAGTCATCAGTTGTGTCCAACTCTTTGTGACCCCATGGGCTGTACAGTCCATGGAATTCTCCAGGCCAGAATACAGGAATGGGTAGCTGTTCTCTTCTCCAGGGAATCTTCCCAATCCAGATATGGAACCCAGGTCTCCCTCATTGCAGGCAGATTCTTTACCTGCTGAGCCAGACGGAAAACTTTACCAGCTGAGCCACAAGGGAAGCCCAAGAATACTGGAGTAGGTAGCCTATCCCTTCTCCAGTGGATCTTCCTGACCCAGGAATTGAATCAGGGTCTCCTGCATTGCAGGTGGATTCTTTACCAACTGAGCTATCAGGGAAACCCTTTCCTCTCTGGATAGAATTAATTCAACAAAAGCTCCTTTTGAGTTATGGAGGACATAGACAAGCCAAGTGCTCTGCTTTCAGTGAGCTGAATTTACAGCAGAAATCTTCATATTAAAATCTTCCACCACTATGCTCTCCAGAAGCAACTTAGTTTGTATGGTAAAGCATCACATGTTACTCTGTCTGCAACAGATGTTTGTGCTGGTTCCTCAGGACTGAATGCTATCAACCACTCATTCACTTCTCTAAAGGTCTTTGGCGCTCCTGATTATCACTCATGGTTAGTTTTCTTAGAGAAAGTGGAAGTGTCAGTCACTCAGTCCTGTCTGACTCTTTGCAACCCCATGAACTGTAGACCAGCAGATTCCTCTGTCTGTGGAATTCTCCAGGCAAGATCACTGGAGTGGGTAGCCATTCCCTTCTCCAGGGGATCTTCCCGACCCAAGGATGCAACAACCCAGGTCTCCAGCATTTCAGGCAGATTCTCTACTGAGCCACCAGGGAAGCCCTCTCTGAAAGCATATTCTTTCTTAAATAAATGCTCCCTTCACTTGACTCAGACAGTAAAGAGGAGCCTGGCAGGGTACAGCCCATGAGGTCTCAAAGAGCCGGACATAACTGAGCACGCATGCAGCGTGAGCATTACTTTCTTAACCTCCCTGCTTGTCTCCAAATTCTTTCACCAGGAGGCAAGAACCTTAAATTCACCAGGAACAGAGGGAAAATACTTCAAAAGGAAAAAGATCAGTATTCTCATGTCAAATTTCCTTCCTCTTGAGGTCAATATTTACAAAGCAGTCAAACAGGACTTCTTAAAATATAAATTGGACCTTGCCTTTTCCTGCAGAAATATCTAAATAACCTCCTACTGAGATGAAAGGAAAGAAATTCCACACTCCCTACTGTGGCCCTAGGACCTGCGATGGGTTCCTGTCCACCTCCCACTCCATCTCACCTCTTACATCTCCCAAGCCCAGCTCTCTAGGCATCACTCCCTCTGGAGTTTCAACTCCCTAAACACAAAAACCACATCCTGATGCTGAAGCCTCTACTTACTCTCTGGAATGTTCTTCCCACTGGTCTAATCACAGGCATATCTTCTCATCCTTTACTCTCTCAATTGCCATCTGCTCAGAAAGGCCCTTCCTGGAACTCTTTGTCAAGAGCTGATCCCAATAATCTCAGTTTCAGCTCATGCTTGTTCCTTTCATAGCATCCATCCCAACTTATAACTGTTTTGGTCTGTTGACTTGTTTTCTTCTGTCCTTGAAGAATAGAAGTTCTGTGATAGCAGAGTTGTGTTGTTCTGTTTGCTGTTGCATTTCAAGCACTCAGTAAACCCTTATTTTCCCCATATGTTTCCCATTTCAAATCCTCAGCATGAGTATATAATTTCTTCACAATTTAGAAAAAAAAAATTATAAAGTTTTCTTATCATAAAATGTAATGACTTCCACAAGGACACAATGGTATATTCACAACCTACCAAAGCTAGCAAGAATTTATGGCTCCTTCAAACTAATGTCATATTAGAATAGCTCAATTTTAACAGCCATCGTTGGCAGAGAACCAAATAACATATATCAAAAGATACTGGGTCAATGTTTTGTCAGAGAAGCCATTGGGCAAAGAATTGCTGTGAAATGTTCCTTCATATTCCCCTATTAAATCAATTCCCAGATCTGCAAAAAAAAATGTTTTAACAGTAAGTGATTGTGCAACTCTGACCGACAAGACTGTCTTCCGCCTCTTCTAGACTGTTGCTTTTCACTTTATGAAATCAAACTGCAGTTGTGAAATTAATTCAGTGGATAATGGATTACTTGTGAAATTCATTCAGTGGACAGTGAATTAATTACGTATCTGTTTCCAACTCTTATGTAAGTGCCTTGAGGGGAGGAAAAAGTCTTATTCATCTGTGAACTGAATTAAGGTCATGCACTGTGTTGGATTAAAGACAGCCACAGGAGAATGTAAATTGGTAGAGCCAGTCTGGAAGTTCCTTAAAAAACTAAAAATAGAGCTACTATATGATCCAGCATTCCTGCTCCTGAGAATAAATCCAGAAAAGACAAAAACTCAAATTCTAAAAGATACATGCACTGTAGTATTCATAGCAGTCCTAATTTACAATAGTTAAGACAGACATTTTATATGTATGTAATGTATATAATGGAATTTTACATACATATAATGGAATGGTACTGTTTTTTATATATAATGGAATAGTACCATATATATAATAGAATACCACTCAGCCACAAAAAAGAATGAAACAATGTCATTTGGCACAATATGGAGAGATCTGGAGATTATCATCCTAAGAAAAGCAAGCCAGGCAGAGAAAGATAAATATCATATCTTATTTCTTATATGTGAAATCCAAAAATTACACAAATGAACACATTTATAAACCAGAAATGGACTCACAGATACAGAAAAGAAACATGGTTACCAATGGGAAAGGGGGAAGAGCAAGATAAACTAGGAGTTTGGGATTAACAGACACACACTACCATATATAAACTAGATAAACAACAAGGATTATTGTATAGCACTATATTCCATATCTTCTAATAACCTATACCAGAAAAGAATCGAAAAATTATATATATATATATAATAAAATATTCAAATCACTTTGCTGTATACCTGAAACTAACACAATATTATACATAAACTATAATTTAATTTTTTTTCTTTTTTTTTAATTTTCTTTTTTTTTAAATTTTTTTTTTTTTTTAATTTCAGGTATACACGTGCTCCCCATCCTGAACCCTCCTCCCTCCCCCCTCCCCATACCATCCCCCTGGGCCATCCCAGCGCACCAGCCCCAAGCATCCAGCATCGTGCACTGAACCTGGACTGGCATCTCGTTTCATACA
>NW_011489489.1:649702-651066 GCF_000754665.1 Bison bison bison | reverse complement strand
AGCTACCAACAGTATTCTTCACAGAGCTAGAACAAATAATTTCACAATTTGTATGGAAATACAAAAAACCTCGAATAGCCAAAGCGATCTTGAGAAAGAAGAATGGAACTGGAGGAATCAACCTACCTGACTTCAGGCTCTACTACAAAGCCACAGTTATCAAGACAGTATGGTACTGGCACAAAGACAGAAATATAGATCAATGGAACAAAATAGAAAGCCCAGAGATAAATCCACGCACATATGGACACCTTATCTTTGACAAAGGAGGCAAGAATAATTTTCTTTTTTTTTAATATAAATTTATTTATTTTAATTGGAGGCTAATTACTTTACAATATTGTATTGGTTTTGCCATACATCAACATGAATCCGCCATGGGTGTACATGTGTTCCCCATCCTGAACCCCTCTCCCACCTCCCTCCCCATGCCATCCCTCTGGGTCATCCCAGTGCACCAGCCCCAAGCATCCTGTATCCTGCATCAAACCTGGACTGGTGATTCATTTCATATATGATATTATACATGTTTCAATGCCATTCTCCCAAACCATCCCACCCTCTCCCTCTCCTACAGAGTAAGAGTGTTCTATACATCTGTGTCTATTTTGCTGTCTCACATACAGGGTTATCGTTACCAACTTTCTAAATTCCATATATATGTGTTAGTATACTGTACTGGGGAGCAGAAGAACTATACAAAAAAGATCTTCACGACCAAGATAATCATGATGGTGTGATCACGACCTAGAGCCAGACATCCTGGAACGTGAAGTCAAGTGGGCCTTAAGAAAGCATCACTACGAACAAAGCTAGTGGAGGTGATGGAATTCCAGTTGAGCTATTTCAAATCCTGAAAGATGATGCTGCGAAAGTGCTGCACTCAATGTGCCAGCAAATTTGGAAAACTCAGCAGTGGCCACAGGACTGGAAAAGGTCAGTTTTCGTTCCAATCCCAAAGAAAGGCAATGCCAAAGAATGCTCAAACTACCACACAATTGCACTCATCTCACACGCTAGTAAAGTAATGCTCAAAATTCTCCAAGCCAGGCTTCAGCAATACGTGAACCGTGAACTTCCTGATGTTCAAGCTGGTTTTAGAAAAGGCAGAGGAACCAGAGATCAAATTACCAACATCCGCTGGATCGTGGAAAAAGCAAGAGAGTTCCAGAAAAACATCTATTTCTGCTTTATTGACTATGCCAAAGCCTTTGACTGTGTGGATCACAATAAACTGTGGAAAATTCTGAAAGAGATGGGAATACCAGACCACCTAACCTGCCTCTTGAGAAACCTGTATGCAGGTCAGGAAGCAACAGTTAGAAAAGGACATGGAACAACAGACTGGTTCCAAATAGGAAAAG
>NW_011489489.1:640241-649282 GCF_000754665.1 Bison bison bison | reverse complement strand
ATCTACATTACTTTGCCAACAAAGGTCCATCTAGTCAAGGCTATGGTTTTTCTAGTGGTCATGTATGGATGTGAGAGTTGGACTGTGAAGAAAGCTGAGTGCCGAAGAATTGATGCTTTTGAACTGTGGTGTTGGAGAAGACTCTTGAGAGTCCCTTGGACTGCAAGGAGATCCAACCAGCCCATTCTGAAGAAGATCAGCCCTGGGATTTCTTTGGAAGAAATGACACTAAAGCTAAAACTCCAGTAGTTTGGCCACCTCATGTGAAGAGTTGACTCATTGGAAAAGACTCTGATGCTGGGAGGGATTGGGGCAGGAGGAGAAGGGGATGACAGAGGATGAGATGGCTGGATGGTATCAGTGACTCGATGGACATGAGTCTCAGTGTACTCCGGGAGTCGGTGATGGACATGGAGGCCTGGCATGCTGCAATTCATGGGGTTGCAAAGAGTCGGACACAACTGAGTGACTGAACTGAACTGAACTGGTACTGTATTGGTGTTTTTCTTTCTGGCTTACTTCACTCTGTATAATAGGCTCCTGTTTTATCCACCTCATTAGAACTGATTCAAATGTATTCTTTTTAATGGGTGAGTAATACTACATTGTGTATATGTACCACAGCTTCCTTATCCATTCATCTGCTGATAGACATCTAGGTTGCTTTTATGTCCTGGCTATTATAAACAGTGTTGCGATGAACATTGGGGTACACGTGTCTCTTTCAATTCTGGTTTCCTCCGTGTGTATGCCCAGTAGTGGGAATGCTGGGTCATAAGGCAGTTCTATTTCCAGTTTTTTAAGGAATCTCCACATGTTCTCCACAGTGGCTGTACTAGTTTGCATTCCCACCAACAGTGTAAGAGGGTTCCCTTTTCTCCACACCCTCTCCAGCATTTATTGCTTGTAGACTTTTGGATAGCAGTCATTCCGACTGGTGTGAAATGGTACCTCATTGTCTGACACTCTTTCCATTAAGACTGTCCTTAAGGGTTGTCTCCCTTTCCCACCCCTGCAAGGGGAGGTCTATGCAATTGCACTGACCAGTGAAAACGGCAGAAGTGATGACATACATGGTGCTCATTTCCTGAACCTAAACCTCACAAGCCTAGCAGCTCCCCCTTCCTGTCTCTGGAAACACTCACTCTTGGTGCTGAGCTTCCCTGTGAGAAGTTGGACTACCTTGCTGGGGAAACCACAGAGAAAGGCCTTATACCTACCTAGAGGATGGGAGATGTCCTGCTGAGCCCTCCGTTTGAGCCAACTTCATGAAAATAAAGGGCACGTGTAGGAAGTTTTCTTGGGTATTACAGGTCAGGTGCTGCCAAACTATGGCCTACAGCACAGATGCATGATTTTGTCAATTAAATGTTAGAACTCAACCACGGTCATTTATTTTCATAATATCTGGAGCTACTTTTACATTTCAGCAGCAGGGTTGAGAAACTGTAATATAAAATGTGTCCCACAAAGCCTAAAATATTTACTATCGGGCCCTTCACAAAAGAGATTGTTTACCCCTATTCCAGACCATGCCACACACCTCCAAATGACCCTAGATGACACCACACAGAGCAGAAGAATCTCGCAGCCAAGCTCTGCCTATATTTCTAATCTCTGAAAACCATGCTGTTGTTGTGTTCGTCATGCAGGTGTCAGACTCTTTGCAACCTCATGGACTGTAGCCTGCCAGGTTTCTCTGTCCATGGAATTCTCCAGGCAAGAGTATTGGAGTGGGTAGCCATTTCCTTCTCCAGGGGATATTCCAGATCATGGAGGATAATAAAATGGTTGTTGTTTTAAACCACTTGTTTTAGGGTGAATTTTTAATACAATAATTGAAAGTTGAAACATAATTCATAACCTGGAAATGTGACTTTATTGTATAAAACCTGTGACATGTTCAACAGCTTTGGAATCAGACAGCAGAAAGAAGCTAGAAGTGCTTCAAGGAGAATGTTAGTGGAAAGAAAGACTTTGAAAGATGGTGTTTGTAAAAGCTGCAAGAGCCTTGAAAAGACTACTGGTGAAGCCTTGAGGGACAATGAAAATATGCTATCGGAGACTGGAGAACATGGGATACTTCTACTGTATTGGCAGAAAGGTTGGCATTAGTGTCTGGTGTGATAATGAAGAAAACACAAAAGGAACTGGATGAATTTGTGAGCCTGGCAGAGAAGATTAACAGGCAGAACAGAGAAAGAGCCAGCTGGCTTCTAGCTATTGAGAGTAAAACAAGAGAAGATAGATGAACTAAAGGAGGAATTGTTGAGTTTGTGAGCAGGATTTACAGGAAATATAATGAAACCAAGGCTGCCTGGTTTTTGTCGCAGAGTCAGACACGACTGAGCAACTGAACTGAAATGAGGGCTGCTTGGATATGAAAATAAAACTGTTTCTCATACTGGTCTGGCCTAGCATTAGACTTCACAAAGCCAGAAATGGCCTCAGAGCAAAGGTTAAATCCAGGCTACTGCTTGTAAAATTTGCCATGGGGTAAATAAGCTCATGGGTGTTTCTTTGTTCAGACTTCAAAAAATTTGAGGGCAAGCCTAATAGGGCTTCTAATAACCTTAAGGGTTATCCATCTTAGCCGCTCTCTGCAAGGAAACAAGGCCTCTATGAATCATAGGATGTGTTTAATAAACTCTTTCAACTAGATAAAAAGGCTTCTTTGTTTCATAAATAATCTGTGGCCAGAAGTTGGACAACAGTCCTTCCATAGAAAGTGGCCCCATCTTCCCTTAAACCTAGGGATGCTCTGTAACTACACAGAGCAATAGAATATGGTAGAAGCTATATTGTGCCAATTTGGGGGCTTGGCTTCTATGACACTAAAAGTTTCTTGTTCCTGTCTCTTGGGTCATCTACTTTTGTAGCTCCAAACTACCATGCAAGACCTCCAACTACCCTGTTCAAGAAAGCATGTGAAAAGGTCCTGAACCCAAGGCTTTCTCACTTGAATGAAGCCATCTTTGACCCTCCAGCAGAGCCACTCACTGGAGAACACCATGGAGGCCACACAGAGAACTGCCCAGCCAAACTCTGCCCAAGTTTTGGCCCACAAAATCCTGATACATAATCAAATGAGTGTTGTTTTGGCCTTACCAGATTGCTCAGTGGTACAGAATCTGCCTGCCAATGCAGGAGATGCAGGAGCCGCAGTTTTGATCCCTGGGTCAGGAGATCCCCTGGAGTAGGAAATGGCAAACCCACTCCAGTATTCTTGCCTGGAGGATCCCATGGACAGAGGGTTGCACAGAATTGGACACAACTGAGCACACACACGCATGCATGTACAGCCTGTCATGCAAAAATTCCAGATATTTAGGCTAGTTCTCCATATTGTACCAATGCTTTATTATACTGGTTCTTGAAATCACAGGGCCGGGAGATTCCAGGCATCCAGTTCTCCCAGCCTTTCAAATCCGCTGAATGGCTTATAGACCTCACATCTAAGGAAGGGCCAGCACCATAAAAAGGGATAAAAATCCAACGAGGCAAAGCCATTACTTGCCAGCAGTTTGGTGATGGATAACTGTAATTATTCTCTAAAATGAGATTTGAAAATTTTCTGTGGCTTTTAGTTACTCATTCTAAATACTTTCAAATAATGAGCCTTGAGCCTAAAGTCATAGGTAAAGCATTTAATGATGTACATTTGTATTTCTATCAAGACTTCAGAATGCCTATCCGTCTAAAAATAGGAGAAAATTTATGCTGCTTATTTTAACTGAATGATAATAGGTATGGCTAGGAAAAATGATATATCAAGTTAATGCTGAGTAAATTCTCTTCCAAAATGACTGTTTATACCTAACTTCAGGACAAGATCAGATAAATGTGACTATTTCAGTAAGGATTTCAGTAAGGATATCCACAGTATTTCTGAAATGACATTAAACCTCCCTTAAGTAGCCCCTGCTACACCTATGAAGAATACTGAATTACTGCCTTATTATCATTAAAAATTCATGTCATATTTCCAGATTGTATTCATTTGGCCAATGGGACATGCACTGCAATGAGTTAGTACCAGACTCACCTGAGCTATAAAAATAAATAATAACTACCTGATAATCTTCTGATGTACAGCCTAGAATCGTTTAATATCTAGGGTCATAAAAGGTGAAACGAACCACAGATTCAAAAATGCCAATGAGTACTTGAAGGAAATATCCTTTAGAGACAGGTAACTCTACCTTTTTTAACACAATTAAAAAAAATTAATTTCTTAGGGGAAAAGATAGTTAAATGACATATTTCTATACTAGTGTCATGGGAGACCTGAAAATATTTTCAGGAGTATTAGTTTGTGCACCTTCAAAAATCATCTTGTAAATTGCACTAGAAAAACTTTTCATAAAGAAATGAATAAATGAAAATCCGAACAGAAACATAGAGTCCTGTCAAGTAGATGAAACAGAGGCTTGTGATTGCAGACTTCAGTTCACCGCACAGTTCATTTATAGCTTTAGACAGGTCCTCAAGTCACAGAACCTTCTCAGCCTTCAGTCTCTCTTACACAGAATTAAAGGATCTTATTACCTATGTCACGGAATCATTATGATGAAAAATGAGAAAACTGTATGGAAATTTTCCATAAAAAAATTTTTCTTGAAAATCACAAGCCACTATGCAGATTATATTATCATTAAATATTATATTACATTATATTATTCATCAGTCTAGTTGAGAAAGTCATCCCAAATTACATTCAGGTATGTTCTCTTTAACTTGAGGTTTTGAAATTTTGGTTCCAATTTAGCTTATGTTTAATGATGTCTGAGCCACTAGGAAAGCCTGGTGGTTCAAAATGGACACAACTTAGGTGACTTAGCAAGCACAGTTCTGAGGATGAGTTTCGTTTTTACACAAAATATCAACTCAGAAAATACCACGCCTCACTTAATAATAAAGGATATGTAGAAGAGAAATACTATGTCCTCCTAGAAGTCTAAAGCATATACTGTTAAAACATTCTTGCTGACCTTTCACAGAGTCTGTTAGGCAGAAACAAGGGGTTAAGAATGTAATGGACTGGGAAACACTTTCTTATTTCTGAAGCATTTATGATTTCACACATTCCTTTTCCAAAGTCCTTTTAACAGCTCTGACATGAGGTTCCATTGAAGTTTCAGAAGGAATGTAGACAGGTTGAAAGGCACACAAGTAAAAAGGCTTCCTATTAGAATCAAAATGGAAACAAGTCCTTAATTGTTCCCTTCAAATTCATATCATGATCAGCCTGAGCATGTTTCTGCCCAGGTCATTCAGCTGGGGAATTCCCTGACTTCAAAGCTATCTCCTCTGAGAAGAGACATCAGCTGAATCCTATCTGAAGACAGAGTTAAAAATGAAAAAAAAAAGGATTTTTTTTTAATAATTCTAAAAGAACTCTTCCAAAGCACTGTTTAATTGGTCTTTCACAAACAAAGATACACAATAACCTACAGGTCCTGGAGCTATAAACTCCTTGTTAAAAGTCCGGTTGGGAGATATTTGCTTCTAATGCTCATTAACACACTTTATAGCTCATCCAGGATAAAAATCAAACTCCTTCACAGAGCTGATAAGAAAGAATTATTCAAGCTTTCCCAGCTCTGAAAGCAGAACAAAGGCTTCCTACGCTCTGCGCTTTCTTCTTTGGATGGTTTTTTTCAGAAAAAGAAGTCGGACGTTTGAAGCAATGTTCCTTCCAGCCATGTAGCCATTGCGCAGGCATTTGTTGTCTATTTCACGTCAGGTTTCATGCTGATGCTACGAGGCACGTGAGGGATGGTTCCCGCCTTCAAGGAGTTCATTCACCTACCCGCAGGAGCGACTACCATGTGATTCACAAATTATAACATAGTGGGGTGAAACCTGGCAGAGATGGGAGTCAGAGATCCCAGGGCATCTGTCCAAGCAGAGTTGACACATAAGCTGGGTCTTGGACATGTAGGAGTTAGCTGGAGCCGGGGGGCAGTTAAGGGGAGAGCAGGTATGAAGGGGCACAAACCACCCCCGTACTTTAACAGGGCTATGCTGAGGGCTTGGAAGGTGGGGAGAGAAGGGGACAAGAGGGAGCTAGGGGAGTGAGCAAGTGGATCTCTGGGATGTTAAGGTCTTCTTTTGCACAAGATACCTGGCACAATGAGAACTGCTTTCATGGCATGTGGTTATTTTTTCCCCAGAAGGCTGAGTAGACAGGAAAGCTCTGACATAATAATCACATCATCTCTTTACACACTGAAAAGGGAAAGAAAGAAATATTGCTACCCATTGATTCTCATGCTTTACTTGTAATAGGACTTGTCTTATTATGGGCATTTTGATACATTTAAGCTTATTAAAAGGTAAAGGAAAACAATGTCTGAAATAACAGGTTCATTAAGCAAGAAAATGAGAACCATAAACAAGGCAAAGGATATTAAACTATTTTGCTTTTCATTGAACTTGCGAATTCTGTAGAAGGCAATGCTGAGCTTAGTGAGAAGTAATTCAAAAAGTAAATTATTTTAGTAATGGACTGGTCGACTGACACTATTTTCTAGCTGTACTGCACTAAATGTCATTTAACTGTTCTAATGAATGTTTAGGCCACAGGTACAACTGACAAGCAGTTCTCTATGTGTATGTATGTGTGTGTGTGCTCAGTCATGTCTCAGTCGTGTCCTTCTCTTTGTGACGCCGTGGACTGTATGTAGCCCACCAGGTTGCTCTGCCCATAGGATTCTCCAGGCAAGAATACTGGAGTAGAGTGCCATTCCCTTCTCTAGGGGATCTTCCTGACCCAGGGATCTAACCAGTGTGTATGTCCTCTGTCTCCTGAATCGGCAGGAGGGTTCTTTACCACTAGTGCCATCTGGGAAGCCCAAAGAGTTCTCTGTAAATAAAATAAGCCAGCATAATAGATGGATCAATGCACAATGCAACACTGTATTATGCTTGGTGATGTGCTAAAGTGAAAGTGAAAGTCACTCAGTCGTGTCTAACTCTTTGCCACCCCATGGATTATACAGTCCATGGAATTCTCCAGGTCAGAATATTGGAATGGATAATCTTTCCCTTCTCCAGGGGATCTTCCCAACCCAGGGATTGAACCTAGGTCTCCCGAATTGCAGGCAAATTCTTTACCAGCTGAGCCACAAGAGAAGCCCAAGAACACTGGAGTGGGGAGCCTATCCCTTCTCCAGTAGATCTTCCTGATACAGGAATCAAACTGGGGTCTCCTACATAGCAGGATTTTTACCAACTGAGCTATCAGGGAAGCCCAATGTGCTAAGGACTGAACCAAAAAGAAAAAAATTCATTATTAAGATTATTGTTTCAAAATAACATAACTTTTTAAAAGCTCTATAAGGAAAACTACTACTGTTGAAATTAAAGAAGACATAAATAAATGGAAAGATGTCCCATGTTCATGGATTAAAAGACAATATTGTTTAAATGTCCAAAGGATTCTACAGATTCAATGCAACCCCTATAAAAATCCCCATAACATTTTTTTCAGGAACAGAAAAATTTATACTAAAATTTATATGAAATTTGAAGTGACCTTGAAAAGCCAAAACAATCTTGAAAAAGAACGGAACTGGAAGACTCATATTTCGTGATTTCAAAACTTACTGAAAAGCCACAGAAATCAAAATTGAGTTATACTGGATTAAAAACAGACATATAGACCAACAGAATACACATTCCAGAAATAAACTCTCACATACCTGGTCAAATGATTTTCAATAAGGATGCCAAACTTGTTGAATGGGGAAAATGATCAACAAATAGTGCTGGGAAAACCTAATACCCACCCGTAAAAGAATGAAATTGGGCCCTCATCTAAAACCACACACAAAAACTAACTCAAAAAGGATCAAAAACTTAATGCAAGAATTAAAACTACAGTATGTTTGGAAGAAAACACAGGGTAAGAGATTTATGATATTGGATTTGGCAATGATTTCTTAGATATGAAACAAAAGCACAGGCAACTGAAGAAAAAATAAATTGAAAATAAAAATTTAAAACTTGTTTGCATCAAAGGACACTATCACTATCAACAAAATCAACCAAGTAGGAGATATCGCCACAGAACAGGAGATACTTGCAAATCATATATATGATGAAGGATTAAAATCTGATGTGTGTATGTGTGTGTTTGTGTGTGTGTGTGTTTATTCTGGAGATGGAGTACAAAACTCAATAACAAAAATCAAACAACCAATTCAAAAATGAGCAAAGGATTAGATCAGACATCCATCCTAAAAATATATACGAAGACCAACAAGAACACGAAAAGATGCTCAACATCATAATCACTGAATGTGCTCAGTTGCTCAGTTATATCCGACTCTCAGGCCCATGAACTGTAGCCCACCAGGCTCCTCTGTCCATGGGATTTTCCAGGCAAAAATACTGGAGTACGTTACCATTTCCTTTTCCAGGGGATCTTTCCAACCCAGGAATCAAGCTCACATCTCCCGCATTGACAGATGGATTCTTTACCACTGAGCCACCAAGGAAGTCCCTTATCTTTTGCAAATATTTTCTCCCCATCTATGTTGTCGTCTGTTTTTAATAGCTTAACTAATTTTCTCATTTATCTTTACATGATCTTCAAAATTTAGAAGGTCCCTCATTTAGTATTCGGAGAAGGCAATGGCAACCCACTCCAGTACTCTTGCCTGGAAAATCCCATGGACAGAGGAGCCTGGTGGGCTGCAAGTCCATGGGGTTGCTAGGAGTCAGACACGACTGAGTGACTTCACTTTCACTTTTCACTTTCATGCATTGGAAAAGGAAATGGCAACCCACTACAGTGTTCTTGCCTGGAAAATCCCAGGGACTGGGCAGCCTGGTGGGCTGCCGTCTATGGGGTGGCACAGAGTCGGACACGACTGAACCAACTTAGCAGCAGCAGCAGCAGCATTTAGTATTTATTCAGCAAGTGTTTGAATATGCCCATTTAAAGTGCTTTCCATTGATAACATGGATTTGCATGAAAACATTTGTTTTGTGCAGGTATATTTTTAAATATTCTAGAGGAATCATTGAGAATA
>NW_011489489.1:634926-640141 GCF_000754665.1 Bison bison bison | reverse complement strand
TGAGAATAAATTGCTCATATATCTCCACTCACCCTCTAAAGACAAAGTTTGAATGTATTTGTAACAGAAACTTGATAGAAAACAAATCAGTCCACTTTCAAAACTGCTGCTTGTTTCACAGAGTTACCTGCATTTAAGTAAGAAGACTGATTCTTTTTCTAACTGGACACCAGTCACCGGTACAAAAAGAGTTACACCGTTACACAGCTGCGCTCAACACACATGGCCACATAGCTGATTCCTGCCCTCCCCAAAGGAATCATGCTTGCTTCTTCCAGATGCGCTTAAATTTTGGATGTTAGAAGCAGGTCATCCTTTCATTCCAACTGTCTAAGATAAACAATCTTTAAAAAATATTTCCCTTGCTAAATCAACCACAGTGATGTAAGGATAGTTGGATGACTCCAAGAAAGTGAAAGATCACGCATCTCTTAGCATTTGCAACAAATCCTGAAGAATCCCTGAGGCTACCCTGGAAATTGAGGTCAAGACGTTTAATAGCTAGGTCCTGTGCAGCAAGTCTTCTGAATGAGTGCAACAGAAATCTCTAAATACTACTACTCATGCCATTATGTTTACATTACAATTTGTTTGTAGCACTCTGAAAAACTGACATGTAAGAGCTTTCTATGAATTCCATTTTCAATAGTGTTTTCCTTCCAGCATCCTTTTTAAACAACTGCAACAGTCAAGCAGGGGCTGTTACTTAGATAACATGGGCTAAAACAGATTTTATCTTCCTGTCAGAAAAAAGAAGTATGTCCTATATGATGACTGTGTCTTAAAAATCTATTAAGTCTTCCTCTGTGATCTATTTACACCAGACACCAGGCTCTTCTGCCCCCAGCAAAGTCCTACAAGCTCCGCACAGGTAGAGAAAACAAGCAAGCTGGGCAAATCACCTCACCTACAACTTACATGAGCCACAGCTCTCAAGAGTTAACCTCCTGAAATAAAGATCATTTTTCTTCACAGGAGAATTTTGGGTTCAGTGTTCATGACTACAGATCCTTGTCACATAAGAGTTTGCTAACATTAATACAGTGTAAAACACATACTAAAAATATCTGCTGCATAACCTTTCCAAAGTCCCTTACTATCCCTTCTCCCTGGAAACCATAAGTATGTTTTCTAAGTCTGTGAATCTCTTTCTGTATTGTAAGTAATTTCATTTGTATCATTTCTTTTTAGATTCTTCACATAAGGGATGTCTAAACGGATAATCAACAAAGACCTATGGTATAGCACATGGAACTCTGCTCATGTTCCAGCCAGGATGGAAGGGATGTTTGGGGGAGAATGAACACCTGTATATGTATGGCTGAGTCACTTTGCTGTTCTCCTGAAACTACCACAACGTTGCTAATCGGATATTTTGTTGTTCAGTCACTCAGTCGTGTCCACCTCTTTGTGACCCCATGGAATGCAGCGCTCCAAGCTTCCCTGTCCTTCACCATCTCCTAGAACTTGCTGAGACTCACGCAGTCCAACCACCTTGTCCTCTCCTCCTGCCTTCAATCTTGCCCAGCATCAGGGTTTTTTCTAATGAGTCAGCTGTTCGCATCAGGTGGCCAAAGTATTGGAGCTTCAGTTTCAGCATCAGTCCTTCTAATGAATATTCAGGGTTGATTTCCTTTAGTATGGACTGGTTTGATCTCCTTGCTATCCAAGGGACTCGCAAGAGTCTTCTCCAACACCACAGTTCAAAAGCATCAATTCTTTGGCGTTCAGCCTTCTTTACGGTCCAACTCTTACATCCATACATGACTACTGGAAAAACCGTAACTCTGACTAGTTGGACCTTTGTTGGCCAAGCAATGTCTCTGCTTTTTAATATGCTCTCTAAATTTGTCATAGCTTTTTTTCCAAGGAGCAGCGTCTTTTAATTTTGTGGCTGCAGTCACCATCTGCAGTGAGCAGTGATTTTGGAGCCCAAGAAAATAAAATCTGTCATAGTTTCCAGTGTTTCCCCATTTACTTGCCATGAAGTGATGGGACCAGATGCCATGATCTTTGTTTTTGAATGTTGAGTTTTAAGTCAGCTTTTTCACTCTCCTCTTTCATCAGGGGACTCTGGTTCCTCTTCACTTTCGGCCATAAGGATGGTATCATCTGCATATCTGAGGTTATTGATATTTCTCCCTGCAATCCTGATTCCAGCTTGTGCTTCACCCGTCCCAGCATTTCCCATGATGTACTCTGCATATAAGTTAAATAAGCAGAGACAATATACAGCCTTGAAGTACTCCTTTCCTTATTTGGAACCAGTCTGTTCCACGTCCTATTCTAACTGTTGCTTCTTGACCTGCATACAGATTTCTCAGGAGGCAGGTAAGATGGTCTGGTATTCCCATCTCTTTAAGAATTTTCCACAGTTTGTTGTAATTCACACAGTCAAAGGCTTCAGTGTAGTCAATAAAGCAGAAGTAGATGTCTTTCTGGAGAAGGCAATGGCACCCCACTCCAGTACTTTTGCCTAGAAAATCCCATGGACGGAGGAGCCTGGTAGGCTGCAGTCCATGGGGTGGCAAAGAGTTGGACACAGCTGAGCGACTTCACTTTCACTTTTCACTTTCATGCATTGGAGAAGGAAATGGCAACCCACTACAGTGTTCTTGCCTGGAGAATCCCAGGGACCGGGGAGCCTGGTGGGCTGCTGTCTATGGGGTCGCACAGAGTCGGACACGACTGAAGCGACTTAGCAGCAGTAGCAGCAGATGTCTTTCTGGAATTCTCTTGCTTTTTCTATGATCCAAGGGATTTTGGCAATTTGTTGTCTGGTTCATCTGCCTTTTCTAAATCCAGTTGGAACATTTGGAAGTTCTCAGTTCAGGTACTGTTGAAGCCTAGCTTGTATTGGGGTATAGTCAGCTATGTCCCGATACAAAATGGTTTTGGTATTAAAAAAATTTTAATTAAAAATTTTTTTTAAAATCTGCTGCAAAGGAAGCAATGCTTTGATTATTGGCAGATATGTTATTTGGCAAGACATAACCATCACAGGGGACCTCGAATGGACAGGGTTCTTTATAACTAAAGATTGCCTATCAAAGAAAGTTCCAAATTCCAATGTAACAAGTTGGGGGCTAGAGGTAGGGGCTTACAGTTAGATCTTCCTTCTGCCAAGGAGGAAGAAGCATGTGGTACAGGCTGGCACTGCAGTTAGAGCCAGGTCATGATTACTGAACGGAGAATTCCTTTCACAGGAAAGCAGTGGCTTCCTGTCAATAGAATTAAGTCTGTCTCCAGGGGCCCATTAATTTAAAGTCAAGGGCAGGAGTTTGGCTTCTTCACAAGTCTTGAGGTTTTCAGTATAGCAAGAAGGAGGCCTTTTCACTCATTCAGTGCGATGGGAACAATAGGACCCAACTGAAGGCCTGGAAAATGGCAACCCAGACTGCCCCATAAACAAGACTGTGACTCTGGATTAGGTTAGCAGAATAATTTAATACAGCAGGAGCATTTTGGGGGTGCTATTAAATACTGAAACATCTAAAATTTGCCTAGTAATTTAGAAATTTAAAAAAATGAGTCCGATTTTGCCATAGATACTTGATTCAGTATTGCATTACATGCAGAATATTTTAAGTCTTCCCTTCATTCATGGCTTTATTCTGAATGCCTGTATAGGAACCTGAGAGAGAGTTTTTCAGAAGGTGGATGTACTCACTAAAGGATACTTAAAGTCATTCTTACACCAAGAGACAATGAGCAGAAGCAATTTTGATTAAAAAAAAAAGGCATGCATACATTTTATTACAGGTCTTTTTTAATAGGAAGCACTGTTGTGTCTCTCCTCCAGGCCACAGAGAGGGTTTAATCTTGTTGGCAGCAACCTTCTAGGGCTTTGTTCACAGTATCCCCAACAAATGTTTTGCAAATAAATAAGTGAACAAAAGAGTATGGAGGTTTGGAACCATTAGTAGCATGGTATTTGGTCTGCGTGTGAGCTTGCAGCAGTGTAAACAGCTGTGCTAACGTCTACATCCTTCCAGATGTGTTAGGTGCTAGAATTCTCATAGCACGGTCTGAAAGGACAGACTTTCATGCTGCATGGAACCTGAGTGAAACAGGTAAATATTCTCCCAAATAGAAAAACCTTTTCAAGCATTCAGCCCATTGTGTCTATCATTCCTGTCAGTAACATCCACTCTTTGCCCTTGAGCCCCTTATAATTAATACCAGCTTTTTCAAAAGTGCTGACATTTTATGCCCTGAGCACTTGCACTTCCAAAGAAACATTCCGACTTACATCACAGGGAGGTTATATTCTGGCTATGTATCAACACCTGCACTATCATTTTCCTCCTGCTTCCAGAAAAAAAGGGAAGGAAAATCTAAATATTAAAGGAAATTCTGCAAAAAAAAAAGTCTTGTTATTTCAAAGACACAACTTCATTATTTAAATGCTTGGAGCCATGAACTAACTTCATTCAGCCTGTAGAAGTGATTTCCTGAAAGGGTGTGTGTGTGCGCGCGCACGTGTGTGTGTGTGTGTGTGTGTGTGTGTGTGTGCATTCAGTCATGTTCCACTCTTTGCTGTCCCATGGACTGTAGCCTGGCAGAATCCTCTGTCCATGGAATTTCCCAGGCAAGAATACTGGAGCGGGTTGCAATTACCATCTTCAGGTGATCTTCCCAACCCAGGGGCCGAACCCGCATCTCCTGCGTCTCCTGCATTGGCAGGCGGATTCTTTACCACTAACACCACCTGGGAAGCCCTTCCTGAAGGACAATCTCCATTACCTGTTCAATCAATAACAAGGAAAACTTGAGAGAGCTTACCCACATGAGTGTTTTGCATCAATATCATGGATTAAAGCTCCACATCCATAATTAGCTTGGCATAGAGACAGAGAAAAAGTTAAGCAGTTCTCATGTCTTTGCCGGAAATAGTTGGTCATAGGAAGACGGGCAGTAGGAGCTAATTTAAACAAAATAGGTTCCCAGGTCAGTACGTCACTCACCACAGATCCACTTTCATATACCCCTCATTAAATGACTAGCAACCACTCTCCTCCTAATAACTGGAGGCAGAAAAATACATGACAATTAGTTTGGAAGAAGATTCAAATATTCGACTTCAGCTCCTCATGCTTCTTCAGTAGTTTTTTGGATATCATCATTCTTGCAATAATAAACCCAGAACACTTCCCATCTCCCATTTTTTCACGTGTATTTCTAAAAGTAATATGAGGAAGAGGGTGGGGTGGGT
>NW_011489489.1:614582-634826 GCF_000754665.1 Bison bison bison | reverse complement strand
GGTGGGATCCTTGTATATTAACCTCCTCTTTCTTCTCCAAAGTTGATCCTATCTAGCTGGATAATAAAGAAGATCCCAGCAGGATGGCTCATTAATCTGAAGACACTCAGAATCGATAGCAATCATCAAATTTTTTGTTTATATAACCCTAATTTTTTTCCTTCAACCCCTCACATATCTCTATGTATCTGACATCAAAAAAAAAAAGATGGAGTAGTTACAAAAGATGTTAATTTTCACCGTATTATAATTACATTTAAAAATAAAACTGCCACATTACTCTTTAAAATATATCCATCTCATCTAAATACAGTAGTGAACCCATCAGCAGCTACTAAAACAGACATGAACTATCATGACTTCAAAAGTCAGAAATTGTATGTAGTTTCTCTCTTTGAATTTACACTGACATTTCACATCCCCCAGAGAATTTCATTCTCATGCATAGGTACTTTTTTCTTAACACTTCCAAACTACTTTACTTCTTTGCAAAAATCTGTCTAAAATTTAGACTTTTACTTTCTGTCACTATCTGTCATTCTTTCTGCCAATACTCACATCAGTATTTTGAATGCTCTTTCTTTGGTCCTCCAAAGAAGGACCAAAGAATGGTCCTTTGTGGTAAACGTCACATAATATAAAACATGCTACTTTAACCATATTCAGCTGTACAGTTCCGTGGCACTAAGGACATTCACACAGCTGTGTAACTCTCGCCATCATCCATCTCCCGAATTTTTCACCTTCCTAAACTGAAACTCTGTCCCCATTTAACATTAATTCTCCAATCCCCCTCCTAAAACCCCTGGCTCCTGGCCCCTGGCATCCACCAACGTACTTTCTGACTCTATGAATTTGACTATTCTAGATAGCTCACATAAGTGGAATCAAACTGTCTGAACCTAATGTATATTGGAAGGCATTTTTAAGGTTGACTTAATATATGTCCTACAAACAGATTGCAGTGTCTTTTTTCTTCCCCTGTGCTAATCTTACACACAGTAATGTCTATATGTCAATGCAAACTTCCAATCCATCCCACCTCCCTTCTGCCTCCTTGGTGTTTACATGTTTGTGCTCTACCTCCGTCTGTGTCTCTACTTCTGCTTTGCAAATTGGTTCATCTGTATTACTTTTCTAGGTTTCACATATATGTATTAATATATATTTATTTTTCTCTCTTGACTTCACTCTTCACTATTTTTTCTTTCTTTCTTTCTTTCTTTTTTTTTTTTTTACTTCTTGGAACCACACATGATGGTGAACTTAGAGATGGGTAAAAGGTCAGTCTGTATTTTGCAGAGTGGGAGGATGGAATTTGAGAACAAGGATGTGGGGAAAGGACCCCATTCCAAACACAGGTGTATTTAAGGCAGATCAATTTTATGGAAGACTGAATGGAAGTTGAGGATCTGGAAGCTGATCCTCCTGAAAGGCTTCACATGCAGGGCTCCCTTCTTGGCCTCCCACTCAAATGTGGTCTCAGGGACTGAAATGATCAAGGAATTGGGAGTCACACTCAGGTGGCGCTAGTAGTAAAGAACCCGCCTGCCAATGCAGGAGACGCAAGAGACACAGGTTCCATCTCTGGGTCGGGAAGACCCCTGGAGGAGGAAATGGCAACCCACTGCAGTATTCTTGCCTAGAGAATCCCATGGACAGAGGAGCCTGGTGGGCTACAGTCCATGGGGTCGCAATGAGTCCAGACACGACTGAAGCAACTTAGCTTGCTGATATGAGAGGGCTTCCCAGGTGGTCCAGTAGTGAAGACTTGGGCTGCCAATCAGGAGATGCAGGAGGTGGATCCCTGGGTAGGGAAGATTCCCTAGAGAAGGAAATGGCAATCTACTCCAGTATTTTTGCCTGGAGAATCCCATGGACAGAGGAGCCTGGCGGGCTACAGTCCATGGGGTCGCAAAGAGTCAGATATAACTGAGCAAATGAGCACACACTCAGACATGAGATGAAAGCACAGGTCTGCCATGGGCTATCAGAATGAACTAAATCAAACTGATTAAACCTCTGGGACCTAGTTTCCTCAACTTATAGAGGAAGCTAATAATACCTGACTTTTGTGAGGATTAGAGGCAATATCTTTTTGAAGTACAGAGCACACTGCACAAAATACAACTGTTTGCTTTGCCCTGTCTGCCCTCCCCCATCGGTAATCCAGCAACCCCCTCTGCTCATCTCCCATCTCCTTCCCAAAATATACATATCTAAGTCAGTTCTGCCTTAAAGTTAGGATATAAAATGGCAGGAAACAAACACTGCATTTTCTACCTGTTTACATGTTCTGTTCTGTTCTTGTTTGATTTGGTTAAGCTTTTAAAATCAGTCATCAAAACATACATCTAAGCAGTAATTCTTCAAGGGCTGAGATCACAGGTATAGCCCAGTGGTGAGATGAATTCAAGGCAAGAAAGAGGCTCTCTGTTGCCCAGAAATTGTACTCTATTGGTTGTTCCTGATTCAGTCTGGGTGCTGGGAGACTTTGATTATGACCTGGATGGATCATTGAAGCCCTCAGGGCCTGGAGAGGGACAGTCCTAATATTCAGTGTTCCTAGGGTACCACCATTGCCCACACCAACCCCCAGCTTCTTGACAGGGTCTGGAGCAGAGGGGTCACATTTCTGGTTAATGATGGGGCTCATACAAGTCTGTGTGGGTCTGATTACACAACTCCTAAGAACAGGCAAATAGAACCAGTCTCTCTGCTCACCCAGTGTTTGATCAGATACTCCAAGTAACGGCAATATCCATGTCTACTTTATTTGACCCTCAGCATCTTAGACTCTGATGCTGGAAAAGATTGAAGGCAAAAGGAGAAGAGGGCTGCAGAGGATGAGATGGTTAGACATGAACTTGGGCAAACTCTGGGAGCTAGTAAAGGACAGAGAATGCTGGCATGCTGCAGTCCACAGGAGTCACACAGAGTCGAACAAGACTTAGTGACTGAAAACAACAATCTTAGACTAAGCAGCTTACAAACAAACAAATAAAAAATAATAATAATAAAAATAAGAACCAAGCTCTAAGCACTCTAGCACCCACTGTAGAGTAGAAATATCTATGGAATGGAAATACTTTCTAAACGCTTTCCAAACACACTAAACCTCATATAAAATTGCTCTTTTCCATAATTTTAGAATTAATACCTACAATTTGCTTTGTGATGTTTTAAGTACAGGTGTCTTCTCTGTCCTTTAGCCTAACAAAAATGGCTTCCTAACCAAATGGCTTTGAAAAGGTCATATGGAATTTAAATACTTATCAGAAATGGCCAATATTTTGCTTTTAGTCATATGGAATTGAATCCAACCCCATCTACTTTCTTCTTTAAGTACATTTTTCTGTTAACTGAACATTCACTTAAAGTTTTCCACCCCTCTTAACATTTAATTGTCTCTCACACAAATGCATTTTATAAGACAGTATAAAGAGGGTCATCTGAAAAAAAAAATAAGTGTAGCCTGTTTTATTTTAAGAACACAACAAACAAGTTATGCTGCTAGGTCACCAGGTTGACACCAAGTTGACACTAGGTTGAATCTGTATGAACAATCACTTTCTATTTTATAAAATATCAGCTTTAGAATTTTTCTTATGGCAATGTTTGTGGAAATAACTTATAACTGAGGTGTAATATGCAAGACATATATTTCCAAGCAGAATTGTGGGGTTTATACAAGTTTCGGGGATATTCCATTCTGTCTCTTTCAGAGTTCATCGCTTAGGCATTGCTTGGAATTTTTGGAGATCTACTAATATGTAAATATTGTTCATTATGAATAACTGAAGCTGCATCAAAGAATGAAGAGTATCTCTTGAACTTCCTGATAAATTATGAGGCAGAACATACTTCTATTTCAGACAATACAAAGAATCTGAATGATACTTATCTACATTTAACCAGAAGTCATACAAACATACAACTTGAAGGATATAAAGTCCCATGCTTGGAGTCTCTGGAGGTAACAGATTCAAGGATTTGGGAGATTATAGGTCTAGGATTAGCATTCATATGACAAACAAGTTTAGTACTTTTCTTTTGAAATATCACTTAGACCCTGTTAACTACCATCTTTATAAAGTGTGCCCTGACCCCAGTAAGCGATGGTTTTATCTTCTGTCATGGATTAGAATTTAATATATTTGCACCTCGGTTTTTCAAACCCTTCTGAATGTGACTTGTATCTACATTATCAAAACAGGAAGCATTTACAGAGAGCAGTTTACCTTCTCAATAAACAGAAGATGCTTTTTACAAGCATATATACTTTATAGAAACGGAAATAAAATTTTTTCAGCAAGTCTTTTTTCAGTGTCATCCTTAGAACTTTCTGAATCATGATTAAACAGATTTGTTTCAATTTGGACATATAACAGATGTGCAAATACTATTATTTTTAAAATTCAAACTCCAAATTTAAATGGACACCATTTTTATAAGACAAAGCCACTTTTGGTATATGGATTGAGCACAGTTCCATAATGGTGGATACTTTGATTTTTAAAATGATACAGTTTTTTCTTTAGCTAAAACATCAAAATATTTTCAAACACATCTGAGTCATAGTAACTTTTGAGATAACCTGGAGCAAATAATAAAGGCCTTTAAATTTCAATATATAGTTGTTTATATGATTGATTCACTTTTCCCAAGAATGACGCAAAATAATGTCTATTTTATTATGAAAGTAAACAAATACCTCCTGCCATTTGTTAATGGACTATCCAGCAACACACTCCAGTATTCATTTTTGGAGAATCCCATGAACAGAGGACCTGGTGGGCTACAGTCTATATGGTCACACAGAGTCAGACATGACACTAATAGGCACACACATACACAGGTAGACCTTCAGCTGTGAAACGCAAGGCTTTTCAGCAGATCTGCACGTTCTGTTTCTAAATCTTCTCATGTGCTTGCTTATTTCCCTATCTTGGCTGATACTATCTTTTTATAGTAGCTGACTTACCACCTAGACTCAAGCTCTTTGAATTACAAGATCCCTGCTTCTCATTTGTTGCCTATAGTCAACTGATTGCCAAGTCCTATTGATTTTATTTCCACCATGAACCATGAGGATGACCTTTCACGTAGAGTACAATTATTCTAGTTGACCATTCTCATATCTCTTCCAAAGATGCTGCCATATACCCATAAATGTCCATATCCAGATGTGCACCTGGCAGAATAATCTTCCTAAAATACAGTTCTTGATCATGGCCTTTTCTGACAAACCATCAAACTCTTCAAGTTGCCATATGAATTTAACTTTTAATTCCTTAAGTCAAAATTAAGGCTTTCCGTAGCCCCAGACTCAGCTGTCTTAACAACCGTGCTTACCTTGTGTCCCAGCTGGAAGGAAATATTAATACAAATTATTCCTTACAAATACCAAGTTTGAAGTTGCCATATAGTCCTCAGACATGAAGACTGAGGAAACCTGGGTGGCTGAGGGGTCTGTCAGGTGAACAAGCCTTTGAGGTACAATTGAATAGACCACTTGGAGCTATCACCAGGAAAAAATAAATCAAAAAGGTATGTGCATGCATGCTCAGTCACTAAGTCATGTCCAACTCTTGCAACCTTACGGACTGAAGCCTGCCAGGCTCCTCTGTCCATGGGATTTTCAAAGCAAGAATACTGGAGTGGGTGGCCATTTCCTCCTCCTGGGCATCTTCCCAACCCAGAGATCAATCTTACATCTCTTGCATCTCCTGAATTGGCAAGCAGATTCTTTACCACTAAGCCATCTGGGAAGCCCATCAAAAAAGTATATTTTTCTTTAAATAATTTTTAGAGCAACTAGCTGCTCCCACAGCTATCTGAGAATACAACCTTTGGCTCTGGTGTCAACATAATTATCCAGCCAAATCTGCCCTATCTGCTCATCTAAGACCACAGCTTTCAACTCAATACTATGTTCTCCTGACCTGTTAAACTTATCTCTAAGCCTGAGCACCACCATCAGTTCTGACCAGCTCTATTTGCCTCATTCTATCTCCCCATGACCCTGCCTTAACCCCAATGCCCTGATGCACCTCTCCGCCCAATTTAAATTCGGCCAACACAGTCCTACTGTACAACCCAACCCAACCCAGAACATTCTAGCTAGAAGTGTTCTCTCTCTTTGCCTCTAAGAACACTGTACAATTCACATAAGATTTCCCACATTCTGCCTAGAGTTGTTTTTTCTTCTTTTCTCTACGTGTTTAATAACACGACAACTTGAGGCCAAGCTTATGCTTTTGGCATCTTCCACAAAACCCAAAACAGTGCTTGCACACAAAAGAATCCTAATGCATACTTGTGAAGTTAAATAGAATTTAATCACAAATGAAAAATATATTTCACCCTTTACTGCATATTTAAGTATGTACCTCTTTTTCCTACCAGATTATTAGGATTTTTTCCTGCTAGTATTTATAGTGTCAGGTACATGAGAGTGCTCTAGAAAAATGCATGTGGAAGGGAGGAGAGGAAAGAAATAAGGAAGCAAAGACACATAAAGAGACAGAAAAGGAAGGCAGGAGGGAGGGAGGGAACAAAAAGGGACAGACAGAAAAGAAAGAAAGAAAGAGAAAAGGAAGAGGAAATGAAGTGGAAATAAGAAAGTGAAGAGGAAATAAAGTGAACATTTTACACACGAAATTTTGGCTTGTTGGTCTCACTGAATTTCAGAACAGTGAAGCCATTTGTGCTATCTTTTTATTTATTTTTATTTTTTATTTATTTTTTTTTGTGCTATCTTTTTAATGGAACGGAGGGAATTAAAACAAAGGGGAAAAGCTGTTTCTTTTAAAGTGATTAGGTAAGACAGCATTTAAAATGTAATTCCAGGGACTTCCCTAATAATCCAGTGGTCTGGATTTTGCCTTCCAATGCAGGGGGTGTAGATTCAATCCATGGTCAGAGAACTAAGATTCTACATGCCTTGCAAGCAAAAACAAACAAACAAACAAAAACATAAAGTAGAAGCAATATTGTAACAAATTAAATAAAAACTTCAAGAATGGCCCACATCAAAAAAAAAATGGAATCCCATGCAGGTGGTCAGTATGTCACCAGGAGACACAGCTGCTCAGCTACCCAAGGTCTCGGGGGAGGGGAGGAGAGGTGACCAGCAGATTGACCTGGATGGGCCCTCAGCTCCAGAGGCTCAGCCATGTGAACTGTGTCTCAGGCATGGTGTGTGTATGTGTGTGTGTGTGTGTTAGTCACTCAGTCGTGTCCAACTCTTTGTGACTCCATGGTCTGTCCATGGAAATCTCTAGGCAAGAATACTGGAGTGGGTTGCCATTCCCTTCTCCGGGGGTTCTTCCTGACCCAAGGATTGAATACAGGTCTCCTGCATTGCAGGCAAATTCTTTACCACCTGAGCTACCAGGGAAGCCCCTAAATTTAGAGTCTAGCTCAGTGTAAAGTGAAACTGATAATTGCTCAGTTGTGTCCAATGGACTGTAGCTACCAGGGTTCTCTGCCAATGGAATTCTCCAGGCAAGAATACTGGAGTGGGTTGCCATTTCCTTCTCCAGTGTCTCAGGAGGGTATTCAAAATACCAAGCTCACAAAAGTCAAAGTGGTAGACTTAGGATGCAACATGACTCTTCTGATGTACACTCAGAAAATAAAAAAGAAACTATGGCATAACTGATGAGGCCATGACCCACACACAGTCTTCTGTGGACACACCTGTATGGGTTGGCCAACATTAAAGTGAATATTTCTTGGTGAACACTGGGATCAGAACCAGGCATGTTTGTCATAGGATCTGAAAAGGTAATATCATGAATCTAGGATCATTTGCAGTGTCTATCTGCTTAAGATGTCATTCATCCTGAACATGGAATTCTATTATCTGGCTCTTTGGCCAAACATATCACTCCACTAAAACTAACAGTTATTGAATGATCAGTGTCAAAATTCTGACACTCTGAGGCTTCTTTTTCTATGTTCTGTGGCCAATCAATACCTTTCTCCACCCCATTCCCCCATACACACACACTGCCTTCTGATGATTGGCATGGATAAGGCCTGTATTCATCTTATGAAAATATTCAGTCAGGTATTTCTTTGGCTGGGAAAAACTATCTCATTAAGGCTTTCATAGCTCTGCTCGTTCTTATTGCATTTTGCTTTAATAGTTCAACTTATGGAGCTGTTTGATTGCTCTTAATTCTAAGCTCTTGGGACATACCCAATTATTACCCACTACCACATACAGCCAAAGGTAAAAAAAAGTCCTCCTTTCAAAAACTCAAGAAGTCTGAAGGGCATCAAAAGGTACAAACTTGCACTTACAAAATAAATGTCCTGATAATATAACATACAGCATGGTGACTGAAGTGAACAATACTGTGTTGTATATTTGAAAGCTGCCGTGAGAGGAGATCTGTAAAGTGCTCATGACAAAACGAAAGGGTAGCTGTGTGATGATGGGTGTTAATTAGACTTATCATGGGGATCTTTTCACAATATATATCTAGTAACGCCATCACGCTTACAGCCTGTAATTTATAGGCTCTCAAACAGGCATTTTTAGGGAACATGCAGAGAGAGACTACTGGCTTCCATTGTCTCTAGAAAGGCTTCCATTGTCATTTGCCCTTTGAAAAAACTGTGGCATCTACAGGACATGAAAGCAACTTAGATGTCCTTCAACAGATGAATGGATAAAGAAGTTGTGGTACATATATATATATATATACATATATACACATACATACATACATACATACACAATGGAATATTACTTAGCCATCAAGAGGAAAAGAGCCTGATGCTAGGAAAGATAGAAGGCGGGAGAAGAAGGGGACAACAGAGGATGAGATGGTTGGATGGCATCACTGACTCGATGGATGTGAGTTTGAATAAGCTCTGGGAGTTGGTGATGGACAGGGAAGCTTGGCGTGCTGCAGTCCATGGGGTCGTAAACAGCCAGACATAACTGAAAACTGAACTGATAAAAAAGAACCAATTTGAGTTAGTTCTAGAGAGGTGGATGAACCTAGAGTCTGTTAATACAGAATGAACTAAGTCAGAAAGAGAAAGACAAACATCAAATAGTAAAGCATATACACGGAATCTAGAAAGATGGTGCTGATGAACCTATTTGCAGGGCAGCAATAGAGACTCAGAAATAGAGAACAGACTTGTGAACACAGCAAGGGAAGGAGAGGGTGGGACTAATTGAAAAGTAGCATTGAAACATATACACTACCATGTGTAAATAGCTAGCTAGTGGAGTTGCTGCACAGTGCAGGAAGCTCAGCGGGGGCTCTGTGATGACACAGTGGGGTTGGATGGGGAGCAGGTGAGAGGGAGGTTCAAGAGGGAGGAGAGACATGTGTATACCTATGACTGATTCATGTTGATGTATGGCAGAAACCAATACAACACTGTAAAGCAATTATCCTCCAACTAAAAATAAATTTTAAAAAATAGTGGCATTTAGGGGTGCATTTGTCAATAAGAAACAACAAAGGCTGTGAGCACTCTGTGAGCTGTTCTGGTACATGTTTATTCTAATTAACAACTGTATTCCACACTGAGATGAGTTTTTAAGGTAGCTGCAGTTTTTGCAATATCCTTCTGTCAAAATTATATCCACATATGTTATGAAATTGGGCTTCCTGGTGACTCAGTGGTGAAGAATCTGCCTGTGATGCAGGAGATGTGGGTTTGATCCCTGGGTTGGGAAGATCCTCTGGAGAAGGGAATAGCAACCCACTCCAGTATTCTTGTCTGGAGAATCCCCATGGACAGAGGAGCCTGGTGGGCTACACTTCATAGGGTCACAAAGAGTCAGACATGACTGAGCAACTAACACACACAACATATTATGAAATGCCCTAACTCTAGTTCTATTTTCTCCTAAAACCCAATTTCTGCTGAATGATCTCTAACCATTAAACCTTTAAAGTCATATTTAATAGAAATATGTTTTCAAAATAGTTACCAGCAATAAAAATGGATTTGTAACTCTGAGGATTGATAGATTTAAAAATGCTTTAAATTTTGTATAATCAAGGGTGAAGGACGTACTATGTTAAATATGATGCTAAGAATACACTGTTTATGGAGAAACTGTTCTGTGCCAGGCTATGTGCTATTTCCTTTCCAGATGCTCCTTCTGGTCATGGAAATATCCCATAGCTATTTCACTTCACTGACCCAAAGTCACATGGCAAATGAAGCTCAGAACCTGAGATTTAACCACATTTCCCTCCCACTCTTGCAACTATAACTGAGACTTCCCAAAGCAAAGTCTGGGTCACCTAAGAATGGATGTTCTTGTGATTCATTAAGTAGCTTGTGCTGACCTATGACCTTCACCATGGACAACCATACACCAAGGACACAATCACAGCAGGATGCTGTGACTCTAGGCAAGTTAGAACGGAGGCAGACATTTTCCTACGGCATCCAGTGGTGCTTAAACACTTTATAAGTGAAACAATTAAATCCAGACTATTAGTCCCAGAGTGGTTATGTCATCAGCCCAGGGCCAGGTCAATTAGCAATAGTAAAACTAGCCTTTTACACCTGCTGGCTCTCAATGCCTTGCGCTTTCCTCATTCTAATTGCATAGTTACATTTCTGCAAATACGTGTTAAGTGTCTGTCTGCCCGTGCGAGGTAAATCAGCTTTGATGATTCCACTATGCATTTGAAAATAGCTTCTCTGGCACTGTTTTAGGACAAAGTGAACTGGACCTCCTCTGTCCCCTGATGGGGATGGCAGAGCGCTCATAACTTCTGGCATTGTTTTCCTTTCTGCTGATTACATGCTTACGCAGACGGATTTGGACACGTAGACAACTCCTCAGCAATGCATTTTCATGCCATCCCCTGGGATATATTTCTGTAGCTGACTATGCTTGCCCTGTGGGTGTGTGAGTATGTTTTGGTGTCTTAGTCGTTCAGTCGTGTCTGACTCTTTGTGACTACATGGACTGTAGCCTGCCAGGCTCCTCTGTCCATGGAATTCTCCAGGCAAGAATACTGGAGCCATTCCCTTCTCCAGGGGATTTTGTTGACCCAGGAATTGAACATGGGTCTCCTGCCTTGCAGGTGGATTCTTTACCATCTGAGCCACCAGGGAAGCCCATGTTTGCCCTATTCTACTTTAAATATAAAATCAATGATTTGCCCAAGTTCCCGTAACTGGCTGGGGACAAATGAAGTCTGTTCCTTTTTATTCTTTCCTACAAATTCTGAAAAAGGCAGCTCTAATCACACTTAATTTTAAAAAATGAAATCAGAAAGAGAAGATTATTAGATACTCCCTTGAAAATTAAACCTATAAAATTGTAACAACTTTTGTGATTCTATGTTGATTATTTTTATTCCATGCATTTATAATCCTGTAATACTAAATTAAAGCATTAGATTTTGTGTTTTAGATGTTGTATTATTTTTATTAATCGATCAATATTTCCAATATGTATTTTACAAGATTCTGCAATCCTAATATCTTAGAATTTGAAGTTATTTTTCAAGTTTAAACTTTTGAAAAATAAGTTGATTCCAACCTAAGATGCTTTATATTCAATTTGAGAGAAAGCACTCAAGGAGAGTGCCTGTCAGTGCTATGAGTGAGGAAGTCAACTATTTTCTCATAGCTTCCACATCATGCATTTAAGTTCATTCACCACATTAAGCTACAATTTCCAAAAGGGTCCTAATTTCAAGGCAATTTTTTCTGCAATTAACATGATCTGGTCCCAGATAATGCTCACCTGGGTACCTTGAAGCATAGTTAGGTGTTAGTAAACACCTGTTTTAGGGGGAGAATCTTATAAAAAAAAAAAATGAGTGGACAAAAATTGCATCATCAGTCATTGGCTGTTTTTCAAGAGTCCTGTGACCACTTCAGAAATTGGAATAGGAAGCCAAACTTACGGTGGAATTCTTCCAAGGTCATTAGTCTCATCCAGGGATCATTCAACAGTTTCACACATTTCATTTTAATTGTCACAGAATCCATGACCAAAGAACACAACTGTTTTCAAAAGAAACAGTAAATCAGCCATCGGAGAACACATTTCCCCAGTTGTCCTTGAAATCTACACCTTATTTTTAATAGTTCAAAATCAGGACCAAGGCACAAAACTTCTTCACTGCAAGCTCCCTCAGCCACTCCAGCCCCGGCAGCAGCTCAAGTGATGTGCGACATGAACGTGTTACCATGCCATGGCTTCTTCAGAGGCACAAGCGGGAGGAGTGAAGAGTCCAGACCTCTGTGTCCCATCCCTACTGTAAAAAAGAAACCCCAGGCTTCTTCAGAGGCACAAGCGGGAGGGGTGAAGAGTCCAAACCTCTGTGTACCATCCCCACTGTAAAAAAGAAACCCCAGGGATGATGAGCAAAACAAAACATGAATCTTCTGACAAAGATGTACTAGATACTGTTTTCTTGTGATCAGACTAAACCCAAACATCATTATTTTCCTCTACTGCATTTGTTTACTAAGAAGAAAATAAACTCTGTGACATGTTCTCTGGAGATGTACTGTTAGCTTTTCTCACCTCTGAAACAATGCAGGGGACAGGATTCACATCTTTAGGTGACGAATATTCATTAAGTGCTTTCTGTGCGCCTGGCACTAGGGCAAAAGCCAGAAATTGCTATCAAATTTCCAGTGGACAATATTGACATCCCTGCGGGGCTCAAACATGGGCCACTCCGCAACTCTAACAGAGGATATAGTTGGTTAAAATGATAGTTTAAAATTCATGATTATATTTTCCTTGTTACTGATACAGCTTCTAAAGAGAAGCGAAAGAGAAACCGAGCTTTTGTGTAATGGACTTTAATTACTTTTCTGCTTAGCACCGAAAAATAATGCCTAGTCTTTGAAATACAACCTGTAGATTTTCCTTTGATAAAAAGGACGGCAGAAGAAGTTGGGAACCCAGCTGAGGAAAGAAGAAAGGTGCCTTTTATCCACGTGGTTTAGGGGACTAGAAGAGACTAATCAAAGCATAGAAAGTGCTTTCTTCCTAATGAATAGATGACCCACATGAATGCCCCTGGTCTACCCACTTGGCAAACCTGACGGAGAAACACCGCCAAGCCATGCCACCATGAATAGCTTCGTTAGAGAATTCTGAGCATGGCAAGGGGGCAGTCCTTGAACATGTTTTTATTCATCTTGGAAGCCTTGTAGGGTAATTAGGCAAGAGAGAACACTTAGACTGAGTAAGGAGTGGTATTCAGACTGTTTGTAGATAGCCTGTGGTAGCAGCTGTTGAAAACCACAATAAGGCAGAAATATAACCCTACTGGAGAGGAGGTGAGGAGGAGCATGGATGGGGATGCACCTGAAGGTTTGAGAGTGAGTGGTTAGGGTAGCTCAGGCCTGACTTTCATTCAGTGTATGAGAAGCCATTAGTGACATAAGGACTTCAAGTGACTCATAGGAATCAGAATAACTACTGTGAGGAATGGCAATGCACACTCTTCAGAACAAAAAAATAATTCCCCTGAAAGCTGTATGTTGTTGTTGTTCAGTCACTAAGTCATGTCCGACTCTTTATGACCCCAGGAACACTAGGACAGCAGACTCTCCTGTCCTTCACTATATCCTAGGGTTTGCTCAGATTTATGTCCATTGAGTCAGTGATGCTATCTAACCACCTCATCCTCTGCCACCCGCTTCTGCTTTTGCCTTCAGTCTTTCCCAGCATCAGGGTCTTTTCCAATGAATCAGCTCTTTGCAGAGTTGTATGGGTCTAGCTAGATGGTAGACTCCAAGTATCTACACAACAGTGTTATTTTCTTCATAACATTCCAAACCAGAGTACAAGTGGAAGGAAGGCTGGACTGACTCAGGGATGGTGACTTGCAGGGTAGCTGTAGCAGACTGATAAAGGGCAGTGAAAGGATGGATGAAAGAAGAGCTGAACTCTGTATTCACAGGAAATGTAGAAATGGAAAGTGTTCCAAAATGAGAAAATAAATTAGGAGAAAAGGAAGGTGACAAGGGATTTGATGTGGAATTTTGATGAGGCTGAGAAGCGGGGGTGGTGGGAGTTGACGTTGAAGGAATGGAACAGAATACAAGACGTTAGAGCCTGGACAGTTCCCAGTGACACCCGGATGTGATTAAGACACAGGATGACTAGCAGGAAGGGAGTAGGTCCCTGGAGAAGGATATCTTTGCCATCCTTCATGAAGTAAGAACTCAAACCTCCCAGGGTTTCTAGTGAGGAGAACTGTGAGGACCAGGGGAGCCAGCCCTGATGCATTGACACCTGTTCGCCTGTGACTTTCGCTGCCACACGCCTCTGATCTCTTCTCCCCTCACATCGCTGCACCAAGTAAAGACTCAATTATGTCTGACTCTGTTGAGAGCACTTCTGAAATAGTAAGAGTATTAAAGATTTAGTGAGACAAAAGGGAAATTGGTAGAGGACCATCAAAACCAGATACTCTTCTTTTCTTTTTGCTTGGCTTTTCACTTTGTTTTATTTTTACTGCAATTCCAGTGTGCCAGCTTTGGTTCCCCCTACATGGAGATCTTCCTGTCTCATTCCCTGTTCCAAGGAAGTCATTAAGACTCCCTACACCTTGGTTCCCTCACATAATAAAATGGTTAAGCCTTTCAGATCTATGCCACACAACTTGTGAGAATCAACTCAATAAGATGAATCCTAAAGCACATTAGAAACTTTTATTGTTATAAGATGCACTAGGTTATCACTAATTTATATTATCTCCCATTAAAATATTTTGATAATGTAAAAAAAATTTCATAAAGTATAATCTTTACAATTAAACTATAATCGTGACTTTTACTTCCTGGAAGACATGGCAGATAAACTCTAATTTTGTAACTGTATAGAGCAATACAAGCTCATTTCTTCTGCAGTTTACACCCTTTCCCAAAGTGCAAGCCTCTGACCATCTGACCTCCTCCCTCCCTCTACTGGAAAAATTAAGTTGTCCAGAAATCTGGTTGAAGTTATCATTGTCAGCATCATCAGGGTCATCATTGTTAGTGCTTAGAGCCTAATACGTTTCAAAGAAAAATCATAAATCTTTACTAGAGAGAGAGAGAGCTCAGACTAACTCACAGCAACCTGCAGTGGGACAAGGAGAACCCTATCAAAGTGGACAGCGCTTTTAGAAGCCATAATTCTTAATTATAGGATCCTCCAAGTGCTCCTGGGAGTATTTCCAATGGCTGAGTCACCAAAAATAAAGAAGAGGCAATGTAGAAATGGTCCTGGTTTCTAATTCCTCGGGACTCAAAGTTCTAACTAATATGGAACATCAATTTTTTTATCCATTTCAATATCCAGTTCACCTCTTTAAACTAGCATTTCAGGGTGAGATTGAGATTTCAAATTTTCCCCTTCAACCTCTATTTTTGGGTAATGTCACTGGTCATAGATGTAATTAGAGCCAAGAATCAAGAACCACCATGCACCTCCCTATTTGATTGGCATCTCTCATTGCAAAATATGCTGTTCTTTTGACACACACCACTTCTTTTCAGGAAATGCCTATCAAAAGAGATGCAAAAGCAATTTCTTGAAAGTCAGCAACCAAAAAGGTCTTTTCACAATAATATATATATAAATGTGTACATTCTCATATTTTCAACATTATCAGAAAATAGGTTCCCAACATGTATCAGTTCCCAAAGCACTGTAAGATCCAGATGATTATTCATGTCTTTTTCCCATTCACGAAGTCATAATATATATTTTCAGGGCTGCCTTAAGTTTTCTAGAAAGGGAAAGCCATTGACCACGTGCACATATCATCGCAGTACTACTTATAATACCAAGGACAGGGAAGCAAGCTAAATGTCCATCAACAGATAAATGGATAAAGAAGATGCGGGACATGGGTACAATGGAATATTCCTCAGCCATATAAAGGAATGAAAGTGTGTCATTTACAGAGATGTTGTCAATTGTCATTGCTATAGACTGTCATACAAAGTGCAGAAAGTCAGAAAGAGAAAAAAATAAATAATAAACACATGTTAAATCTAGAAAAATGTTAAAAATGATCTTATTTGCAAACCAGAAACAAACAAAGACATAAAGAACAAACGTATGGACAACAAAGGGGGAAGGGGTTGGGGTGGGATGAATTGGGAGATTGGGGTTGACATACACACACTATCAGTATTATGTATAAAATAGATAACGAATGGGAACCCACTGCACAGCACAGGAAACTCTACCCAAAGCTCTGTGGTGATCTAAATGAGAAGGAAATCCAGTAAAGGGGAGATATATGTATACGTAAGGCTGATACACTTTGCTCTACAGCAGAAACTGACGCAGCAATGTAAAGCAACCATCTAGTCTACCAGGTTTCATTTTCATCCTTCCCTACATTTCTTATCAGTCTTTGCAGTACCACTCACTAAGTAATCCACTTTACCTTCTTTGTTTTGTAACGCCTTCTTCAATAATCACTAACTTCTAAACTATGAAGAAAATTTCTGGGAACACTCTTCTGTTTCATAGGTCTATTTCTGTGCCTAAACCAGAAAACTCTATAGATTAATTTGCCTTTTACTACATCTATGCTTGCTATGGAGATGTTTCTCTTAAATAATATTTAAATTAAAAAAAATTTACTAATGTTTTCTTCAAGTGAAGTGAAAGTAAAGTCTCTCTGTCATGTCCAACTCTTTGTGACCCTATGGACTGTAGCCTATGAGGATCCTCCGTCCATGGGATTTTCCAGGCAAGAATACTGGAGTGGGGTGTCATTTCCTTCTCCAGGAGATCTTCCCAACCCAGGGATTGAACCTGGGTCTCCTGCATTGTAGGCAGATGCTTTACCATCTGAGCCACCAGGGAAGTCTTTCTTCAAGTGAACTTAAGAATAATTTCTTTGAATTTACAGAATTTCCTTGTTAGATTTTGACTTAATATCACTAAACATATGATTTAGATTTCAGAGAATTCATACTTCCATATATTGAATATTTTTAAAATAAAGCAATGACCATTCTGTTTGCATGCTGAAATCTTTATTCTTTATGAGGCTTGGTGGTCTTATGTTCATAGGCCTGAACAACAGCTACTAAGTCTACTATCAGAATGAACATTTTATTTGCTTATAATATACTCTTTCTCACTATAATTGGCACTTTATAATGGTTAGTATATTAGGGGAAATTCAAAATCTAAGTGAGAAGAAGCAAAAGTACACATTTAAGGAATAATAATGATTCAATGAACCAAATGTCTGCTTTCTGACCCCAATGCAACTTCTCTGCTTCACCAAAAATATTCTTTGGTGGTTGACTATAAATTCTCTAAACCTTTCAAATTATTTATGTGAAAAATATGCCTTGTCATTTTCCCATTTGATGTTAAAAATTAAAATTTATGATAAACTGTAAAAATCTCAATAAAAAACTTACTCTGGCTGAATCAGTTCAGGTCAGTGACTCAGTCGTGTCTGACTCTTTGTGACCCCATGGACTGCAGCACCCCAGGCTTTCCATCACCAACTCCAAGAGCTTGCTCAAATTCATGTCCATCAAGTCAGTGGTGCCATCCAACCATCTCATCCTCTGTCGTCCCCTTCTCTTCCTGCCCCCAATCCCTCCCAGCATCAGAGTCTTTTCCAGTGAGTCAACTCTTCACATGAGGTGGCCAAAGTATTGGTGCTTCAGCTTCAGCATCAGTCTTTCCAATGAATATTCAGGACTGATTTCCTTTAGGACTGACTGGTTTGATCTCCTTGCTATCGGAGGGACTCTCAAGAGTCTTCTCCAACACCACAGTTCAAAAGCATCAAATCTTTGGTGCTCAGTTTTCTTTATATTCCAACTCTCACATCCATACATGACTCCTGGCTGCTGATTTTGGCTGAATAGGACACTTTTTAAGCTCCTTTTATTTATTCCACCTGTACTTTTTGTTTCATGATTGATTTAGTTTTAATTACTAGAACTATACATTTTAACAGTAGCAATGAAATTAAAATTGAACATGATTTTTATTTTTTTCTAATTAGAAATTAAACTTTTGACTGAAGTCTGTCCCTGCTTTTCCATTTGAGAGGATAATCTCATTACCATCCATACCTACCTTTATCAAATTACATTCCCCAGACAGAGGTAAGTGACATATCAGTAAGATTATAATTTCATTTGTTGCTTCTCCTTTAATTTAATTTTGATAATACATCTGTTCCAAAAAGGGCTCTTCTTATCTACTTTGAATTAAAATAATAGAATTATGTTTGATGTTATAATAAACATCTTTTTCATGTTTATTGCAGGTTACCTCTCCGGAGGGATTCCCCCCACCCCTGCCAACTGACATACAAACACCACCCTTCCATCACACATGTAAATTCAGGTTCAACTGGATGATACAAATGAAGCCTCTGGTCAAGCAACAACATGTCATAACTGATACAAGATGTAAAAATCATTTTGCCACTCAGATTGCATTAATGACAGGGAAATAATTCTTCTTCTGATTATAATTTTTGACAGATAGCACCTTCATTCCTCAAATTTCTAATTTAGAATTACCTGATGAACATTCAAGTTCAAAGTCACACTTTTTTTAGCTAAAAATATATGACAAATTGATAATGAAATACAGTGGAGAAATGCTGCAAAGGCAATAAAATCATGCCTTTCTACATCTACATATTGGACAATTGGTGTCACATGCCCGTGCGTGCATGCGCAGTTACTCAGTTGTGCCTGACTCTTTGCGACCCCATGGACCATAGCCCACCAGGCTCCTCTGTCCATGGAATTCTCCAGGCAAGAATACTGGAGTGGCTTGCCATGCCCTCCTCCAGGGGATCTTCCCCACACAGGGATGGAATCCATGTCTCCTGCATTAGCAAACAGATTCTTTACCGCTAAGCCACCTGAGAAACCTATCATGTGTCCAAGAGTAACTTAAAAAACTTTTGATATATTAAATGTGGAAATTACTGTAAAGTCTATTAAATAAAGGAACAAAGAATACATGGGTTAATATACAGGGAGACTTTCCTTTCTGAATGACTATTAACTTCTAAATTCACATAGCTTTTGTTTTTCTCAAATTATCTTGACTACAGATCCTATCCGTACATGAAAAAGTGTAATGATAAAATTCATTTACGTTAAACTCTTCTGTGAAGGGGGAAATGTTCAAAGGAACTGCACTTCAAACATAAAATATTAATAGATAACTAACAAGGACCTATTATAGCACAGGAAACTCTACTCAATACTCTGTAATGGCTATATGGGAAAAGAATCTAAAAAAGAGTGGAGAGATATATATATATATACACACACACACACACACAGAATATATACACAGGCAAGAATACACAGAAGAACTGTACAAAAAAGATCTTCACGACCCAGATAATCATGATGGTGTGATCACTGACCTAGAGTCAGACATCCTGGAATGTGAAGTCAAGTGGGCCTTAGAAAGCAGCACTGTGAACAAAGCTAGTGGAGGTGATGGAATTCCAGTTGAGCTATTTCAAATCCTGAAAGATGATGCTGCCAAAGTGCTGCACTCAATATGCCAACAAATTTGGAAAACTCAGCAGTGGCCACAGGACTGAAAACGGTCAGTTTTCATTCCAATCCCAAAGAAAGGCAATGCCAAAGAATGCTCAAACTACCACACAATTGCACTCATCTCACACGCTAGTAAAGTAATGCTCAAAATTCTCCAAGCCAGGCTTCAGCAATATGTGAACCGTGAACTTCCTGATGTTCAAGCTGGTTTTAGAAAAGGCAGAAGAACCAGAGATCAAATTGCCAACATCCGCTGGATCATGGGAAAAGCAAGAGAGTTCCAGAAAAACATCTATTTCTGCTTTATTGACTATGCCAAAGCCTTTGACTGTGTGGATCACAATCAACTGTGGAAAATTCTTCAAGAAATGGGAATATCAGACCACCTGACCTGCCTCTTGAGAAACCTGTATGCAGGTCAGGAAGCAACAGTTAGAACTGGACATGGAACAACAGACTGGTTCCAAATAGGAAAACGAGTATGTCAAGGCTGTATATTGTCACCCTGTTTATTTAACTTACATGCAGAGTACATCATGAGAAACGCTGGACTGGAAGAAACACAAGCTGGAATCAAGATTGCCGGGAGAAATATCAATAACCTCAGATATGCAGATGACACCACCCTTATGGCAGAAAGTGAAGAGGAACTAAAAAACCTCTTGATGAAAGTGAAAGTGGAGAGTGAAAAAGTTGGCTTAA
>NW_011489489.1:578366-614482 GCF_000754665.1 Bison bison bison | reverse complement strand
GAAGATTATGGCATCCGGTCCCATCACTTCATGGGAAGTAGATGGGGAAACAGTGGAAACAGTGTCAGACTTTATTTTTCTGGGCTCCAAAATCACTACAGATGGTTACTGCAGCCATGAAATTAAAAGATGCTTACTCCTTGGAAGGAAAGTTATGACCAACCTAGATAGCATATTGAAAAGCAGAGACATTACTTTGCCAACAAAGGTCCGTCTAGTCAAGGCTATGGTTTTTCCTGTGGTCATGTATGGATGTGAGAGTTGGACTGTGAAGAAGGCTGAGTGCCGAAGAATTGATGCTTTTGAACTGTGGTGTTGGAGAAGACTCTTGAGAGTCCCTTGGACTGCAAGGAGATCCAACCAGTCCATTCTGAAGGAGATCAGCCCTGGGATTTCTTTGGAAGGAATGATGCTAAAGCTGAAACTCCGGTACTTTGGCCACCTCATGCGAAGAGTTGACTCATTGGAAAAGACTCTGATGCTGGGAGGGATTGGGGGCAAGAGGAGAAGGGGACGACAGAGGATGAGATGGCTGGATGGCATCACTGACTCGATGGACATGAGTCTGAGTGAACTCCGGGAGTTGGTGATGGATAGGGAGGCCTGGCATGCTGCGATTCATGGGGTCGCAAAGAGTCGGACACGACTGAGCGACTGATCTGATATATATATACTGATTCATTTTGCTGTACACCCAAAACATAACACTGTAAATCAACTGTACACCAATAAAATGTTTTTTAAAATAGTAGATGAAGCAGTCATAGAAAGGTGGACTAGTGGGTGGAAAAGAGAGACCAGTGAGTGATGGATGGCCCAGAGATGATGGAAGGCCTAGTTGCTGGTCATATTTTGGGATGGGTGAGAGTAAGAAATGGGACAGAGAACAAGGTATAACAGCCTGGAAGGTCTGAAGGAGGTGGAGAAATGTATGGAAATCACTGCAGTTTGGAAAGTCAGAGAAAGTTGAAGACCCTCTCGAAATCAGTGATAATTTATAGCAGCACCAATAAACCCAGAGCTTCCCCAGTGGCTCAGATGGCAAAGAATCTGCCTGCAATGCAGGAGACCTGGTTTCAATCCTTGGGTTGGACAGATACCTTGGAGAAAGGAATGGCTACCCACTCTAGTATTCTTGCCTGGAGAATCCCATGGACAGAGGAGCCTGGCGGGCTACATAGTCCATAGCGTTTCAAAGAGTCAGACATGACTGAGTACATGCACGCACATGTGCGTGGGCACACACACACACACTCATACACACACACACACACACACACACACAGCCCAAGTGCAGATAAACGTCATTGACTTGTTTCCGTGAGTTGCTTACATGAAAGCACCTAAGTGCCTCAATTGTGCACTGAAATGAACTGGTTTCTATCCAGTTAAGAACACAGATCAGGCTCCTAACCCACCCACCACTGAAGGTCAACCTTGCCTCTTCATGTCAGGATTGTTTCTTTAGTCAAAATCACTGACTAGCTGGGCTACATGTACTTGTTAGAGATTCATGAACTGATCCGTGCTGGGAATTTGCCAAGAACAGTAATATTTGAAAATGATAGTTTAATAGAGATTCATTCATTTAAATTATACAAGTTCTGTCATAGTAAATTGTAATATAAATAGAGGATTCCTGAACAGTATTATCTCTGGTCCACAGAGAGTTCCTTCACTGAAATGGGATGGTGTCGTATTGTGCCTTCTGCATTTGAGCGTGGGTACATGAGAATTGTTCATTTAAAAATATTTCTGCATCTTCTTTCATACAAATAGGAAGAAAATACAGTCAAGGATACTGACCATTACATTTCTATACTTCTTTACATGAAACATGCTCAGATAAATTTTATATTTTTCTTATATCTTTTCAAGGTAAGGGTTATATGCTGCTTTGTCAGAAACTAAATCATGAACAATTTATCACAAAGGGAATAGTCTGCACAATTTAGGAAGCTCAGAGGCAAATAATGATCCAATGACAACACTCTGTTGCAGACATCTGGTATGATCATTTTCTTTCTTTAAACCATCTTTGTTCAGTGGAGGCAGGAGAATAAGAGTTGGGGATTAACTTATACAAATTACTACATAAAAAATAATCAACAAGAACTTACTGTCTAGCCCAGAGAACTCTACTAAATATTCTGTAATAACCTACATGGGAAAGAACCTAAAAAACAATAATATATGTGTATGTATAACTGAACCATGTTGCTGCACACCTGAAACTAACACAATACTGTAAATCAACTATACTCCAGTATAAAATTTGAAAAAATTTAAAAGGTATTTTTAAAAATCTTTGCTCTACTTTAGGCTCAATTTGATTCCATAAACATTAATTATCAGCAGGATACCAAGAACTTGGCTAGACATTTGGGATGCATATATAAATAAGTACCTTATCTTGCATTTAAAAAGTGTGTGAGCTACCACAAGTCTTGGAATGGAAGGGTGTACACCATAAATAAATACGCCCACATGCAGAATACACAGATTCAATTTTCTAGGAGAAAAGTTATGTCTAATTTAGTCTTTCTTTCCAATATGCAAGTATAGAAAATTGAGTTGATAAATCATGTAAAATCCTAAGTGAAGAAAACTGCAATTGCTTTCAAGCTTCCTAGTACAGATATTTCCATGGGGTGTGTGTTAACCTCGTCTATCAAGTCCAGATAGGGGCTTCCCTGATAGCTCAGATGGTAAAGAATCTTCCTGCAATGCAAGAGACCCAGATTCAATCCCTGGGTCCAGAAAATTCCCTGGAGAAGGGAATGGCAACCCACTCCAGTATTCTTGCCTGGAGAATCCCATGGACAGAGGAGCCCTGTTCTGGGCTAGGGGTTGTAAAGAGTCAGACACGACTGAGCAACTGAACAACACATCAACTCCAGAGGAAAAGGGACTGAATGGGGATGGATTCTGAAGGCCCTCAGGTGTCAAGTTTCATTCACAATTCAGGAGGTGGCATGAAAAAGAGGCAGTGGTGCCACAGAGAGCTGTAAAAGCCACTAGAAGGGGAACTCTAAATCCTACTGCAGAGCCCAACTGGGGACACAAAAGAGAGACCAGGATGGAAGTCAGGGAACCTCTGATGAACTGCTCCCCAAAATCTACTCCAGCCTCTGCTGGTTTAGGCTCAGACTCTTAAACTCTAATTCTCATTCCAGGGACACCTTAAGAGAATCTATTAATAATAGTTACTAATAATGGGATATCCCAAAGCTAGTATTTCCAAGAGAAAGCAGATGGCTATGTTTGTAACTGAGTACAACATACATTTGTGTTTTCTATAAACTTTCCTTCATATCATAAAATACACAACTCAGTAGAAGCATTATTTTGCCAAGATTTCACAGCCAGCAATTTCAGATCAATGGCTTAGAAGACATCCATTCTCGATTTTACAGTGATCTTGTCTTCTCCTGTGAATATCTGTATTTTGGTGGCTTTAGCATTTGTGAAGCCTGGGCTGTATCAGGAGAAAGATTAAAGGAGAAGTTTTATGGTGCATATTGAAGAGTGCTAGGACAGTGTCTCTTTATTTTCCATCAACAGTAGTGTACTTGAAATTATGGAGTCATTCTAGTGCAGTCCTGGACCAATGCTTTAAATCACTGTGTTGCTACTTTTCACTAAGAAATCTGAAAACTAAAAGGTCAGTTTCTCCGCCAGCTTATTCACAGATGCATGTCTAAACCACTGAACCCAGATGTCACTGAAGCCATTTGTACCAAACTTATCTAGGAATTTTGACTGACTTCTATTTAAATAATTACGTATATGGGATTTTCCCATTTGGGGAGTTTATTTTTGCATCTCATTCATATTGTACCCTTTTCCTCTTGGTAAAATCCTACCGACTGTGTATCATTGTTGCTGGGTCTTGAATGAGCCCTACTCTCTGAAACTAAGCACCATACATCCACCATCTTAACCAGAACAGCAAAGACAACACTAAAGAAAATACAAAAAGACTGGACATCCTTCTAGTGGAAAACCACTAGACCATTCAGGTATGACCTAAATCAAATCCCTTACTGTTATACAATGGAAGTGACAAATAGATTCAAGAGATTAGATCTGATAGAGTGCTGGAAACACTATGGATGGAGATTCGTAACACTGTATAGAAGGCAGTGATCAAAACCATTCCCATGAAAAAAAAATGCAAAAAGGCAAAAAGGTTGTCTGAGGAGGCCTTACAAATCGCTGAGAAAAGAAGAGAAGCTAAAGGCAAAGAAGAAAAGGAAATAAATATACATCCATCTGAATGCAGAGTTTCAAAGAATAGCAAGGAGAGATACGAAAGCCTTTCTAAGTGAGCAATGCAAAGAAATAGAGGAAAACAACAGAATAGGAAAGACTAGAGATCTCTTCAAGAAAATCAGAGATACCAAGAGAACATTTCATGCAAAGATGGACACAATAAAGGACAGAAATGGTATGGACCTAACAGAAGCAGAAGATATTAAGAAGGGGTGGTAAGAAATCACAGAAGAACTATAGAAAGAGATCTTCTGACCCAGATAACCATGATGGTGAGACCACTCACCTATAGCCAGACATCCTGGGGTGTGAAATCAAGCAGGCCTTAGGAAACATCACTATGAACAAAGCTAGTGGAGGTGACAGAATTCCAGTTGAGCAATTTCAAATCCTAAAAGATGATGCTGTTAAGTGCTGCCCTCAACATGCCAGCAAATTTGGAAAGCTCAACAGTGGCCACAGGACTGGAAAAGGTCAGTTTTCATTCCAATCCCAAAGAAAGGCAATGCCAAAGAATGCTCAAACTACCAAAGAATACTCAAATTATGAGTGCATAATTGCACTTATCTCACACGCTAGCAAAGTAATGCTCAAAATTCTCCAGCTAGGCTTCAACAGTACATGAACAAAGAACTTCTGGATGTCTAAACTGGATTTAGAAAAGGCAGAGGAACAAGAGATCATATTGCCAACATCCGCTGCATCGTAGAAAAAGCAAGAGAATTCCAGAAAAACATCTACTTCTGCTTCATTGACTACGCTAAAGCCTTGACTGTATGGATCACAAGAAACTGTGGGAAATTCTTAGAGATGGGAATCATCAGACCCCCTTATTTGCTTCCTGAGAAATCTGTATGTAGGCCAAGAAGCAACAGTTAGAACTGCACAGGGAACAGTGGACTGGTTCTAAATTTGGAAAGGAATATGTCAAAGCTGCATATTGTCACCCTGCTTATGTGAAATGCCAGGCTGGATGAAACACAAGCTGGAATCAAGTTTGCAGGGAGAAATATCAATACCCTCAGACATGCAGATGACACCACCCTTATGGCAGAAAGTGAAGAGGAATCAAAGAGCCTATTGATTAAAGTGAAAAAGGAGACTGAAAAGCTGGCTTAAAACTCATCATTCAAAAAACAAAGATAATGGCATTTGGTCCCATCACTTAATGGCAAATAGATGGGGAAACAATGGAAACAGTGACAGACTTTGTTTTCTTGGGCTCCCAAATCACTGTAGATGGTGACTGAAGCCATGAAATTAAAAGACACTTGCTCCTTGGAAGAAAAGCTATGACCAACCTAGACAGCATATTAAAAAGCAGAGACATTACTTTACTGGCAAAGTCATCTAGTCAAAGCCCTGGTTTTTCCAGTAGTCATATAAACATGTGAGAGTTGGAGCATAAAGAAAGCTGAGCACCAAAGAATTGATGCTTTTGAACTGTGATATTGGAGAAGACTCTTGAGAGTCCCTTGGACTGCAAGGAGATCCAACCAGTCAATCTTAAAGGAAATCAGTCCTAAATATTCATTGGAAGGACTGATGCTGAAGCTGAAGCACCAATACTTTGGCCACCTGGTGCGAAGAAATGACTCATTGGAAAAGACCCTGAAGCTGGGAAAGATGAAGGTGGGAGGAGAAGGGGACGACAGAGGATGAGATGGTTGGATGGCATCACCAGCTTGATGGATATGAGGCTGAGCAAGCTCCAGGAGCTGGTGATGGACAGTGAAGCCTGGGGTGCTGCAGTCCATGGGGTCACAAAGAGTTGGATGTCACTGAGTGACTGAACTGAACTGAATGTCCCTCAGGGACACCACCTTCTTCCCCTAAATCCTCTTCACAGGGATTATAATGACCAAAAACTAGACAAATTCCCAGAGTCCCACAAACACAATTTTCTGAGCCAGTCAGCACCAATGCTATGTTAAGAAGAGACCTCCTTTCCATACTCTTTCAGGGACCACCCTTTCCGGTTTGAAAGTCATCCGGAAGTAGAGGAAACAGGTAGCATTCTGGACTGAGGTCTCAAGATCTAAGAAAGGAAAAGTAGAATAAGGAATCCATAGTGAACAGTTAGGGAGGTGCTGTAGCTTTCCCAAGTATAAGAAGAATATCTCACTACTCTAATTTTCGTATATCAATCTTAATAATTCTTGCTACTTTTGTGCTGCTTGCTGTATGACTTCTCTTTAAATCAACGCATTATTAAAAATAGACAAATATATCTCCAAAGACATCAAAGAATTTCATGGGCTTGTTATACTTATTCCCAGAGTACATAAAGCACAAAATTTTAAAAAGCAAAATGTTTGCCTACATATCACCAAAAATGTAGACTATTTTAAGTCATGGCTTGAAATTAAGCACTTTTCAATCTTTAAGTTTTGGCAAGTGTAAGCATAAATAGCATCACTTTATTTGAAAATTCAGGAAACAAAAACATTCCAGAATATTGGTTTCAGGGAGGTATGTAATGAGCACGGCTTCCATTATATTTGGTGTGGTTTCAGCAGCTCTGGTTTGAGTGCTATCATAGTTCTCTTCTCTTCTCTTTTGATCTGCAGAGCCATTAAGGCACCACACGCATCTTCCTTAAACAGGTCTGTGTCCATGTATATATATATTCTGTCAAACCATTTGCCTAATAAACAAAGCATTTGAAACTCTAAGGGGGATTACGTGGGTGTATTCCCTATAGCCTGAAATCCTCAGAACAAATGAAAAGCAAAGCCAGACCTTGAAAGGAAAATCATCTAATTACCTGTTTTTCAGGAGTCCATGAGAAATTTATTAGCAATCAATTGGTCATTACAGAGAATGGACATTACAGTTAACAAGACGGAAGAAATGGTCTCTGCACTAACATGCTTTCTACTGAAAGGACAAAATGCAGAGCTGACTTAAAGGTGTGCTTAGCCACTCAGTCGTTTCCAACTCTGTGAGTCCATGTACTGCAGCCTGCCAGGTTCCTCTGTCCACGGAGATTCTCCAGGCAGGGATACTGGAGTGGGTTGCCATGCCCTTCTCCAGGGGATCTTCCCGACCCAGGGATCAAACCCAGGTCTCCCAAATTGCAGGCAGATTCTTTACCATCCGAGCCACCAGGGAAGCTGACTTAAAGGCTGAAAGTGAAAAGTGAAAGTCACTCAGTTGTGTCCAACTCTTTGCGACTCCATGGACTATACAGTCCATGGAATTCTCCAGGCCAGAATACTGGAGTGGGTAGCCTTTCCCTTCTCCACAGGATCTTCCTAACCCAGGGATCGAACCCGACTTAAAGGTTGCTGACAGTGAAATGTCTGCAGTCATCAAAACGAGGTACTAGGAAAGCTAATTAGCAGGTAACTGAAATACGTAAAGATAATTTTTATCAAATGAGAAAAACACAAAATTCAGAGCTTTAAAGTGTTCAGAGGGCATCTACACTGAACACTTAAACATATGTTTGAATGAAGAAACACACCAGAGAAATGCAAAGATCTGATTTCTACAATTACATGCAATGAGTTTTGACAAATGTCCACACCCCTTTAGCCAACAATCCAACAGAGACAGACCTTTCTCCATTCCCACTTGCCACCTTCCACAGCTTCTTCCTCCTCCGCCACCCTTAAGGAACCACCATTATTATTTCTATTCCTATAAAAGTTCTTGAACTTAAATATATTATACAGTAAGAACTCCCACGTCTTTTTCTAGAAGATTATGTCTGTCTCCTTTCCTTCATTACAGTATTTTTGAAACTCACGTTCATATTATTGAGTGCATCAGCAGTTAATTCAGAAATTTGGGGATATTTGGGTTGCTTGTAGTTTGTGAATATTTTGAATAAAGCTACTATAACAATTGTGTAAAAGGTTTTGTCTTGATGTATATTTTTTCTGTGTAAACACATAGGAGTGGAATTCTGGAATCGAGTAAGGATATGTTTAAATTTCTGAGAAATTTCACATTTCTTAAGTTTCTCTTTTTACAGTCTTCCAACCATATATGAGCCTTCCAGTTGCTCTACACCCTCACCATCATCTGTGTTGTCAGTCTTTTAATAGCTAAGAAATAGTATTTCATTGTAATTTTAACTTGATTTTCCTGATGAACAATAACTGTGAGAATTTTTTCATATGCTTGCTGGCATTTGTATATGTCCTTGAATGTTTCTCTCTTCAACTCCTTTGTCTATTTTTAAATTCAGCTCTTATCTTTTAATTATTGGTTTGTATTAGTTCTTAAAATATTCTAAATGCAAGTCCCTTCTTAGGAAGGTGTAATGCAAATATTTTCTACATATGTCTTGTCTTTTCATTTACAAAGTTTGTCTTTGGGTGAACAGAAGTTTCTTATTTAATGACGTACAATTTATCATCTTTTTCCTTTTATCTTTTGCACACTGTCTCTGCCTGTTCAAAGGTTGCAATGCTATTCTCTCAAGTTTACTTTCAGAAAGTCAGAAGCTCAGCCTTTATGTTTATGTCTATGATCCATCTCAAATTAATTTTTGTGAATGGAATTAAATAGAGGTCAAAATTCATATTTTTTCATATGTCTATCCAATATTCCAGCACCATCTGTTGAAAAGGTTTTCTTTACTCCCTTGAATTGTCTTGGTGCCTTTGTCAAAAGTTAATAGACCAATTGCATGCAGGTCTGTTGTACATCCTTTACCCTAATTAGTATCATAATGTTTTTAGTAAAATATAAGAATTTTACAGCAGTATAATTCCATCTATTTGAACCACCTTTTTCATATATTTTATATCTATATGTTATATAATACCCATAATACAATGCCATTATTTTTATTGCCTTTTAAAGAGATAAAGAAAAAACACTTATCCAACTATTTATAATTTCTGATGCTATTCTTTGCTCTTTGTGGCCCAGCTCCAGCCAATGTTTTGAGATGTAACTTCATCAGCTCCTCCTTTCTCACCATGCATCTCATTCTCTGTTACCTGCTCCACAAACTTCAGCTCTGACCTCCAACACCTGCCTCTTCACATCAGCAACACCTCTGTTGTCTGGGTGGGCTCTAGACCCTGCTTCTCATTCAGAAAGTACCATGTAGAGTCTTCCCTTTGTCAAAGTCATAGTCCTGCATTACCTGTTGCCTGGTGCCTGAGAACCACTGTCTTAGCTCTTCTGTCCAGTGTTACAATTGTTTATGTTAAAGAGAAAATTCAGTACCAGTTACTTCATCTGCCAGAAGCAGAAGTTTACAGGTAATTAAAGAAGGATTTTAAAAATAAATAAAGTGAATTGCATTCAAGTATACATCCCAAATCCATGCTGTACTGTGATCAGTCACTTCAGTCATGTCTGACTCTTTGTGACCCCATGGACTAAAGCCTGCCAGGTTCCTCTGTCCATGGGGTTCTCCAGGCAAGAATACTGGAGTGGGTTGCCATTTTCTACTCCAGGGGATCTTCCCAACCCAGGGATTGAATCCTTGTCTCCTGTGTCTTCTATATTGGTAGGCAGATTCTTTACCAATATACCTATACATCACCACAAATCTGCCCAGATCTAAGTTTAATTCTCCAGTAAACCAGAAGCTTTCAAAAATACAAACCTCTTTCTGTCCATTACAAATTAGAAATTACTACACAGACCCAGAAGATACCTGAAGAAAAAGGTATCTTGTTTATATAATATTCTATCCAATTACTGTTGACAGATTCATTAAGAATTTAGCTAAAACACATCTGCTTTTCAATTTCAAAAAATTAAGTTGTTTTATCCTTGATTTCAAAAGTAGTTGGTTTGGGGGCATTTCAAAATTGAAATTCACTGATCAATAAAATTTACCTATTACTAGCAAATAATTAAATTATACAAATCAAGAGAAAAAACAAGCAAGTCAAAGATCAAAGGAATAGAATCTTTTGTGGTAAAGTATGGAGTATTATAAAAATAAAATTCAGAAAAGTGATGAGAAAATAGCATTTTATTCACCATTGCATGGAAATACTAAGTGAATTCTAAAGCATAGACATATTAGCTGAAGTCCAAAGAGAGAGTCAAAATTTTATTGTGATGACTGACTTGAACAAATTGAAACTATTCTAATGAATAAAGCGTTCAAAATTACCATCCTCAATAACTTATGCATGACTGCTAGTAATTATAAATTCCTGGCCTTTTAATTTTAACCTTTCTTAGCACTCTATTGAATATTGCCTGAAAGAAATAGATGAACTAATAAATTGGAAAATTTGCCAACCTAACACAAAAAAGTGATTTTAATAGACAAAACTGAATATGGAGGTAAATATAAAATTAATATGAAGCATATACATACTTTATAGCATACCATCTCTCATTTTTATAACTGGTCATTAGGATAGAGCTTGAGGTAATCAGAAATACAATTATTGCTTCATTTCTAGTTTTTCTTCATAAGTCTAGCAATGTTGCCTAGCAATGTATAGCCTTGTCACCACTCAAAACTACTTCTCTTTAATTACTAATTAAAAAAAATAAAATTCAGAAGTGACATAATATACTAGTTACATGTCATTCTCTCAAATATGAATTTTCCCCCCTACATTTCTAACATATTGGGTCTTATTTAAATTCAAGAAAAAGACACCCTGATTTTCTACACAACTAAGTTTCAGCCTCAAATAGTTTATCATTTTTAAGCATCTAAAAAAGTCATGGGAAAACCTAAGAAGAAAATGAATGATAAGCTTCAAATTCAGAAGAGTGAATATTATTCAATGTCCATCACTCAACATATATTCAAGACTAAAATAAATTTAAACTAAAATTTAAATTAATGTAATTTACATTAAAATAATTAAAATAGTAATAGGAACAGTTTACTAATAATGGAATTATATTAGAAATATCATAACACTACAAAACTTATACCTTGTGATTCATAAAATTATATAAACACTTTAAATATAAACTATAAAAGGTTTTCCTACTCCTTTAGCACAAATAATATTTGTCCCCTTTTACAGCACTTACCCTGTTCTTCACCAAAACTGGTCTTTAAATTGGAAATGGCAGGATTTATATAATTTTAAAAAAGAAAGAAGTCAGTCTATGACTGTGGAAGTAAGGGGCTTACAACTTGAGAAAAATGGCAGAAAAAAATTCAGATTTACCTACTCAGTCCTAGTTAAATGAAGATGGAACATGAAATAATATTCCAAACACCTTAAAAGAAAATTGAGCTCACAAAATATGTAAAGCAACCAGAGACTTCCCTTCACACACTTCCCCCCACTCCTCCGCCTCCCTCTCCCCCCGCCCCGACCCACACACACTGCCCCAGAGCATCCATCTAAAAAGTAATGGTCTTTACAGTACAGGTCTCAGGCCCAAATGAATAGTATCACAGTACAGAATCCTAGAGTTTAGTATCATCACAGCTGATTCGGGGCGATCAGAGATCAAACACAGCACCCAACTTCACTAGTGATTAGTGAAGGATGCTGACAAAGATGCTCTTTGAAAATTCTAGCCAGGCTCTTCTGAGCCTGCTTCTTGAATAGGCCAGTCAACTTTGGCCTACAAGGACTTGAACAAACACTAACACAGTTTCTAACAGCTCAAGGCTGTGTCCCAAGGATGACCCTAATTTCCCTTAAAGTGCCTGCCTGAGAAAACTCAAGGTTGCTGCAAGAGTTTAGTGTCTGTTCCAGCCAACACCTGCAAAGAAAGCAGGATTCAATCATACGCAGCGATCAGCAAACCCTTCCCATGGACCAACTATCCCTTGCCATTTTTTATAATTTTTCACTTCCCCAACTCTACAGAGCACCCCTCTCACCCACTCCCTGGATTCTCATCCCCCTTTAAAATGCCACATTTCCTCTGTACAAATCCCAGTGGAGCTCAGTTCCCTGGACCCATTCCCTATTGTAATACCACATCACTGCTTTACTCTTTAACAGTACAAGAAACAACAGGCACACTTGCAACTATGAAAAACCCTGAACTATCACAGCTTCAGAAAATCCTTTTTCCCAAAAGGGATGCAATTTGGTGTTAAGAGTAACAGATGAGTGCCAAGTACGTCTAGTGCAAGCTACCCCAGGGAAAATAAGTTGATGGCCCTCTTAGTTTTCGTATTTCATTCCTCAGGCAGATAAAAAACTTACATGACTAACTCCCACTCTCTGGCCACCTGTACCACTTAAATTTCAGGTTTATTTATTTATAACAGGTAATCAATACAGAGAATACTCTATTAAATAAAGACAAACTTAGATATGCGCTTCTTAGTTTACCTTTCTGTTACTTGGAATGTCTGCAGGATGTCTGATGGAGATCAGCAGTGATCCAGGAAGTCCTTAAGAAGGAAGAAGGATGCTGCTGCTGCTGCTAAGACCCTGTTAACTCTTCCTCCTCTATAGAGGGTTTTGCTGCTGCTGCTGCTAAGTCACTTCAGTCATGTCCGACTCTGCACAACCCCATAGACGGCAGCTCACCAGGCTCCCCCGTCCCTGGGATTCTCCAGGCAAGAACACTGGAGTGGGTTGCCATTTCCTTCTCCAGTGCATGAAAGTGAAAAGTGAAAGTGAAGTCGCTCAGTCGTGTCCGACTCCCAGCGACCCCATGGACTGCAGCCTACCAGGCTCCTCCATCCATGGGATTTTCCAGGCAAGAGTACTGGAGTGGGGTGCCATTGCCTTCTCTGATAGAGAGTTTTAAGAGACCCATAACTGTGACCTCAGAAGCACAGTCATGCTACAATGGCATGAAAACCCCATTTGGGCAAGTATCTCAAGAGGAGCAGGTATAGGGGTGAGACTCATGAGATTTCATCTACTTTCAGCAAATTACAAGAATATATGAGTAAATAGTTAATTTACTATAAGCCAGTTTTATATGAGAAATATAGTTTTGTTGGCATTAATAGAGAGGAATGGCAAGAACTTGTAATAGACATACATCTTGATTTCAGGAAGAAAATACACACAACCCCCTCATGATTCTTATAAAGAAAAAATAATTGTGGTGCATAATGGAATTTTGGTGTGAATTCATGAATTAATTGATGATGAAACTATTATAATCAAATATTTATCACTTAGATGGCTAGTCATCGTAAGCTAAAACTTGCTACATAGTTAGGGTCTATTTTTGGCTTTATTCTGTACAAGGCGTCTTTGTTCTGGGTATGAAGAATGACTAGATAAAAGCACAGAAGTGACATATTAGGTGATACAAAGTGAAAACGAACCTAATTCTTACTGAATAACAGAACTTGAGTAATTAGAATTCAAGAGGTGCTTAGATGGTTTGTATGATTTGGCTGAAATCAATACAATAATATAAACAGACATAATAAATACACTACCACATTTGGATTTTAATCTAATAAATCTTTAAGTACAGAACAGGGGTTGGCAAACTGTGGCCCGGGAGCCAAATCTAGCCTACCACCTATTTTTGTAAAGAACATAAAATTGAAACACAACCACACTCAAGGATTTATGTCATGTCCACAGTTGCTTTCTGGCTACAAAGGCAGAGTGAAGTAGCTGTCACAGAGGCCAGCTGGCCTGAGAAGCCTCAAGTATTTATTATCTGGTTCTTTACTGAAAAAGTTTGCCCCCACTGATGATGGAAATTCTGATTGCCAATGGTTGATGTGGATAAGATTGGAATTTTTAATGGTCAGCTGATAAAAATCAAGAATGATAAACACAGTCTTCAGTTATATTCATAAAAATAACAGTAACAGCTGTGACTAGATCAGAAGTTAGCCTCAGTCGCTAAGGCTCCAGGTGCTTTTTACGCTGCACAGTCAAGCCACAGTCAGAGGACAGTGTCAGGCTCTAAATGTCCCACCATAACAAGGACAAAAGAAAACCTGTCCAACCCTGAGGAAAGTAATCAGAATGGGGATGGTCAGTAAATGAGTTGTACGAATAACATTAGAGGAAGCTAACGGGTCTCTCCACTCCTTTGGAGGACAGAGCAGATACCAATGGGTGAATTTTCAAGGCTTTAGCTAAGCATCAGGAAATCTTTTTCTGAATGTTATATGTCGGCTGAATGTTGAAGAATTGATCCTTTTGAACCTGTGGTGTTGGAGAAGACTCTTGAGAGTCCCTTGGACTGCAAGGAGATCAAACCAGTCAATCCTAAAGGAAATCAATCCTGAATATTTATTGGAAGGACTGATGCTGAAGCTGAAGCCCCAATACTTTGGCCACCTAATGCAAAGAGCTGACTTGTTAGAAAAGACCCTGATGCTAGGAAAGATTGAAGGCAGAAGGAGCAGAGGAGGACAGAGGATGAGATGGTTGGATGGCATCACCACTGAGGGATGCAATGGACATGAGTTTGAGCAAGCTCCAAGAGATGGTGAAGGACTGCAGTCCAGCGGGTCGAAAAGAGTTGGACCCGACTGAGCAACTGAACAACAATATGTCCAACAAGATATTTGTCTACTTGAGGAAGTGATGACTTCTTGTCTGTGACATTCCTATCAGAGAACCCAGATGGAGATTCAGTGCTTCTTGGCGGGATGTTGGTTATCATTTTAGGGAAGACTTTCTCACTGTGCAAGACTTCCTATTCACTGAAGGATCATCTCTGCCCTACGGGAACCTAAATGCCAGTAGCACCTCATCCCTCCCCTACTCCCATCACCAGGGCAACCAAAATGTCACCACACAGGTCCCCAAGTGAGCGGAAGGGTGAAGAACGAGGGGAGATGAGGTGCTGTGGGAATTCCAAAGGAAAGGAGTGACCTACTGAACTTAGGACCCACTTCCACTCCAGAAGACCATATGTTCATTCCCTCCTTTATTCACGTGCACCACAAACATTCACTGAGCACTTCTTACCTCAGAGCACTATGATCCCATTGTTTCATATGAGGCTGGCTGGAGGGCAGACTTTTCTACCGTTTAACCACCAGTCACTGCCTCTGCTATTAGCCACACATTTTTATGAATTGCTCGGCTGAGCCCTGCAAGCAGAGTAACCCAGCCTTCAACCACAGCCAGGAGGCAAGCTGCCTGGGGCTCACCGCAGATCCTTGTGGACTTTCCCTAAGTGTGGTAGAGCAGAAAGCTGACAACCACAGGAGTTCAGCAACACAGCTCACCCTCCGAAGAAACAGGAGAGTGGAAATTAATTCTCTCTCTTCTCAGAAGAAAGGGCTTGTGGTGGATGATCTCTAAAACATCACTTTTAAAAAAGGAAAAAGACTCTATGTCCTTTCTAGTGCTATTATACAAATGGACCAATGGACCCCTTAGTATCCTGAAAATATTAAGATACAACCTTCGGACTTGCATCATATAACTTTATTTATTCTTTATTTTTAATCTATTGTATTCTTTGACTCTTGAGAGTCCCTTGGACAGCAAGTAGATCAAGTCAGTCAATCTTAAAGGAAATTAACCCTGAGTACTCATTGTAGGGATACTCACTGATACTGAAGCTGAAGCTCCAATAATTTGACCACCTAATGCAAAGAGCTGACTCATTGGTAAAGACCCTGATGCTGGGAAAGATTGAGGGCAAGAGAAGTGGGCAACAGAGAATGAGATGGTTGGATGGCATCACTGACTCAGTGGACGTGAGTTTGAGTAAACATTTGGAGATAGTGTATGACAGGGAAACCTGGTGTGCTTCAGTCCATGGGGTCGAAAAGAGTGGGACACAACTTAGCGACTGAACAATAACTTAGTTTCTTGTGCAAGTGAAAGTCGCTCAGTCTTTGTGACCCCATGGAATTCTCTAGGCCAGAATACTGGAGTGGGTAGCCTTTCCCTTCTCCAGGGGATCTTCCCAACCCAGGGATTGAACCAGGGTCTCCTGTATTGCAGGTGGATTCTTTACCAGCTGAGCAACAAGGGAAGCCCAAAAATACTGGAGTGGATAGTCTATCCCTTCTTCAGAGGATCTTCTTAACCCAGGAATCAAACCAGAGTCTCCTGCATTGCAGGTGTATTCTTTACCAAGTGAGCTATCAGGGAAGCCCTTCTTGTAGTTTCTTGTAAAAAGTATATATTTGGGTCTTCTTACTTCATATGATTTTACAGTCCCTATGTTTACACCAATAACATTCACTATAGTCATTGGTGTGGTTGAATTAAAATCTACCATTTTCTTAAAAAAATAAATAAATAAAATACAACCCTTGGTAGTTCTTTACTACATGGAAAATAGAGCATTATGAAAACATTACATTCTTGACCTGGATAAAATAGTATTGAAATTCTTACCTCACCGTAACTTGCATGCCTCCTAATACTACCAGGCCAGAGCCGGTGTTTGTTTAATGCCTTAGCTCTTAGGCACACCCTGCTACTGGATCCCAGACAACCATACCAAGATGTTTTCCATTTGCTCCTTAAGTCAGTCCCATGTAAAGCTTTCTTTCTGAAATTCCCAGTCTCTGGGTCTGCCACAAACCTTGGGCTTAAAGACAACAGTAAGAACAAATAAGTCAAAGAGTTGAGTGCAATAAAAGAGAAAACACCTCATTTGTGGCCCTCTCTTGCTGTTATGAGCTATTCTGTTGAAAGTCTGGGTCACAGTAAATCTTATTCATGCTGCATTCCAACCCTGGCAGAAGCACATCTGCTGAGATTTATCATTTGACCTTTGTCTCTGCATTGCTTCTAACTAAAACTAAAACAGCTTGTAACTACTTTGGAAAAAATGTTAGAGCGAATACTCTGAATATGTTTCATGTTTGATGCTAAGAAAACAGGAGAAATATGTATGTTTTTATGAGTTACATCTAAAAATATTAATTAGGTTTTTAAGACCAGTTTTTAAGCTTATCACAAATTTTCAAAAGAACAGGAAGAATAAATGATTTCACAAGGCTTTCTAAACTTCAGTACTATAATACTAATATCACATTATGTGCTCAAAATAAAAACTTGATATCTGGGTTACCAAACAATGGAGAAAAGCATGAAGTTCTCCACATGAAGTAAAATAAAATTAAACTGTTTTGGATTATTTGTGCTGTGCTGTGCTGTGCTTAGCTGCTCAGTCATGTCTGACTCTGTGATTTGTACTTCAATGTTAAGTATTACTTTTTGTTTTACTTAATTTAAAGTACATAGAAAATTTTAGAAGATAAATGGGTCAGTTTTGCTTCAAGTTTTCTTTTTTATGACTTCTCATGAAATAGTGAATCTGATGAGAATGTTTAATTATGTACATGCTGGGGTCTTTCATACAGAGGCAGTCAGCAACATTAATGAGATTATCAAATGCCACAAGAGTCAAAGTTGTTGACCTAAATTAACTTACAATTGAGTATAATTGACATTATAAGGCTGTGATAGGAAAAACATATCTGCGGGTGGACCCACATAGCTTGTAAGTGCTGAAATCTTCAGAAATGTGACAATAAAGTCTACATATTTGTGTATTAAAGATGAATGTCCCAAAGCTTGTTTTTAGAGCCTGTACACTTTGTTATGATGTATGAATAAACTAGAAGAGAATATCTCCTTCAAAAAGGAACATGGTCAAAGATAATTAGGACTGTATACCCAGCTTCACAGTAGAATGAAAAAAAAAAAAAATGGACCACTCCAGAGATATATTGTCTCATTTTTCTCAAAGCAATTTTCTAGGGAATTGGAATATGAGAAACTATAAGATAGAGAGAAAATTCCATAAACTGGGCAATTTTCAGTTTACCAAAGAGCTCTGTTGCTAAGAAGTGTTTGAATGTGGTTGCATGGCCCTCATTGGGGTTGAAAATAGCTTTTGGAAGCCTAGGTAAGCTGATGTACAATAGTGTTGCCATATTAGGAAAGTTTCAAGCTATACTTATCCACTATGGACAGGGGGCTTATTGAACAATGGTCTTCTAGATTGCAGAATTAAAGGGAATCTATCTGTCTACATATTACACCAATCCTATGCTAGTAGAGGTGACCTTTGACCCCCAGGGCAGTAATGACAGTGACAGATGTTGTATAGGGGATGCTTTTCAGACAGCAGCAGAGGGTTCATGTGACCAGATAAGAAAACAAGTGTAGGCCCACATTCCAGAAATCAAATTACCTGGGCACAGATATGCTAAGGTAGTTCACATTACCTATTTGAAAGAAGGCATTACTCAAGTCAGCCTCCCTGGGTCAGACTTTCCCAGGTTTCGACATCATCTAAACACAACGGATAGCGAACACAAATAAGCTTTGTCAGCAGAGTACAAAGAATCTGAGTCTAGACATTCACAATGCAGAGCTTGATTCTCTCCTCTGCTTTGCTCATGTATGCTCCGTCACTGAAGTCATGTCCGACTCTCTGTGACTCCATGGACTGTAGCCCAACAGGCTCCTCTCTCCATGGAATTCTCCAAGCAAGAATACTGGAGTGGGTTGCCGTTCCCTTCTCCTTGGGATCTTCCCAACCCAGGAATCAAACCCGGGTCTCTGTCATTGTGGGGAGATTCTTTACCATCTGAGCCACCAGGGAAGCCCCACAAAAGGGCTAAGGAAGAGAGAATTTGCTCTTTCTGCCTGAGCTAGAACATCTATCTTCTCCTGTCCTTGGACGTCAGTCTTCCTGGTTCTCCAGCTTGCCAACAGCAGGTGGGGCCTTCTCAACCTTCATGATCACATAAATCAATTCCTGTAATAAATTTCCTCATATACATTTATAATACATGTGTGTATATATATATATGTACATAAAGATATACAAATACACATTATAATGGTTCTAGTCCCCTGAAGAACACTAATACAGGCTGAATCAGTCCTTTGAGACAAAAGTAGCCTCAATCTATTCTATTCTTTAAATCATCACAGAAACAATTTCCAAAATCTCCTTCCAGTAAACTTCACAACTTATTCAGATAAAAGTGATACTGAGTTTGATCATGCCAGCCATTTGGTAGAAGAGTATAATTATAGAGTAGTCACCACCATGGCTTTACACTGGAGTGAAAAGCAAATGGAGTGGTAGAAAGAAACACACATCTACTCTCAAGCTCCTACTTGAGAGCAGGAGCTTGACTACTTGACTACTCTCAAGTAGTCATTTTAAACAATGATTTGGGAAGTAGACAGTTAAGGACTGATCACCTGTGCACCTAAATTAATGTCAAACTGGTTTTCTGTAATAGCACCTTTTATGCACCTGTTTTAACCACCGCGCACTGCCATAAGGTGAGAGTTTCTGATACCACTTTTCTCTTATGTCAAGGAAGTGGCTGTTTTGGAAATTTCACACGCCTCCTTCCTCAGCTACATGGGTGGGAAAGTCCAGATCATAAAACACTGCTCCAGGTGGCCTCTGAGAGCCTCCATAAGAGTGTCACGCTCACAAAAATACAACTGAGGAGAGCATTCACGACGTGACACAGGCAGATGGTGGTCACAGGAGCAGCAGCGCAGACACCATTAGGCTGTAATTTTACCGTCATAATGGACAGCTGAACAGATAAAGCTGCAGCTGGGGTCGGCAGAGGGAGGGTCTCCAGGCTGAACGCCAGTATGTCAGCCTCAGTGTCTGCATCTTTGTCTGCAGGAAGAGATGGATGCAGAAAGCACGAGCAACAGATGTAACTAAACACGGTGCTAAGTTATCATCAATTGCATCTTATTATATGAACAGGCCCAGTGCAATAATATAGGTTAGAAGCACAAGCTGGCAGTTGTCAGATCTTGGGAAGCACCAAGAAAGCCTGGGAACCAAGCAGGCAAGGAGCAATAAGGGACCATCTTATAAGGTGTCCAAGTGTCTCTTGCTGTATTATTAGCATCTTGCCATATCATCTTTTATTCTTTCTGCTTCTAAGAAATAGAGTTTTACGTAGACTCCCCTGGTGGTCTAGTGGTTAAGAATCCACCTGCCAATCCATGGGATATAGATTCAATCCCCGGTCCAGGAAGATCTCACATGCTGTGGAGCAACTAAGCCCACGCACCACGACTACTGAAGCCTGCACGCCTAGAGCCTGTGTGCGCCACAACGAGAGAAGCCACCGCAGTGAGAAGCCGGAGCGCCGCAACTGGAGAAAGCCCCAGGGCAGCAACAAAGACCCAGCGAAGTAAAAAACGAAAATTAATTGTCAACTAATTAATTTTTAAAAAGAAATAGAGTTTCACACATATGACTTAAAGTCTTAACTGTAACCAATTGAAGGGCTGAAGATGACATACCTACTATTCTGTCAATATTGGCTCAGTAACAGGTGGATCAGAATAGGTGGAGAAGGACAATGATTCCAGGGATGAAGGAAACAGAGATGGAAGCAGCAGAAGATGGGGTGGGGAGGAGGGTATTTTCCTTTCAGCATTCTGCAACAGTTCCTTGTGATGCTAATAATCCACCATTAAGCTAAACAATCCAAATATCTTCATTTTTCTTTCTGAACAATTTCTGAATTAGCATTCCCTTGAAGTTGAACTATACATTTCTCAAAATGTTTCACTCTGAGAAATATGAAACTATCACCTTTTTTTTGTTTGTTTAAATGTATCTGATCGACACTGCCTAGACAGGATTGCTACATATCATGCTTACATTACGCATTGCAATATTTGCTGCTTAAAGAATATTACACTGCTGATTTGGCTTTTGTCTGTTGTTTATTACTGTTCAAATTCTTATCTCCAGGACTTTCTTGCAAATTGTTACTGCTGCATGCAATGGAGTTTATACATGAATATGTAGTTTAACCCTGTCAAAAACATCATTCCCCCTATATTTGAATGTGATGGGAAAAAATAAGTCCAATTACCAAGAACTCCCAGAAATGTCCAAGGATTTGATTCCTCGGGGTTACAGATGAAGCTTATGAAATCTGCCATGACTTACTGCACTATTTTTTCACTCATATTTACTGCAATCCAGACAATCTATTCCTAGTATCATCTGACTTTCCACTGCTATATTGGGTTAAGTTATATCGCATTAAATGCTGCCTTTACAGCACTAATTTCATCATGCGGCTGTGAATTCCCCTCCATAAGGTGAGCCTCCAGTACTCACTTCAGCACCTTGGAGAAAACTGTGGCTACTTGTCCATGAGTGTAATTCTGATGCCTGTGGAGCGATGGTTCTCTGCTCCTTTTCCGTTCATTACAGGTCATGCTTTATGCAGGCAATGCAGGCGAAACTGGACCCAAATCTAAACTTCAGATGACTTAATTAAACATAATGCAAAATACATATTAAATAAAGAAGTGTATTTCTACTCATAAAAAAGAGCTTGAACTACCATTCTCCAGAAGGACATTTTAAACTTTTCATTGTTTTTTTTAATCAACATTTAAAAATCAAACTAAATTTTATGATGACTAAAAATATAAAAAATATAAAACTTAGATGTCTAAAATATGTTTAATTATCTCTTCAGCTTTAGTATGGTCCTCTAAAACATGCAAATAATATAATTTCTTCAATACAATGGAACAAAAATAAAGCATCATGAATTAGAATCCATCCACATTTTTAAATACCAAGCTAGTTTATTATTAATAAAGAAAAACAAACCAAGAAAAACAATATCTTGTACTTGTGTTGTCTTGAAAGAAAACTGAGCCATTATTTATATCTTAATACCCCCAAATCCCTGCCTTCCAGTAAAAGTATCATCAGTAGTCAAGGAGTTAAAAAGTGTGTACAAAGACACTCTAGGACTAGTCAAACTAACATATTAATAATAGATGACCAATGTGCCTCTGTATGGTGTAGTCCGTGAAACGTTACAAAACGTGAAGTCTCCCACTTGTGAAACGCTTCAACAGACAGATCCCTGAGGATGACTCCCTCTATATTCCCAACCACAGCTCTCTTTTAGATGAAAAGGCTGTGAGGAACCTTTGCAGGCTTCCTAATGGGTCAGTGGCTTTATCTAATGCTTTCCCCTAATTGGCTCTGCATTTAAGACACTCAGTCAATGATGTGGCTGCAATATTTAGATCTTTGGCAATCATACCCTCCAAGGCCAGGAAAGAGTTTCCCATCAGAAAGCAAAAAGGATTCATGGCTTCAAGTCTTAGAGAGAGAGAGAGGATAGTTGTTAGTAGAGGTCCCAATGGTATTAGAAGATTCTATCTGGACAGTGCAAGCATTGTCAGAAGTGGTTCATCTGTTGAAGAAAGTAGAGCATGCAAAAACTGTAGAATATCTGGTGTGTATAAACCTTGCATTTCATTCCTTTGTTTCAGGATAAATTGGGGTGTCTCCTGAGAGACTCTAAAAATACCTATCCATCATGAAGAGAGCCACCTCTACTAACAGAAATGGAAGAGAAAAGAAGTTTGCAATGCTGCTTCATGTTACTTAAGTCACTTTGATCATGGTTTAAAAATCACATTTTATGTAAAGAAACAGCTTGCTTAAATAACTACTCTTTCCAGCAGGTTTGGCCTGAACCCATAGAAACAACTCTCTTTTTAAATTCAGTCTTAAGGTAACACACAAAAAAAATTGTTATCCTCATTTCTGATGGCTTAGTTGTTGTTCAGTTACTGAATCGTGTCTGCCTCTTTACGACCCATGGACTGCAGCACGCCAGGCTTCCCTGTCCTTCACTATCTCCCAAAGTTTGCTCAGACTCAAGTCCATTGTGTTGATGATGCCATCCAACCATCTCATCCTCTATCTCCCCTTCTCCTCTTGCCCTCAATCCTTCCCAGCATCAGGGTCTTCCCATGAGTCAGCTCTTCTTATCAGGTGGTCAAAGTATTGGAGCTTCAGCTTATGCATCAATCCTTCCAATGAATACTCAGGGTTGATTTCCTTTAGGATTGACTGGTTTGATCTCCTTGCTGTTTAAGAAACTCTCAAGAGTCTTCTCCAACACCACAATTCAAAAGCCTCAGTTCTCTAGCACTCAGCCTTCTTTATGGTCCAACTCTCACATCCATACATGACTACTGGAAAAACCATAGCTTTGACTATATGGAACTTTATCAGCAAAGTGACATCTCTGCTTTTTAATATGCTTTTTTGGGATGGTTTAAGCCATATACTAATATACGATTTCAATATATAGCAGAATGTCTCCATATTTTAGTTTTCGCATCAGTAAATGGAAAAAAATATCAACATCTGCTTCATGGAGGTGCTATAAGAAAGAAACAAGAGAACTTAGGGGGCAACAGGGTTTTATTCAAAATTGTAACAATGATTACTTTTTAAAATTCAGGAAATAAACTTTATGAGCCAAACATATTTTAGTGTGCTCTCAAATATTCTTTCCTGAAGAATTCCATGGACAGAGAAGCCTGGAAGGCTACAGTCTGCGGGGTCGCAAAGAGTCAGACACGACTGAGCGACTAACACACACACAAACAAGCAAATCACCTTTTCCCAATCTCCTGCAAGATCCAATATTTAGTATTTCAATGTGGGGACAATAGAAAATTGAAGTTCATCCCAACCCTGGTGGAAGAGGGCATTTTGCTCTTTTTGTCATTGACTGAAGGACGTCACAACCCTGGGGAAGATGTGAGGACCAACAAGTAGACAGGTGGGGCAGCTGGGCTCAGAAGAAAGTCCTCCTTCTGCCCCAGGAATCCAGCATCACTGATCAGGCGAAACAACTTTCCTCTCAGTGGGGGATTCTAGAGTCTAGTCCAGAGGTCCCCAGTGTCTGAGATCTAATGCCTGGTGATCCTAGGTGGAGCTGATGTAATCATAATAGAATACAGTGCACAATAAATGCAACATCCTTGAATTATCCCCAAACCACCCCCAACCCCCAGTCTGTGGAAAAACTGTCTTCCAAGAAACAGGTCCCTGGTGCCAAAAAGGTAGGACTGCTGGAGTCACCCAGAAATGAAACCATGATCAACTCTGGATCATTTAGTCACAAACCAGTTATCAACTCCAATGTTTCAGGAGGTCCGAAAGCTTTTGCAATAAAAGGAGTTCATAGTGGAATTTTTGAAAATAAAAACTTCTCCATTGTGTATACAATTTTGCACAGGCACTGGAAGCATTAAATAAAACATTTAGATTAGGAAATATACTTTTTACTCAAGCATTAATTAGTTCCATTAAGAGCTTATAAATCAGTTCCCTACATGTCCAAGAAAAAAAACAGGCTTTCTTCTGTGAGTGCCCCATCCCAGTGGCAGTTGGTAAATCATTAGTAACTGGTTCTGGGGGGTGAGAGGAGGTCCCTGATTGGAGTTTGTGTATCTCTGTGATGTGAATACGTACACCATAATAGATTTTGAGCTACCAAAATGATGTCACTGGCTGCAGAATTGGGAAGTGATGCTGAGCAGCACAGTATTACACAGAATTTCTACCACACCATCATAGATGTAAGATCACCCCTGAAGTACAGACAACAGAGCAGTGCAGTAAAATAATTAGGAAGGACTGAATTTGCGATACTTATTACTTCTGCTTTAATATAATTTAAAATTTATATAACTATACTAATGTTTAATAAAGGCTGCACTTAACAACTGGCTCACAGAATTTCTGGAAACATAACAGTAAATTTTCCGCAGTTGATATGAGCTGGCCCTAGTACGATACTGCCTCCAGCCGCTACTCATCATCCAGATAAAAGGCAAATATATAGAAGACAGAATAGAAATCAAGCATGAGAAGTTCCACTTAAATATAAGGAGGATTTGGCTACTTGTAAAATTTTCCATTCTCAGAGAAAGTTTAAGAACCAACATCAGGGTCTTCGGTATTGAAGATTCAGACATTGACTTGTTATAGTGATAAAGACAGATCTAGAGAGAAGGCAATGGCACCCCACTCCAGTACTCTTGCCTGGAAAATCCCATGGATGGAGGAGCCTGGTGGGCTGCAGTCCATGCGGTCGCTAAGAGTTGGACAGGACTGATCGACTTCACTTTCACTTTTCACTTTCATGCATTGGAGAAGGAAATGACAACCCACTCCAGTGTTCTTGCCTGGAGAATCCCAGGGATGGGGGAGCCTGGTGGGCTGCCGTCCATGGGGTCACACAGAGTCAGACACGACTGAAGCGACTTAGCGGCAGCAGCAGCAGACCATTTCTTAGAAAACAATGAGAGCTGCTCAATCATGTCCAACTCTTTGTGACCCTATGGCCTGTAGCCTACCAGATTCTTCTGTCCATGGGATTTCCCAGCAAGAATACTCCAGTGGGTTGCCACTTAAGGACCCCTCAAAGCTAAGATATGATACCTTTCATAAACTATAATTTGAAAGAGCTCCCTCATTAAGAATTTATATTTTAAATATAAATTGATAACGAGTTGCCACTAATGAGAATTTTATATTTCCCAGTTTCTTAATTATGATCAGTCACAGCTAGTTATCAGGACAGGAAACACAACTTGAGTACAGAGCATTCCACTGTGTACCTTAATTAACCAATTAACCAATCAACCTCTGGTGCCTGGGGTTTCCCACATGCAAGCACTTATTACACCATATATTAATCAATACCAAACTCCAACCATGTCTCTAATGACTGCAATAGAGAGAAACTGTCAGAAATAAATTTAAAACTCATCATCCCATCCATTGAGTTCCTATCTCTTACAAGAATCTGATAGCTACAAGCATATTCCAATACCTCTTGGAATAGCTACAATCCTATTTCAATACCTGTTAATAAAGGAACTGGGCCTCTGTATGAAGCCATTCTTAGTGCAAGTACCTGTAGACAGAGTGAAGAAACTCAAACATTTAATTCTACTTAATGAAATGAATCAGGAAAACCATTCTAAGGAGTGGTCCTCTATGCAGGGGAAAAAAAAATCTAGAAAAACAGAACAAGTTCATCAACATTGCCATGATCTTGTCCCTCCTTCATTTAACAAAAGACCCTTTAATTTTTGCAGTCAGAGCCCTTGTTAGTACCACCACTCCTGCTTGCTCACCGGCCTTCACCCTCATCTCTGTTTCCCAATAAACAGATGTGTGTGTGCTGTGTCTTCATTCATGTCCAACTCTTTATGACCCCCTGGACTGCAGCCCACCAGGCTCCTCTGTTCAGGCTCCTCAGTATTCTCCAGGCAAGAATACCGGAGTGGGTTGCCACGCCCTCCTCCAGGGGATCTTCGAGACCCAGGGATCAAACCCATCTCTTCTGTCTCCTGCATTGGCAGACGGTTTCTTTACCATTGCCCCACCTGCTGCTGCTACTGCTGCTAAGTCACGTCAGTCATGTCTGACTCTGTTCGACCCCATAGACGGCAGCCCAACAGGCTCCTCTGTCCCTGGGATTCTCCAGGCAAGAATACTGGAGTGGGTTGCCATTTCCTTCTCCAAGGCATGAAAGTAAAAAGTGAAAGTGAAGTCGCTCAGTCGTGTCCGACTCTTGGCGACCCCATGGACTGCAGCCCACCAGGCTCCTCCGTCCATGGGATTCTCCAGGCAAGAGTACTGGAGTGGGGTGCCATTGCCTTCTCCATTGCCTCACCTAGGAAACCCTAATTCAGATAATTCTCCAAATTAAGGAACTAGGGATGCTCTTAAGAAAAGTTAAACAGAACAATCTACTAGTTCAAGGATTTCACCTTCCCTAATTCCGTGAGCCAGTAAAACTCAAGGTTTTCATCTGATTTTTTTTTTTTTTTTTACTATGCCCATCTTCGGAAGCCAATGGCAACCCACTCCAGTACTCTTGCCTGGAGAATTCCATGGATTGAAGAGCCTGGTAGGCTGCAGTCCATGGGGTCTCGAAGAGTTGGACATGACTGAACAACTTCACTTTCACTTTTCACTTTCATGCATTGCAGAAGGAAATGGAAACCCACTCCAGTGTTCTTGCCTGGAGAATCCCAGGGACTGGGGAGCCTGGTGGGCTGCCATCTATGGGGTCACACAGAGTCAGATACGACTGAAGCGACTTAGCAGCAGCAGCAGCAGCAGCATGCCCATCTTAAAATATCTGTTCTCCAATACTTTACCTACACCTACAAAGAATTTAACAAAGAGTGGATACATGTATATGTATAACTGATACACTTTGCCATACAGTAGAAAGTAACACAGCATTGTAAGTCAACTATACACAGACAGAGGTTAATTCAAAAAAGAATGTTTCATTAAAGGACATTTAGGGTCTATCTCTTGTTTTATTTCAGTATCTGCCAAATATATCAAATAAAAATGTAAATTAGATAGTTTGTGCTATATGTCATTTGTTTGTTCCACTATTTAACTGGCATTTTGAATACAAATCTTTGAGGAAGTGCTATCTTTTAGTCTAATGTTGCATTCTGTTATAAATGCATGAAGATTCATACACATTAACATCAATTAGTGTAAATGTGCATTAAAAGCATGAATTTTTGATGCACCTAAGAAAGAAGGTCCACTTTAACTTCATCAAATATTTGTCAAATAGTTTCCCAAAATTGACACTCAAAATATCTTCAAAACTGTGTGAAAAATCTCGTTTCAAAATTAATGTCAAAATTATTTTGAAGTGTAACATAAACAGTATTATAAGAAAATCAAAATAAGCAATTAAAACGATAGCCATTTGTGGTTTTCTTCTTAACCTTGTCATTTTCTGTCTAAATTACTAAAAATCCTAGTTTACCTAATAATGAGCTTTACTTTTAAAATGATTAATACATTTATTCTGCTATTTCATGTCATCTCCACAATGATACTCATCAGCTAACTTTCAAAATGCGACACTAAAAGGGACCCAGTTCTTCAGCCCCGTGCCAGAGTGCTCCTCATGGCAAGTGGATAGAGTTGGATTTCTGCCCAACATATAACACCTGTGCTCACACAACACACGCATCTTTCTATTAAGACTCTGATAAAATATGCTCTGCTTCTTATCTTCCTGGATTCCTCAATTTTGCTGGTCATCTATCTGTTCCACTTTTCTTTACATCACAATTACCACTTCATTCTTTGGGACCTTGGGAAGAATGGAAGGTAGATGCTTCTATGATTTGTCATCTTGTTGTGAAAGCCCTCAAATTTTGTGTTTTCCATTCTTATTTTTATCTAAAGAGTACTTTTTATTAAGCATTTGAATCCTGCTTTTTAAAGCAAGATATACTTCACTGATGAAAACAAATGCTTAAGAAAATTGTCAAAAGATACATAAATAATCCTGCTTTATTTTCTACTTTTGCAAAGAAGCCACACAGTTATATTAATATGTATCTAATGCCAAAATCTTAAGTAATATTAACTCAAAATTCCTTATGCTTACATTTGAAATTCTTCTTTTATATAATCTGGATAATTGTTCAAATGCTTCCTTGAGGCCCAAAATGGACATTGTAAAATTCGTGAGAGAAAAATGAAAAAAATCACAGACAAAGCAGTTCATTTTTTTAAAAAAAGGAAGTACTACTAAAGTTCTGGGGAAAGAAAGCAATTTATTTTTAAGCATCTTATAATTAGGATTATCCTCTTGGAAATAATCAGAATGGAAATGATTTTGTTAAAACTAGGGACAATTGTCCAGGATGGGGAACACATGTATACCCATGGCTGATTCATGTCAATGTATGGCAAAACCACTACAATATTGTAAAGTAATTAGCCTCTAATTAAAATAAATTAATTAAAATTAATTAATTAATCAATTTTAAAAAACCAATAGCACTTGATATGTGCTTCCCCGATGGCTCAACAGTTAAGAATCCATCTGTAGTGCAGGAGACACTGGAGATGAAGGTTCAATCCCTGGTTGGGAAGACTCCCCTGGAGGAAGGCATGGCAACCTATTCCACTATTTCTGCCTGGAGAATCCCACAGACACAGGAGCCCGGTGAGCAAAAGTCCATGGGGGTCACTCGAACATAAGAATTTGTGGGGAAAACAATTCAACACAGAAGCCCATAAGAACACATTTCTTAAGCAAATTTGATACTCTGTACACATAAATAACAAAAGAGCTACAAAGGGATTTCTGTTTGTAGAAAAGCGGCTAATGCAGAATATTGTAATGATTTTACCACCTATCACATTTTAACGAAAGTCTCTTCATTAGACAAACATTTAATTTCCCTAACCATTTCTAAGTTTTGTAAGATGAACCAGACGGTTTAAATGTAGAAAAAGAATAGAAACTAAATGATTACAAATTATATTGTTCAGGAGAAGAGAAAAAGCTGTTAAAAAACGTCTTAAGACAAAAGTATCAGTTTATCTATGTAGTAAAATAAATGTATTTCTGCATTTACTGCCAGATATCTATGATAACTGAGTGGTTCATTTCATAAAACTTAGTTTAAAAACATGTTACCACAACTACGCCACCAGGACATCTCTCAACACCTTTTGTCTCAACATCACAGTGACACATGTGGTCACAGATGGTCTGAATGTGGAGTAGAGAGAAAGTTAACTGATTTTTCACAATGAGAAAGAAAAATCACTAGCTTGATTTCGTTTGACAGGACATTCTCTAAAATAAAAACATAGAGGCCATCGTGGTGTTAAAAGTTGCTTGTTTTTTTTATAAATCCTCTAAAGATTCTGTTACTGTGAATATGGAAAGTAAGAGTTGGGAATTTTCAGTCCTCATAAAAATATGGCAGTCACCTATCCATAAAGTGATGCAATGCAAGATGCAATCAATCTCTCCTGGTAATGTCCACCTCAGAGAAGGCAATGGCACCCCACTCCAGTACTCTTGCCTGGAAAATCTATGGACGGAGGAGCCTGGTGGGCTGCAGTCCATGGGGTCGCTAAGAGTCGGACACGACTGAGCGACTTCACTTTCACTTTTTACTTTCATGCCTTGGAGAAGGAAATGGCAACCCACTCCCAGTGTTCTTCCTAGAGAATCCCAGGGATGGGGGAGCCTGGTGGGCTGCCGTCTATGGGGTCGCACAGAGTTGGACACGACTGAAGCGACTTAGCAGCAGCAGCAATGTCCACCTCCAGGGACAAAGCTGCCCCTGTGATGTGGGGAAGACGTTGAAAGTTCTGTGGGTACAATCCCAAGCTAAGTTCAACACTTTACCGAGACAACTCTAAGCTGCAGCACTGTTTACAACAGCCAGGACATGGAAGCAACCTAGATGTCCACCGGCAGATGAATGGATAAGAAAGCTGTGGTACATATACACAATGGAATATTACTCAGCCATTAAAAAGAATGCATTTGAATCTGTTCTAATGAAGTGGATGAAACTGGAGCCTATTATACAGAGTGAAGTAAGTCAGAAAGAAAAACACCAATACAGTATACTAACGCATATATATGGAATTTAGAAAGATGGTAACGATGACCCTATATGTGAGACAGCAAAAGAGACACAGATGTAAAGAACAGACTTTTGGACTCTGTGGGAGAAGGCGAGGGTGGGATGATTTGAGAGAACAGCATTGAAACATGTATATTATCATATGTGAAACAGATCACCAGTCCAGGTTCGATGCATGAGACAGGGTGCTCATGGCCGATGCACTGGGATGACCCTGAAGGATGGGATGGGGAGGGAGGTCGGGTCGGTGGTGGGGGGGGGTGGTTCAGGATAGGCAACACATGTACACCCATGGCTGACTCATGTCAATGTATGGCAAAAACCACTACAATACTGTAAAGTAATTAGCCTCCAATTAAAATAAATAAATTAATTTTTTGAAAAAGAAAAGAAAATGGCTTGGAAATGCATGTGGAGGAAATTCTGGATTTAGAAACATGCCATTAAGACTCCTTTAAATGCGGCAACTAAAACAGTTTACTAAAAGCACACAATCAAGTGTTTCACATGTATATAAACATTATTCTAAAACAAGCAAAATTAAAAGCAGGCTTCAAAAATGTGTCTAAAGTTCTTGGATGACTTCATGAATCTGTTACCTGGAACCGTTTTTTCAGAAAAGATTTACTTTGCACAGTTTTCCATGGGTATGCTTTTCACATTCTCTCCAAGCTCATCTAGCAAAACTAGGAATATGAATGTGAAATGTGAGGCAAACATTCAAATGTGTTCGAAGTTAGAAGCATAGTAAGGATGGGAGATGGCCAGAGCAGTGCAGTAAAGAAAGCAGAAGGAGACTGATTTTTTACAAACCAAAACTCATTCAAATACACTAGCCTTAAAATGGTAAATTCTCTCTAATGATATCCCCCATCTGGGAGCGGGGAGGTCAGAAGCCGAGTGAATGAGATACTAAAAACCTTTCATTTGTTTCTTTAACTTTTAGAGGGAGTTAATGGGCCATCTTTTAATGGTCCACACAGTGACTTAGTCATCAGCACTCAGCTTCTCTTCAGCAAATGTGTCCTCTGAATGCCATTCCCCCTCAACACCCACACTTCCTTCAGTTGCTTCATAACCCCACCTTCCAACAGTTGGTGGGAGCAGAAAAAAACACGAGAGGGGAAAAAAGACAGCTGGATTTAGTGGAAAGAACACTAGATCTGGGAGTCCTACCCGGTGGTAGGCTGGAGGAGGCTCACACCAGCTCATCAAGTTAAACTTGGAATTTAATGAGCCAGCTGTTAACCATTATTTTAAAATAAATAATAAAAACTTTAAGTCAATTGCATTAAAAAACAGAGGGACTAAAATATCTTAAGCACATCCTTTCCTCATTATTTTACTGTGTTTTACTTTCTTTATGCTGTTGAGGTTATTTATACTTATTTGAGGGCTTCCTTGGTGACTCAGATGGTAAAGAATCTGCATGCAATGCAGGAGACCCAGGTTCGATCCCTGGGTCAGGAAGATGCTCTGGAGAAGGGAATGGCCACCCAAGTCAGTATTCTTGCCTGGAGAATTCCATGGACAAAGGAGTCCATGGGGTGGCAAAGAGTCAGACACGACTGAGTGACTAATACTCTGCACTTATTGCGTGCTTATTTTATCTGTATGATGGAAGGACTTTGTAATAGTCTATTTCAAATTGGCCAGCGTGGGAGTATTTACACCAAAGAAATAGGCAAATGCTAAAAATCAGGGTGTAACACTGTTTTGTTGATTGTCTAGACTTAAGAAAATGATAGAGAACTTTTTTCTAGCAATGTGTCTTAAACTTAAAATGTGTCAGGTCATTATATTCCCAATAGCACAAAAGAGCTGAAGCAACCCAATCAAAAAGTGGGCAAAAGACCTAAATAGACATTTTTGCAAAGAAGATACACAGATGGCCAACAGACACATGAAAAGCTGTTCTGCATTGCTAATTATTAGAGAAATGCAAATCAAAATCACAATGAGGTATCGCTTCACGTGGGTCAGAATGGCCATCAACAAAATGTCTACAGATAATAAATGCTGGAGAGGGTGTGGAGAAAAGGGAACCTTCCTACACTGTTGGTAGGAATGTAAATATAGAAGTTCCTTAAAAAAAAAAATAGAATAACCATATGATCCAGGAATCCCATTCCTGGACATATATCCAGAAAAAAAAATGAAAACTCTACTTCAGAAAGATACATGCACCCCGACGTTCACAGAAGTACTGTTTACAACTGGCAAGACATAGAAGCAACCGAAGTATCCATCAACAGATGAACGGATAAAGAAGATGTGGTACATATATATACATGTATACACACACACAATGGGATATTACTCGAGCATTAAAAAGAATGAAATAATGCCATCTGCAGTAACATGGATGCAACTAGATATTACCATACTAAGTGAAGTAAGTCAAACAAAGACAAATATGATATCACTTATATGTCAAATCTTAAAAAATAATACAATTCAGCTTATTTACAAAACAGAAACAGATTCACAGACATAGAAAATAAACTTAAGGTTACAAAAGGGGCAAAAGGGTGGGGCGGATAAATTAGGAATCTGGGATTAATGGATACACAGTACTATATATGAGATAGATAAACAAGGACTTACTCTATAGCACAGGGAACTCCATTCACTACCTTGTAATAACGTATAATGGAAAAGAATCTGAAGCTGTACCCCTGAAACGGACACAATGTTGTAAATCGACTGTGGTTGATTTGTTTAAAAAAAGAAATGAAGAAAATACTTTTCCAGTACTTGAAAACTATTACCCAATTCAGCAAAGAATCTGCATATGCTGGAAGAGGTCATGGAACAGACCTGACCTCCAGGTGACTCTCAAGAGGGACTCCAGGCAATGGGAGGCTCCCGCTCTCCCAGGCCTTGGAATGCAAGTCCTGCCCACCATGCCCTCGGTAGAGGCTGAAACCATTTCAAGGATGCAGCCTTGACAGCAGTGTGCTATTGAGACCATCCAGAAAGAAGACATCACTGAACCTAGAAAAGGGTTCATCAGATTCACAGAACAAAAGAGATCCTGCCAGAATTAACTGGCTATGTAGAACTTACAATCAAGGGTACTGCATATTTTATTATTGTGTGTGTGTGTGTGTGTGTGTGTGTGTATGTGTGCACGCGCGCGCGCTCAGTCGTGTCCAACTCTTTGCAACCCCATGGATTGCAGCCTGCCAGGCTTCTCGTCCATGAGATTCTCCAGGCAAGAATACTGGAGTGGGTTGCCATTTCCTACTCCATGGTATCTTAACCCAAGGATCGAACCCATGTCTCTTGTGTCTCCTGCATTTGCAGGTAGATTCTTTACCACTAGTGCCGCCTGAGAAGCCCTATTTTATTATTATTAATTGTCAAACAGAGTGCTGTGTGTTCAGTCATTAAGTCGTGTCCAACTCTGAGACCCCACAGACTGCAACACACCAGGCGTCCCTGTCCTTCACTATCTATCTCCCAGAGTTTGCTCAAATTCATGTCCATTCAGTCGGTGATGATAACCTAACCATCTCATCCTCTGTTGCCCCCTTCTCCTTTTGCCTTAAATCTTTCCCAGCGTTAGGGTCTTTTCCAATGAGTCGGTTCTTCAAATCAGGTGGCCAAAGTACTGGAGCTTCACCTTCAACATCAGTCCTTCCAATGAATGTTCAGGGTTGATTTGCTATACATCCTTAATAGACATAATATTTATAACATATTATGTAATAATGTAATATATACATATATGTTTTGTTTGTCCAAGACCTAATCACCAAATGTTTACCATCAGTCCTTTGTCTCTACTATCTAAAAACTACTAATTTGAAGAAGTCGTTGAACTCTATGAGCATCACCTTCCTCTTCTGCAAACTAGAGAAATGGGTTGCCTTCCTCAGAGGGTAATTTTAAGGGTAAAATAATGTTCATGTAAAAACCCGATATGGATCACAAATGTTAATTTACCATCATCAATTCAGCCATATGTTTCCCCTCCTAATACAGGCACTCCTAAAGAACTGCAGGATTTGCAAAGATGAATCATGTTTGCTCCTTATCCTCAGGCTGCTTACAGTCTGGTAATGTGTCAATCACTAAAAATATCGTAAGAGGATGACATGTATTCTCACAGAGGAAAAGGCAATATACTGTGCAATTAAAGGAAAAGAAGTGATTGATTTTACCTGGAGCACCAGGGAAGACTCCACAGAGAAGGTGGAAATTTTAGATAAGCTTTGAGGAGTAAGTTGCATTTCTATCAATTAAGGTGTATGTGGAAGATGGAGGCATTCCAGGCTGATACATGAAATACCAAACACATTAACATCAAAACAAGTACAATATCAACTAAGGACATCATAACTGCATTGGAAAATCTGCTGTATCAAAAACCCTTACATATCATTTGTGTATAAAACAGAAAGAATGATGCCACTATAGATTATACAACCCAGTGCGCCTATCTACTATTTTGCATACTCAAAGGCTGACTAAATATTTCTTGTTTTCCCAGCGTATAAGCCATGTCCACTTCTAACAACCAAAGTGTAAATTATCCTCTGTCCTTCCTTCCTTAATGAAAGAAAGCATTCGTGTTCCAGCGAATTTTAAAATTATTTTTCAGGAAAACTCTAGAAAATACATCCTATTTAACAGGACAGAAGGAATGTTCCAGAGATTTAAGGCAAAGGAGTCACTGATTTCAGATCTATAAATATATAAATTATGCACACATTATGTAAACAATGAAGAGAACCTCTAAAGTGAGGGTTTAATGGGAGAGTCAAACATTGAGGCAAGAGAAAAGTGAAACCTCTTAAAACATTCATGGGTACAAGGACTAACTATTAAAGAAAGAGCATTATTTTATCCCTCAGTAAACGAGTCTTGCAAGGGTTGACCTTATGCAGTCAAGCTCACCAAAAACCTTTTTCCTTCTGATAGTCAAAACAGGCTAGCTAATGTTGGTGACTTTGAAAAACAACACTTGGAAGAAAGCTTGACATAGCATCTAAAGAGTCTGTCTTTAAGTGTAATAAAAGGGAGATGTCTATGAATCTCTCACACATAGAAGTCTCACACATTGGTCTGTGGCCTTGACCTCGAGCGACTATGTAAGAGACCACAGGGCTAGTCTAGGTCCCAACAGGACATATGTCAAGAGAAGTGTTCGTCCCACACTGAAAGCCCTTTCACTCTCCGCTCTGGTCCCCAACTTCCCACTCCACGCACTCCCTGGCAAGCCACCACGCCTTCTGTCCCACAAGACAGCTGTCAGTCTGTCGCTGTCTGAACACACCACATTTCAACAAAATCTACAGAGAAATTGGAAGGTTGGAGGCTGAAACCTGTTTCAAAACACACACAGCGCGACCTCCTATCCTTCCTGGAGATCCAAGCCTCCTCAAACACCCGCTTTCAACCGCGTTTTAAGGTACGAATATCTCACTCTTAACTAAGACTTGGGGAGGGGGGCGCGACCCCGTCTCCCCAAGACTGGGCATTCCCACGCACCTTCTGATGACACCACGTTACTTGAAACCATCCCGAGAAGAAAGAGCCCCCAAGCCCCCGTGAAACTTCAGCTGGAAGACGGAGGGGCTAAAGCCCGCTGGTCAGCCCAGGGGCGGAGGAGTCGCTCACTCCCACGGGCGCCCCGGGGCAGTAGCCCCTGGACCGCGTGGCGACGCCGGGCGCCCGGGGCCCCGGGGAGACCGCGCCCTCGCGCAGGGC
>NW_011489489.1:561201-578021 GCF_000754665.1 Bison bison bison | reverse complement strand
CGCACGACCCGAGCGTCTGGCTGGGGTCCCTGCGGCCCGCGGGGCAGGTCTGCTTCTTGGGGAGGGGGAGCCGGGCGAGCGGGGTGGGGGCGGACCGGAGGGAGGGAGGCTACAGATGGTGAGTGGGTGGAAGTATGTTTAGGGGAGGGGAGTGTGTGTGGGGGAGTGGGCGTCTGAAAAGTGGAGTGGGCTGTGTGTGCGCGCGTGTGTATGTCGGTGTGTGCTTGTGTGTGTGTCTGTGCGCGCGCGCTCGTGTGTGTTTGTGTGTGTGTATGTGTATGTGTGTGTGGCGGAGGGGATGAATGAAAGGGAGTGGCGGGGGGAGGATCGGCCTGTCTAGTTAGGAGTCTGGAGAGAGGAAGAGAGAAAGAGAAAGAGAATGAATATGAATGAGCGTGAACGGGGGCGACGGCTGGTGCGGGAGACCCTCGGCGCGGTTGGAACTGGGGAGACCCGGGCGGGGCTTTCTGGCCCGGGGCTGTGCTGGATGTTGGGAAGGTGGTCCAGGGATGTACGAAGCAGGGGGCCGGGTTTGACTTTGATGCCCGGAGGTGCAGAGGGTGGGAGTTGAGACCTCTCTGTGGAAGACGATCCCGGAGGCGAGAAGCCGAGCGCAGCGCCAGGCCGAGCTCCAAGACGCGGGCTGCCGGCTCGGGCGCGTCCACTCGGCCGGCCCTGGGCGTGGGGCTCCGGGATCTCGGGGCCAGGGTCGCCCCCGGCCGCTGCGATCAGCTACCCCGGAGGCCGCCCCTGCTGGAGTCTCCGGGACGAGTTGACCGAGTTGGATCCGGCAGAGGCGATGCGGCGGCAAAGAGATGCGCTGGTACGGAGCGCGGGGAGAAGTCGGAACCGCGAGGAGACCCGGCGTAGGTTTCTCAACTAAAAGGATGTTAGAAATTGTCACCAGGCGTGAAAGATAAGGACGCGTGGATTTTCTAGGAATGAGAATGTTTCCGGCTTGAAGATAAATATGATTTCTTCCCAGAGATAATTAAATTGTTTGAAAGGAGCTTGGAAATAAGCCCTGATCCCGGATAGTTAAGATCAAGGACTAACTCTCCAAGAACACCAAGGAGGCTCTGTTGCTCGCTCGCTCTCCCCTAGTAGGTTAAAGCCGAGGAGTTCTGCGGAAGATTCAGTTTCTTCAGGCTCAGTGTCAGTTTTCACGCGCACTTTTGCTATCTGGTGAAAGAACGCACGGAGCTTGCGCACCTGGAAGAGCAGAACAAGCCTCCTGGCCGATCGTCTCCAAAGAGGCTCTGCGGAACTTGGCACAGAAACCCCATCCTAACCCAGTGCTGCCCTCCTGGGTCCTTAGTGGTAGGTTAATGAGAGGAGAAAGATCTCTGCGTTTTTAAAAATTCACTCCATACAGGGAAACTGCTCAAGCCATGCCTTCAGGCATTACAGGGAGTTGTGGTTTTATTTGTCTTGAAATTAACTGGCTCTTGCCGAACCGTTCCTTCAGGACTGATGTTTGTAACTTAAAACATAGTTCCCAGGAAAATCGCTGCATGGTGGCTCTGATATGGTAGTAGGGACACACGAATAACCTGAGGATTTGGGTCAAGGAGAGGATAAAGCACATTTGTTGTTAGGTTGCACCTCTGTCCATTGTCTCGGAGAAGGGGGTTAATAGAGTCAGAAGCTTAAAAAAAACCAAAACCAACATTTAAGACATTCGAGATCAAGGATTATGAGGACATGCTGCTTCTAAGCACAATAAACAGCCATCACCTTTCGTGATGAATGAAACCAACAGGAAAGAATAGGCACTGACAGATAGGTACGTCAGCATACAAGAAATGATGGCGCAGAAATTCCAGACTACTGACTCCTCTAAAACTGAAGGAGGCAGCCAAAGAGAAAGGGCATGAACTACCTGCAACTTCCAGAAATTATCATAGCCTCTTCACCATCAGGGATTTCGATGAATGATGATAATAAACATAATGGTCCTTCCTTCCCTCCACATTTACATACGTTCACCCAAATATCCTTTTTTTCATCACTTTATTTTTCAAGAAGTACCAAATGTGCAGCTAAGATGAACTGGATCCTTGCCAGGCACCAGGCTAAGTGCTTTACATATATTCATTTATTCCATCCTCACAACAACCTATGAAGTACGTGCCATGAGCCTCCCCAGTGAAGAGTTGTGAACTGGGAACAGGCATCCAGTGGTTACTGAATGGATGAAGAGAAAGGGAAAGCCAGGTCATCTGACTCAAGAGCTCCTGGATTTATACATTCACTGCGCTGCCTTTGAATCTTAGGACATGAGTGACACCTGCAGAGGAGCTAACTGTTTGCTGGGAAGGAGACATAATTATTTGCATTGGCCCCACCTCCAGAGCCAGTGGCACCATCCTGGTGTGATTCCAGGGGACCAGGGTGGTCCTCCTGCACCTTTTCCCTTCCCACTGCCCCATTTACCGACGGAACCAGATTAGAGTCTTCCTTGTAATAATTTAAGACAGTTGCAAAATGGTTTTGGCTTTGAAAGAGAGGAAGAGAGAAGACACAGAGATAGCACAACGCTAGGGAGAAGTCTAGAAAGTGTGTGAGACTACCTGCTTGTCACTGCGGCCTCTCATCTTTGTTTTCTAAAGTGATTTGCATCATGAGCTAAAAATCGTCCTCGCCCCCTTCTTTGTTTTGTTTCTTCCTCAGTGTCACCCTCAAGTATTTCTTTCTTGTTTCTTTTGCCAATTGCTTATGTCAAAAGCGATGCTCGCTGCCAGGTTTGCAAAGCCAAGTGACACATTCTGTCCCTTCCCTTCTAGGGCTTGGAGGTGGAAAGGGAGAGCAGATGGGTCAGGGAAGCTGAGCCCACCTGGGACTGAGCACTGTCATCAAGTTTTCTCCCTCAATGAGGGATGCTAAGGGAATGATCTGATCTCTTGGGGAGGGGAGAGGCGAAGAGAGTAGAAAGTGACTGAACAATGGAAAAGGTTGGGGCCTAGGGAGGATTTTGGAAAACCTGATGGAGAAAGAAATTATAATCTACAGAACAGCCTGTACCACTTCCTCACTGTAGAATCTCAGACAAGTCACTTTGCTTCCTTGTTTTCCTGTGTAAAGTCAGCGTGATGTGACTTGCCCTGTAGGACTAAGCCTGACATTTGTTCTTCATCCTCCACCTACCTGTGTCTGGCTCCCTCGCTTCATGCAGATCTTAGCCTCATGTCACATCCTACAAGGCCTTCGCTGACCACACTGTCTGATGTAACACCCTAGCCAGCCTATTGTATTTTCTATTAAAACAGTGATTTGTTTATGATTTCCCATCTCCCCCACTCAAAAGCAATGCTATTTCTCCAGTGCTTACAATAGTTGAATTTATTATTTCTTGAATGAAAAATATAACCTGTGCACATTTTTAGCATAATATTTCTCACACAGTAGGATATATATGTATACACACATGTATGCTGCTAAGTCACTTCAGTCGTGTCCAACTCTGTGTGACCCCATAGACAGGAGCCCACCAGGCTCTCCCGGCCCTGGGATTCTCCAGGCAAGAACACTGGAGTGGGTTGCCATTTCCTTCTCCAATGCATGAAAGTGAAAAGTGAAAGTGAAGTCGCTCAGTCGTGTCCGACCCTCAGCAACCCCATAGACTGCAGCCTTCCAGGCTCCTCCATCCATGGGATTTTCCAGGCAAGAGTACTGGAGTGGGGTGCCATTGCCTTTAGAGCACAGTAAATACCTGTATTATACATATACGTATAAACATGCACACATACCCTAATGACACTCAAATCTATGTTTTTGTCTTTAGTCTATCTTTTCTATTTTTCAGTTTCTTGGTAAAATTCCTTTTGAGAAACTCAAGTCCTGCTCCCCTTAAAGTTGAGAGAGAAGCAAATTATTTACACATGGGGAGAGTAACATACCTGGGTTAAGAGAGCACCCCTAGAGAACAGATCCAAAAGTGCAGATTTTCAGACTGCATAATAGAGTCCACAGGTCTTTCAAATACTAGGATTTGAGACACCAGCTTGTAGGAACTAAAGTTCCTCCTTAATCATTTCACTGCTTGTTTTTCTTTTTTCTTTCTTTCTTTTTTTTTTTTTTTGAAGCCTTCCTGTTTGGCACTTTCGTTTGCATGAAATGGTGTTCAGACTGATAAGTGTTTTCCTATCTCCACTGAGAAAAGTTCCTAAACATGCCACTAAATAAGTGTCTTTTCCTGCTTGATTTGGGTGGGGGTGGGGCCCTCCTTGGCACAAGAAAATTAAAATCCTCCACACCTCCTGCTGCCACTGACTAAACTTCATGGATATCTGACAGATATTGAAAGGACAGCATGGCTGCTTGGTGGGAGCAAAGATAATGTTCACACTAGAGTGAAATTGGAGACCTACATGTGGAACGTGTGAAGCACGGTCGTGAAGACTGCGGTACATTAGTGTGCTGTCCAATGCCTGTTGAGGCCACAATCAATTCTAGTTAGAATTGATTCACTTGTTATGCATAGCAAGGAATGCCCCAGTATGCTGGGGACACCAGAGAGATGGCAGTTATAATTTCAATAGTTCCTTACTCCCTACAAAGAGAGATCCTTCTTGCTATAAGCACTTTACATCAAAGCTTTAAAAGTGACCCACCCTCAAGGGGCTGTTTTATTAGGAAGTAAAGTGAGAAAGAAGTGGCAGATGGATAGGGTGTGTGGAAGTGTTTTTAAGAACACCAGAAAGGCTTGAGGATGCGAGAATTACAAAAGGAGAAAGAATAAGAAAATTTCTTTGAAGCATTTTGCTTCAAGAACTGTTAGTAATAAGTAGTTTAAAAATTTGAAAAGGATGATTTGGGTTAAAAACTAAGCCTCAATTAATATTTACCTATCATACGCTTTATTGGTCTAACAACACTGATTCTGTGCTTACTATTATCATAACTACTACTACAGTGATATACATATAGGATGTTTCTAATATCATGCACTGAGACGCCCCTCCTGACACCAGGAGCTCAAGCATGTCTCACTTAGTAGTTTATTGCCAAACATTGGCAACCACTGGGGATTTTTATGCAACAAATGCCACTGCGTGCATACTATGTCAGAGCCCTCATATCAGAGACTCGAACACTTCCTTCCTACTATTAAAATCTGCTCTCCTGCCCTCTGCTTTTCTGAAGATTCCAGAAAATCAGATTAGACTTCTCTGCATGGCAGCTTAGCTAGACCCCAACAAAGAAAGAGAAGCTGGCATGACTGAAAGCAAAAAGATAACATTAATACAAAGTCAGTGAACCCTGATGCCTCACAACTTGTTCTTTGTATGTATGTATTATCCATCTATCTATTGGATTACATTGTGTTCCAAAATAAAACAATTTTTTGTGCTATTTTTAAACCAAGGATGGTAAATATTTTTATCCATTTCAGCATCATACATGGAAAGCATATCTCTACAAAATGATGAACTTTTGCAGCAGATCTGCTCACATCTATCTGGTTCCAGAATCAGTCTTATATTATTATATAATATCACGCACTATCATATAATGTCATATTTTATTAAATAATGTTTCCCTAAGATGTTAACATTAAGGAAAACATATGGGATCTCTGTAATTTACTTTTCTTGTAGCCTAATATTACTTTAAAATAGTTAAAAGTAAGAAATAATCATATAAAATATGCTACACATGTAACATCAGATCAGATCAGTTCAGTCGCTCAGTCGTGTCCGATTCTTTGCAACCCCATGAATCGCAGCACACCAGGCCTCCCTGTCCATCACCAACTCCCGGAGTTCACTGAGACTCACGTCCATCGAGTCAGTGATGCCATCCAGCCATCTCATCCTCTGTCGTCCCCTTCTCCTCCTGCCCCCAATCCCTCCCAGCATCAGAGTCTTTTCCAATGAGTCAACTCTTCGCATGAGGTGGCCAAAGTACTGGAGTTTCAGCTTCAGCATCATTCCTTCCAAAGAACACCCAGGGCTGATCTCCTTTAGAATGGACTGGTTGGATCTCCTTGCAGTCCAAGGGACTCTCAAGAGTCTTCTCCAACACCACAGTTCAAAAGCATCAATTCTTCGGCGCTCAGCTTTCGTTATAGTCCAACTCTCACATCCATACATGACCACAGGAAAAACCATAGCCTTGACTGCATATGCAACACTAAACAGTAGTCCATCTGAAATGTAAAACCTAATATAAAGTAGATTAGCTTAGGCTTATATGGAGCAAACTATTTTTTAGTAATATATAAATTATGGATTTTTTATTTGTCCATGGTATTATACTATGCATATATGATCCCCCCCAAATATACCAATGTGCATAAGTATTAATGTGTGTGTTAGTAGCTCAGTCGTGTCTGACTCTTTGTGACCCCATAGACTGCAGTCCGCCAGGCTTCTCTGTCTATTTGGATTCTCCAGGCAAGAATACTGGAGTGGATTGCCATTCCCTTCTCCAGGGGATCTTCCTGACCTAGGTATTGAACCTGCATCTCCTGCTTGGCAGGTATTTTCTTTACCACTTACCTAACTGGGAAGCCCAGTTTGTTTCATAATCCGCCTTTATTGGCCCTTCCCCTTCTTGGTTTCACGTCCTACTTCCTTCTGTAATTTCCAGGAACCATCTTCCAAACAAACTGCTTGCATTTGAATTTTTATCTAAGGATCTATTTCCATAAAAGTCCAAACCAAGACACACTTACACTCACCTGGTGTTCCATTCTTGGCACTGGTATCTTGAATGCAGAATTGGTAAGATTCAACTCAATTTTTTATACATGAAACTTAGTGATTCTTTAAATTGATTTCATAAAAGTAACAAAAGGATGAGCAGATGATGAGTTAACCAACAGCATAGGATCAGAACAGCAGGCAGCTCACGGTCATTAGCCTAAACACCATGGTGTACTGTGGGCCATCACGGTATACTACATACTAGAAATTTCACACTGAGATGCTGACTTGAGTTTCCTATTTCCTCCCCACTAAGGATTAGCATCACTCTTAGCAACAGGTGACTGCAAGAATGAACAGTTTGATCACATCTGTATTTCTCATCCAGCATTGATGTGTTCTGCCAAGCCTACTTCTAGATATGCTGTAACGATGATCTCCAATGAGGTCAACTTGCCCTTGCATCAAAACTCTTATTCTAATTATATGCCAATTATGCTCAGTCTCTGCTTGTGTGTAGCTCAAAATCTACTTTCAGTACGAAGCTACCATTTCTTATATTCAGAAAAAGATCCTTCTGACAAGGGTTACCTTCTGCTTGCCTCTCACTTGTCCCTTACACCTGCTGGGGCTTCTTTTTCTATTTGGAAGAACTTGGTTCTTTGTGAGGCCTCATTTTGAAGAGCAAAGATGAGCCTATATGTCCCTATTCCTTTTGGTAGAAAGTACAACTTCTGGACGCTGTTGAAGCCTGAAATGGAAGCAGAAGACTAATACACCTGTGGTACTTGCTAACGCTTCAGTGCAGAGGTTGGACTGCTTTCCTGTTTCATTCCAGTCATGTGATGACATACTGATCAATGAGTTGGGTTTTCTTTCTTGAGTCTCATTGGATAAAAGGCATTACCATGGTTGAAAGATGGAGAAAGAGGCCCATCTCAGAGACAGTTAAGCTTGAACCTTTGGGAATACATGTCAACGCCCATTAGAAATAAAAAAGCTACCAGAAGAACACAGTGTCATGGTTCATCTACCATAAATGCTTTCTATAAATGACTGCTCTAGGTAGACAGTCTCCATAGCATGAACCACCCCTTCAACTGGGCATCATTATATGTTGACATTAATGCTTTGCCCAGATTTATAGTGCTAAGGTGTTGTTCTACCTTTTAATGTACTTGCTTCTCAAAATAGCCACAGAGATATCTAGAATAAGCAACTAACACAGCTAGTCTGTGACTGTGAATCTCTTTTCCTGCCTAGTAGCCATCACTTACCATCAGCATGATCCCATGATAACTGTTCTATAGACCATTGCTAAGTAAGTGATAAAGGATTCTGACTTTTGCTATTCCTTTAGCACAGTAGGGAAAGTGTAGGGAGAAGAAATATTAACATATTTAACTGTTTAAAGGTTCAGGATGGGGAACACAGGTATACCTGTGGCGGATTCATTTCGATATTTGGCAAAACTAATACAATATTGTAAAGTTTAAAAATAAAATAAAATTAAAAAAATAATAAATACTATGTCTTATTTCCTTCTATCATGGTAGAAAAAAGAAGAGGAGATAATCATAAGAACACTAAGAAATCTGTCACATCCATGAATCATAATAGGTAGGGAGATTTGAAAACTTAAAAAAAAGAAAAAGGAGTTGACAGTAACCTTCACTTCAAACACAGTTATATCCCAAAGCACAGGCATAGTGTGACAGAATCCTCAAGGACTGCTTTAGTTTGTCACAGACAGCAGTCCTGGCTCATTCTTTGTGTTTTCCCTGTTCCTAGTCTAGTTCCTAACTTTAAAAATGTTTGTAAGGGACTTTCCCTGTGGCCCAGTGCTTAAGAATCCACCTTGCAATGCAGGGGACATGGGTTCAATCCCTGGTCAGGGATCTAAGATCCCATGTGCCATGGAGCAACTGAGCCCACGTGCTTCAGCAGCTACTGAAGCCCACACTCCCAACTAGAGAGTCCATGCACCACAACGAAAGATCTCACATGATGCAATGAAGATCCGACATGGACAAATAAATATTTTTTGAATGAATGGATGTGTAAGTGGACAGTGGTGGGGAGAGATTTCTGCTGAGCACCGGTCGGGATGATTGAGGATGCTAATCCAAAAAGTTATGCACAAACATTTGCTACCAGAAACTTTTGCCCTTTATCCCTGTCCAAGGAGGGTCTCATGTTTACACCCTCTGCCTGAGGCTTCTTGAGATGCCCATGAAAATACATCTTTTAGATCAGCCTGCCACTTCCTCAAGTGCTGGCTGACCCTATTTCTGATACAAGTGCTTCAGAAGATTTCTGTCTGCTGTTTCCTTTTGTATGAATGCCATTGAATAGTTTATAGTATCGTTGGTGTTTCTAGCAAATCCTATTTTCAATATATCCTTGAAGAAACAGACATAAAGATGATCTCATTTTAAATTCATGTATGCTTATATCTCATGCTAGGAAATAACATCCTTCATTGAAATGGAAGCAGTTTATGTAAAACGACTAAGTTACTAAGTATTTGTAAGCAAACTGAGAGGAAGAATTTTATCTAAATGCTCTGCAGAAGCACAGTGCAGTTGAAAAAGCACAGCCTTTTTATCATAACCAACATATGAACCTGCTATTAATCTATGTAAATTTAACTTATTCTGCAGAAAGTAGGAGTGGATCCTCTGAGCTTAACCTGAAGAAGACAGGCAATTTTTTTCTCTCATTATTACTTGATCTAAGTCACAGGGATTCAGGCAAAATTTCCTGTCATTACTATGCAGTCTAAGTTGTATGGTGACGATAAAGGTAAATACAACAAATACCCTATAACACTCCACCATCATTTGCCATCTTAAGCATAAACATCATTAAGTAAATGAAGTCGTTCAGTTGTGTCCAACTCTTTGCAACCCCATGGACTTAGTCTGCCAGGCTCCTTCATCCATGGTATTTCCCAGGCAAGAATACTGGAGTAGGTTGTCATTTCTTTCTCCAGGGGATCTTCCTGACCCAGGGATCGAATCTGGGTCCCTCGTTTTGCAGGCAGACTCTTTACCATCTGAGCCACCAGGGAAACACCTGTAAACATCATTAGACAGTTTAAAAAAGGAAATGCAAATGGCTTAGTCTTCATGTTAAAAAGAAAATGATAATGCTAAACTTGTCCTTGAATGAGAAAGGAAAGCTCAAGGCACTCCAAGCAGCGTTGTACCCATAAGTCTGGCCTCAATCTTAAGGTTCCTTACTTTTTTAAATGGGCTTCCCTGGTGGCATTAGTGGTAAAGAACCCACCTGCCAGTGCAAGAGACATAAGAGACGAAGGTTCGACCCCTGGGTTGAGAAGATCCCCTGGAAGAGGGTGTGGCAATCCACTCCAGCATTTTTACTTGGAGAATCCCACGGACAGAGGAGCCTACAGGCAACAATCCATAGGGTCGCAAAGAGTTGGACATGACTGAAGCAACTTAGGTGCATTTTTTTTAATGCCTGGAGCAAAAGCCTGTCTAGTGATGTGCAGCAGCTCTGCCCAGAAGACAGTCTTATTTCTAAAGTGAAAATGAAAGTGAAGTCGCTCAGTTGTGTCCAACTCTTTGCAACCCCATGGTTGGTAGCCTACCAGACTCCTCCGTCTATGGGATTTTCCAGGCAAGAGTACTGGAGTGGGCTGCCATTTCCTTCTCCAGGAGATCTTCCGGACCGAGAAATCGAACCCGGGTCTCCCGCACTATAGGCAGATGCTTTACTGTCTGAGCCACCAGGGAAGTCCTTATTTCTAAAGTGTTTAGCTAAAAAGGGCCTGGATTCTTCACCCTGGTCTACTTGTCAGATATTTCTCAGCCCAGGGATGCAAGTTTCAGGACAGCAAACCAGGTTGAATTTTACCTTCCCTATAGAGGAGATGCAGGAGATGTGGGTTCAGTCTCTGAGTTGGGAAGATCCCCTGGAGGAGGAAATGGCAACCCTCTCTAGTATTCTTGTCTGGCAAATCCCATGGACAGAGGAACCTAGAGAGCTATAGTCTATGAGGTTGCAAAGAGTCAAATATGACTGAGTGACTAACACTTCCACTTTCTTTCTCCCTGGCTTGCTGAGCCGTGGTTCAGCTGTGCAGTAAGGTCTTAGGATGGTTTACAAGGCTGCTTTTCATCTGTCTTCATCTCCTACTGTTTCTCCCTGGCACGATACTCCAACAAGGAGTCCAACAATATCCAACAAGGTTTCTCCCTCCACTACCAAGCTCCAAAAGGGCACAACACCTCTCCCCAGGGAATTCACCATCAAATTCAAGGATCAACTCCATGTCCACTGCTCTATCTCTGTGAAGTCTTATCTACCTGCACCTCTTCTACCCAACTTCGCCAACCCCTCCTTCAGGTCTTCAATCGAAGTGAAGGTCACCCAGAGGGGCAGAATTGGATGAAATTAGATAGACATGAGATCAGAGACCCTGAAGACATGACTAATGTCCGTATCTCATGGAAGCAGCATTAACAGCATTTGACTAAATCAACATGTAAACATATGTATCTGGAAAACAAGAGCTAGTAACATCTGGTAAAGCCTCCCAATGCCCATTGCCTGGACTTGAATCTTACTCAACCAGCTCCATGGCCTTGAGAAAATTATATTACTTCTCTTTCCTTCTCTGTGAAATGAGAATCTTGATAAAGGTTTTAAACAGAAAGTGTTATGAGAATCAGATGAGTAAATTAGCATAAACCCATTGGATCTGCTCCAGACCCACAGTGAATAGATGGTACGAGCTAGGTATTATTTTGATTAGTACAATTTTTAAAATTCTCTTGATTTTAATTGAGAATTGATGTTGGGTTTAGATACATAATTTATTTTGGTTTTGCTTTGTTTTTGTTCATCATTTTATACTTGTTTTTCTCTTTCTTTTGGAAGAATTTAAGCAATGAAAATAAAGAAAATCATCAGGAAACACTTTTTTTGTACACTTAATATGGCTCAGGGCTTCCTTGGTGGCTCAAACAGTAAAGAATCTGCCTGCAATGCAGGAGACCCTGGTTCAATCCCTAGGTCAGAAAGATCCCCTGGAGAAGAAAATGGCAACCCACTCCAGTATTCTTACCTAGGAAATCCCATGGACAGGGGAACCTGGTGGGCTACAGTCCATGGGGTCACAACGAGTCGGACACCACTTAGTGACTAACACACAATACAGCCCATGCTTCTTTTCAAATGATGATTTGATTTTTTTATATACTTAAGGGTACATATACAAACACATGATAATCATTTAGAAATAATTTCATTGGGTTAAGAGTTTATCTCATATTCTGCCCACACCCTTTGAAAAAGAGATTTCAATAAAGGATTTTGAAATGGATAAAGCAAATAAGATTATGTTTATTTAGATAGCATGAAACTCTTACTTCTTTTTGTTACCAGTTCTTGCTCTTACAAGTCTGTATGTTCTTTTATACAGGGCTCTTTTCCCTGCACTTCTTATTAAAAACATGTGGGAATGTAAATAACAGTAGCTCTTCAGATGAAACTGCAAAGTGAAATGTATTCTGCGCTTTGTGGAGCTTTACTCTTAAAACAGCAAGTGGGAGATTTCAAGACTGGAGGTCTATTTATTAACAGGCTGCTTAGGCCAGCATTTGTACTGTCCTTTCCTGGAAATCTTACTAACTCAACAGTAGTCAATCCATCATAGCTGCACAAAGGAGGCGAAGAAAAGCATGCCTGTCTCCTGCACTTGAAATTGAAATTAGCCTGATTGGATTGCACAAACAGTCCTCTGCCGTCAGCCCTGCTTGACTTCAAAGGATTCATATGCGTGGAAAAAGAAAATCCAAAGCTACAAAGAGTTGAGAATGTGGAGCAAATAATGTCATTTTTTTTACTTAAGGCTTAAATTACGAAGCAAAACAAAAACAGAACCAAAGAAACCAAATCCTTGCTGTTTCCAAACAATTAATTTTAAAGCTGTATTTATGTGATTAGTCTATTTATTTGTCATTTAATAGCTATGTTGTGTGCTTGTGCTAAGTCACTTCAGTCATATCCAACTTTTTGTGACCCAATGGACTATAGCCCACCAAGCTCCTCTGTCCATGGGATTCTCCATGCAAGAATACTGGAGTGGGTTGCTGTGGCCCCCTCCAGGGGATCTTCCCGAATTGAACCCACATCTGCTGCGTCTCCTGCATTGACAGGTGGATTATTTAACCATTAGTGCCACCTGGGGTGGCTCTAAATGTTACTACTGCAGTTTAAGTCAGTTATCTTTATGAACCTTTTGAAATCCATCTTGCTTTGATAAGTGAAGAAAATAAATATTCCTGAATTTCTGCTGTGCATGTTTACCATTTACAGTGGGCATGGCAAATATGTGTGTGCAGGGCCAGGAAGGAAGTGTGGTAATGGAGGCTGCCTGGATGGGAAATGTGATGAACTTGTTTAAAGGGGGAGCCATTACTCAGAATCAGCCAACTGTTGCCTTGCAAGGAGTGGGGATCACATTGCCTATTCTGAAGACTGCCAAGAGGAGGCTGAAAAATGCAGTTTTATATTTTACCCCCAGGGTTTCCACAATTGCAATTAATTAAGAAATTAAAACATTGCATGGGAAACAAAACAAATGAGTCACATTTGTCATATTTCATCAAGAAATAAGTTGTGAGAATGTATGGAGCCAAAGATGGAAAAGTAGTGTTGTTTGAAAATTAGTCACTACAAGGAATCTCTGTTTCCTCTAAGTTGGAGGAGTGAAAATGTTGCCCAGAGATCAATGGCAGATACTTCAGACCTTCAGATGTCCAAGTTCAGCTTCTTAAGCAGAAGTCTAGCAAGTGGTCCTTCTGAGGCTGGGTCATTACTGCTGTTTTTGAAGCTGCCACCATGAGGACTCATGTGTCAACTGCTCCAGCTGCAGCTAATATTGTCATTACTTCCTGAATTGTTCCCATTGCTGCCACTGTGGCCTCTATCACAGGAATCCCCTGGTGCTGCTGCTGCTAAAATCCATATTGTCTCAACTTCCAGAGCTGTTGCCGTTACAGGATTATTCTCATTGCAGCTACCACTCAGGACAGCTTTAGAGGAAGTAGGGAGAGTCACTTCTTCCCTCCTCCAGCTGTGTGACTTACAGTCAGGTCCTCCCACAGGCAGATGACAGAGGAACGACATGCCAATTTCATTAAGAGTATGCATGCCAAATTCTCCTGAAAATGTTAGAAAACTAGGTTGGCATATATATATATATATATAAGCCCCACAAGTAATATAGAATAATAGCATTGCTTTTATCTAGTCATGCAGGAAAGCTTGAACAATAGAAATTCTTTTTTTTTTTTTTTTAGAAATTCTTTTAATGTCATGTACTACATTAACATTAAAAGAGGGGAATCATTGGATTATGTCAGAAGATATGAGAAAAAAATATATATGCTAAAATCCAATGTTCATGTATACTAAAAGTTTTTTACCAACCTAGGAATAGAAGAGTCAGACATGAACTTAACAACTGAAGAATAGGAACGGAAGACAACTTTCTTAACCTGATATATTTTAATCTATAGCAAAACCATCAATATTATCATATTTAATGTTTAAATCAATATTTTCTGTAAAAATTAAGAAAAGGAAAGAGATGGCTGCTGACTTGCTTATATTTATTGTTGTTCTAGAGTTATTGGCAAGTGCAGTAAGACCTTAATAATTAGGACCTTCTTTTCAAACCAAGTTGTTAGGTAGATGGTTAGGAAAGTGCCAGTTTTGTGGAAAAACACAAAAAAACACACAGGAAAAACATTCAAATGGGATAAATAAATTTCCTTTCCTCTTTTGAAAAAAAAAAGAAAAGTCAGTGACTTGGCCCATGATATACTGAGTTAGATACACAGAAAAAAAGAGAATGTGATTAAATAGCTTCTCATTTGGTGCGTTTGTTTATGTATCCTGCCTTGAGGATAAGGCAGTGAAGCACAATCAATCACTGATTTTAATTCCCTTTATTGTGTGACAGACAGATGAAAAGGGAAGCGCACTGAATGAAGGAGTTGGTTAGTCAGGCTGTGCACCATCTCCAGCCCCAGATGGCACTCACATCCTGTGTTCTTTGCCACATGACTAAGCACGGCTAAGCTCCACCTCACAGGGTCCGTGCAGTTCACAAAGCACTTCCCCTACGAGATGCAATTTAAAAAAGACTAAACATCTCCCTCTTTATGTATGTGAATAAAGCCATGAAATTCATTTTCATGGATTACATCATAAAATGTCCTAAATTCTGTATTCTGTATTCTAAAAACTGCAAGATCAACTGTAGTTGCCTGTGATATCACCTGGCACTCCATGATCAAGAGTGTATTTACTAATACTTTTCATTATAACATGGTTGGCAATTCCTGGTTCTCTCTCTTTCTAACTAAACAGACACTGATCAGAACTTATACTATAAAGTGAATGAAATTATTATGTAGAGATGTCGTTTAGTCACTAAGTCATGTCTGAACTCTCTTGCCATGCCATGGACTATAACCTGCCAGTATCCTCTGTCCATGGGATCTCCTGGGCAAGAATCTTGGAGTGGGTTGCCATTACCTCCTCCAGGGAATTTCCCCACCCAGGGATTGAAACACAGTCTATTGCCTAGACAGGCAGATTCTTTACCTCTGAGCCACCAAGGAAGCCCTATGTAGATATGAGGATAATGATTAATTTTTTTTCATTAAATTGAGTGTTTTCTATAGGAGTAAAACCCAAAGAAATAATTTTTATTAAAGATTTGAAATGTCTTAACTTTATGCCCAACAGTAATACAGCCCTCCCTTGAACACCATGACGACCAGGAGCCCCAAATCTCCACATTATCGAAAATTCTAGTATAACTTTTAGTCAGTTCTCCATATCTTGAGGCTCCTCCTATACCAAGGTTCCTCCATATCCTCGATTCCACATCTGTGGATTCAACTAGCAGGGGATCTTGTACTGCTATAATATTTACTTTTGAAAAATATTTCATGTAAGTGGACCCACGCAGCTCAAAACCATGCTGTTCAGAGGTCAACTGTACACAGTTTTAAAAGCCTTTTATTCAGCACCCAAATTTACTACCCAAGCACCATCCATTCTGAAATCCATTCGTTTGAGAAATTGTTTCTTCAAGAAACTTCTTCAAAATGCTTGACTTTTCCTGGAAATCCATACATATAGCCTCTTATCCTGGACATCCGTCAATATAACATCAATATCACTGGTTTAAAAAGTAATGTATTTGGTGACTAAATAAAGATGCCTTCCTCCAGACAACCTTCTCTGATGCTCAAGGGGCTGCAAACCCTCCCTTCTAGCCCCTGCTCTCCCAAGTTCTCCACCTCTCACCAGGCACCAAATACCCAAAAGGCAGTTATTGTTTCTCTGCATCTTATCCAGCTGACTGTCTGCTTGAGGAGCAGAGTCATGACTCACTCCATCCCTGTATCTCCCAGGGTCGAGGTCAGTGCCTGGTAACTGAGTTTAATAAAATGAAAAGGATACTTGAAGAATCCTCCTATTAAAATAAAATCCACTTTTATATCCCTTGCCACTGAATCTCTGGATACTTCTGAACAGTCCAAAGCACTTTTAAAACATTCTATACTGCTCTGTGTTTGGTTTTTTATCTGATGGTCAGTCACGTGAAGCCACAAGAGGAGACACAAGAGAGCTTCAGGAAAGTGAGGTTTATTATACACATAGGTCCCACATACCATGCAGGGCCACGTTCAGAGGCCTCACTGGTGAGGAAGTAAAAAACAGGAGGGAGGGGAAAGCTTTGACTAGACACTTTTGGGAGGATTCCCAGGGAAAGGCAAGGCAAGTCCAGGCGAACAGTTAAGGACTGGCTTGTTTGAATATATTCAGCAGAATCCTAGCTTTAGGGGTAGTCCCTAGCTGCCAGTTACCTGGCTCTGGGGTGATGGAGGCAGAGACATATTGCCTCCTAGGAGCCTTCCTGGTGGTGCAATGGTAAAGAACCTGACTGCCAATGCAGGAGACATAAGAGACACAGGTTCCATCCCTGGGCCGGGAAGATCCTCTGGAGGAGGGCATGGCAACCCACTCCAGTATCCTTGCTTGGAGAATCCCATGGGCAGAGAAGCCTGGTGGGCTATAGTCCATGAGGTCGCAAAGACTAAGGTCAGACCCAACTGA